>NW_027529647.1:3066604-3069548 GCF_008692635.1 Crocuta crocuta
GACACCGGCTGACCCTGAGGTCGCAGAAGCCCCGGGGAGTCCTAATGAGGACCCCACCCAGGCTGTTAGGAAATGGACAGGGGGAGGGAAGGGGTGGTCAGCAGGCCAGACCCATCTCCTATTTAACTCCCACGTGGCCATCTGCTGAGCGGGGAGGTCCCCCACAGCTGCCCGTGGGGGCCCCACCCCGGGGCAGGGGGCTGGCCAAGCAGCGGGGCCTCCTTTCCCCGCCTCTCCTAACCTGTCCCGAGTGCCAGCTGGGCACAGGCTGCTGCAGGGGAGACCCCTGCCCCATCCACGCTTGCTGCCCCGGCTCTGCCCCGCCCAGCCCTGCAGGGGGAGGAGGGGGGACCGGCTGGGCCCTGAGGGCTGCACCACGAACCGCCTCGAACCCCGAAGGTGGTTTCGGGGTGAACGCGGCCCCCTCACCCGCCTCTCCGCTGTGCCACGTGCACCCTGGGCACTCGGGGCTGACGCTGGTGGCCGGGCGTGAGGGGGTTAATAGAACCCGGGCCAGCGGGGCTGGGCTGGCCGGCGGCAGGGTGCTGGCTGCCCAGGCGGTGGGGAAGTCAGAGGGCAGGAGCAGCCGGCCCCAGCAGACGCACCCCTGCTCAGTCGGCCTGTGGTCTGCTCTGCACTCAGGATGGCGCTGAAGAGAGGTGAGGTGCCCCCAAGTGCCCCAGCCCCCTGCTCTGGGGACAGCCAAGCCTGTGCCTCCGAGTCCACCCCGCCAGGGGCGGCCCCAGCTCCGGGCGGGTGATGGAGGAAGTTTCGGTGCTGGGGTCCCAGAGCGCCTGTTCTCCGTCCCCCTCCACTCTGGCCCCGGGGCCCAGGACAGGGGCACAGGGGAAGGGCAAGAGGTGCCCCCCCACCCCCCGGGCCCAGCTGCACCCACGGGGGGCTGGCGCATCCTCTGGCCTCATGCTGCCTCCCTGAGCCCTTCCAAGGGCGGGACAGGCCCGGTCCTGCGGGCAGCCCAGGGCTCAACGCAGGTTTCGTGGCGGTGCTGCTGGGAGGCCCAGCGCCCTTCATCCCAAAACACCCCTGACCTGGTGAGTGGATGACACAGAGTCCCTGTCCCTCTGCTCCTGTCCCCACACTGGTACCGGGCTCTGTCCTGGACAGGAGGCGCATGTGACACGGAACATGGGGGTGAGGGTCCCCCAATCAGGGGGCACCGGCTGGCCCTCGGGGCAGCGAGCACCCCCCCCCAGGCCTGCGCCAGGAAGCCCTCTCTCGCCCCCCGCCCCCCAGGCCCACCTGGCAGCCTGGCCTCACTCGAGTGCCCACGTTGGAGATGCAGGCGGCCGCACAGCTCAACGGTCAGGGTTGCTCTGCGAGCAGCATGGCCGCCGTGCCGGGTGGAGAGGGCAGCTGTCCTGTGTGGCCCGGCTGCCGGCTCCGGCGGGGCGAGTGCGACTCGGCTCCCACCTTCCTACGGCCCGGCTGGCAGCGCCTGCCCTACAGTCACGTGCTGCCACCTCGGTGCCGAGTTCCGCGGCTGGACGACGGGCGCGGGCTGAGGCCTGGAACGTTCCGCGTCTCGCTCACCCCAGGGCTCCCCTCCTCCGGCCCCTCTCCCCGCAGGAGGCCCGGCTCTGGCCGTGCTGCTGGTCTCCTGGGCAGCGCTGGGCCCCTGCGGCCTGGAGGGAGCGGAGCCCGAGCGCCTGCAGTGCCCGGCCGCGTGCGCCTGCGGCCACGAGGACTACTCGGACGAGCTCAGCGTCTTCTGCAGCTCCAGGAACCTCACGCGGCTGCCCGACGGCATCCCGGACGGCGCCAGGGCCCTGTGGCTGGACGGCAACAACTTCTCCTCCATCCCCGCGGCGGCCTTCCAGAACCTCTCCAGTCTGAGCTTCCTCAACCTGCAGGGCAGCGGGCTGGCCAGCCTGGAGCCGCGGGCCCTGCTCGGCCTGCAGAGCCTCCGCCACCTGCACCTGGAGCGGAACCAGCTGCGCGGCCTGGCGGCCCGCACGTTCCTGCACACCCCGGGCCTGGCCTCGCTCGGCCTCAGCAACAACCTGCTCGGCAGGGTGGACGAGGGCCTCTTCCAGGGCCTGGCCGGCCTCTGGGGCCTCAACCTGGGCTGGAACAGCCTGGCCGTGCTCCCCGACGCCGCCTTCCAGGGCCTGGCCGGCCTGCGCGAGCTGGTGCTGGCGGGCAACAAGCTGGCCTACCTGCAGCCCCCGCTCTTCTGCGGCCTCGGCGAGCTGCGGGAGCTGGACCTGAGCAGGAACGCCCTGCGCAGCGTCAAGGCCAACGTCTTCGTCAAGCTGCCCAAGCTCCAGAAGCTCTACCTGGACCACAACCTCATCGCCGCCGTGGCGCCCGGCGCCTTCCTGGGCATGAAGGCGCTGCGCTGGCTGGACCTGTCCCACAACCGCCTGGCCGGCCTCCTAGAGGACACCTTCCCCGGCCTGCTGGGCCTGCACGTGCTGCGCCTGTCGCACAACGCCATCGCCGGCCTGCGGCCGCGCACCTTCAAAGACCTGCACTTCCTGGAGGAGCTGCAGCTGGACCACAACCGCATCGGGCTGCTGCCCGACAGGGCCTTCGAGGGCCTGCGCCAGCTGGAGGTGCTCGCGCTGCACCACAACCGCATCCGGGAGGTGGAGGCGGGCGCCTTCGCCGGCCTGCGCAGCGTGGCCGTCATGAACCTGTCCGGGAACTGCCTGCGCGCGCTGCCCGAGCAGGTGTTCCGCGGCCTGGGCCGCCTGCACAGCCTGCACCTGGAGGGCAGCTGCCTGGGCCGCGTGCGCGCGCACGCCTTCGCCGGCCTCTCGGGGCTGCGCCGGCTCTTCCTGCGCGACAGCGGCATCGCGGCGGTGGAGGAGCAGGGCCTGTGGGGGCTCGCGGAGCTCCTGGAGCTCGACCTCACCGCCAACCGGCTGGCGCACCTGCCCGGCCAGCTCTTCCAGGGCCTGGGCAAGCTCGAGTACCTGCT
>NW_027529647.1:3069765-3074216 GCF_008692635.1 Crocuta crocuta
ACGTGTCGCACAACTGCCTGGAGGCCCTGCCTGAGGACGTGCTGGCGCCGCTGGCGCAGCTGCGCTACCTCAGCCTCAGGAACAACTCCCTGCGGACCTTCGTGCCGCAGGCGCCCGGCCTGGAGCGCCTGTGGCTGGAGGGCAACCCCTGGGACTGTGGCTGCCCGCTGCGGGCCCTGAGGGCCCTGGCCCTGCAGCAGCCGGAAGCGGTCCCCCGCTTCGTGCAGACCATGCCCGAGGGCGATGACGGCCAGCCGCCCGTGTACGCCTACAACAACATCACCTGCGCCAGCCCCGCTGCTGTCGCCGGCCTCGACCTGCGGGACGTGGCTGAGGCCCACTTCGCTCACTGCTGATCCGGGGCTCGCCGGCCCCGAGCCTGGCGGGGCCACGGTGTCCCCCTCGGGGGCCGGGCCTTACCCACTCACTTGCCCGTGTCCCGTCCCCGGGGGACCCGGTGCAGCCCGGGGGCTCCGCTGGTGGGGGCACCGCCACCACACAGGTTCCCTGCCACTGTCAGTAATTAAAAGCAACCTAACACACGTGTGTGACTGCAGGCGTGCAGCCTGGGGGGAAGAGGAGTTCTATCCCGGACCCCCATCCTGCCCCCCCCCATCTGAGGGGCGGCATCACCCACTCCGGGGCCCCAGCACCTCGGCTGTCCTCTTCGGGCAGTGGCCATGGAGGCCCTGGTCCTGGGAAGCTGCGGCACAGCCGGGGTGGCCTCTATTCGTGGCCAGCTGGGACATCGGTCCTTCCCCCCAGCTCCCGGCCAAACCCCTTGGCAGTGCTTCCGTGGCTGCCCCTCCCCCCACCCGGAAGCGTCTACCGTGCGTGCCCGTCCCTGTCCCCTGACCCCCAGGAAGCACCTCACTCCTCTCCCCTGTTCTAGGCTCTGCCCCCGGCCCCGTGGCGGCAGGGACTGAGCCTCCCCAACCACACGTGCCTCTCCACCATCACCAAGCCTTCCACACGCGGCTGCCACACTTGACCCAGCCGTCTCCAGGGGGCTCAAGGCCAGGGCTGCCTGAGGGGGAGCGTGCAACACACAAACACAGAGCCAGGCAGGGCAGGATAGTATGGAAGCATCAGACCTGTAATCGCGGCGGTGGAACAGGTTTAATGGTGGGTTTGTCTCAAGTGACAAGCTTAACTTCTCGCGACACGCTCCCTTCCATCACCACCATCACGCACGGGGACCCCAAGGACAGCAGAGGCCCCAGCAACTTTCCAGACACAGGGGCTTTGTGGCCCAGCTGACACGGCTGCCAGGGGCAGCCTGGCCGTGGGTCGGGCGCGCGGAAGCACCGTGAGGGGAGGCGGGAACGAGCCGTCACGGCACAGCTCAGTCCACCAGGGCCCCACACCTCCTCCTGGGCCCGGCCACAGGCCACTCACTGTCGGCCACTCTGCCATCCAGATGCTACCGGAGCACCGGACAGGCTCCAGGGGCAGGGCTGGGGCGGGAAGATGCTGGCACCACACCCCCTCTGCTTGGCTCTGGGCGTGCGCGGCCAGGAGACCCGGGCAGAGTGGGGCACTTCAGTCACGAGAGCCGAGCAGGCGCCTCAGTCAGAACTTTCTGGGCTATGGACAGGAGCGCGGGGAAGGCGGGGCTCTCAGGGAACTCCCGGATGAAGTCTCCACCCTCCTCCAGGCTCCTAGTGAGCTCGGGGTCCTGAGGGANCCCAGGAAGGGGACTCCGGCGTGACGGGCCAGCTCCTGCCCGCCTCCCTGGGAGAAGACGTTGCTGCGCTCCTACAACAGAGCCGTGCGCTCCCTGCCTAAGGGCTCCCCGCCGCCTCCCGGGCAGGGGGCAGGTCGGGTCGTCCAGGGCTGTCCCAGGGCGCCTGACCCCTCCGGGGCTGGTGACCCCCGCCCAGTCCCCACGACTCACTGCACAGTGTGGGCAGACGAAACCACTCATGTTCTCCACCACCCCGAGCACCTGCAGCCCCGTCTTCCTACAGAAGGTCAGCTCCCTCCTCACGTCCCCCACGGACACCGCCTGAGACACAGGGAGAGAGGACCGTGGCCGTGGGTCACTTCCCTGGCCCCGGGTAGGGTCCCAGACCTCCGGGAGACGGGAGCAGCTCACAGGGTACCTGGGGCGTGGTGACCACGAGGGCCCCCAGGGGGCTGTAGGGGCGCAGGGCGTCCACGGCGGCCATGTGCTCATCGGACGTCCCCGGCGGCGTGTCAACAACCAGGTAGTCCAGCTGCCCCCACGCCACGTCGGACACAAACTGCTTTATCAGCGCTGCAGTGACCCGGGGAGGCCGGGGGCAGGTGAGGCCGGGGTCCCCTGGGGGGGTGGCCGCCAAGCCCCCTGCCTGCGGGCAGCCTCCGGCAGAGGGGCCGCCCCCCTGCAGCACAGCAAGCCGTTCCTGCGGAAAGCGGGGTGCACGTGGTGCGGCAGGGAGGCTCCTTCCCGGGCCCAACACTCTTGTTCTGGCCTTAGCAGGCGCTGTGACCCTCCTGGGGTGTCCGTGCCCGGACCCGGGTACACCTCAGGCCTTGGCAGCAGGAGAGGCGGAGGCCTGCAGCGACAGCCTGCACGGGCGCCCCCGAAGCAGCCCCCGGTTCCCGTCCCCCCGTGTGGGCCTGGTGGCTCCGGTGAGCAGCGGACCGTCTTGGAAACAGCCTGCTGTGAGAGCCTCTGCCTTTACCCAGCAACGCGGGGAGGAGGGCCCGTGGCTCTCGCACGTTCTAATGGAACAGCGGGGACGGGTGGGAAGGCTGGCGGGCCTCTCCCCACCCCCGTTACCGTTCTTTTTGGGGCCCCTCCACACCACCGCCTCGTCGGGGTTCTCCAGCAGGAAGCCCACAGACATGAGGGAGATGCTCTGCTCCTGGTCCACATAGACGGGCACCCAGCCGCTGTCACACTGGTGCACGGCCCTGCCCTGTGCTCCGAGCATGCGGGGGATGCTGGGGCCACACAGATCCACGTCGAGGATCCCCACCTGCAAGGAGGCCGGACGTCCACGCCACGCAGGGGCCTCCCAGGGCAGGGGTGGGAGGGCGGCTCGCGCAGGGGCCGGGCTGGGGGGGCTCACCTTCTTGCCCGCATGGCGCAGGGCCAAGGCCAGCTCCGCGGAGATGGTGCTTTTCCCGACCCCCCCTTTTCCTGAGAGGACGAGGATGATGTGCTGGACGCCGGCCAGGTTTCCAGCCTCTAGCCAGGAGGGGGGAGGGCAGAGGATCCCCTTTGCGCCACAGGTTCAAGGCTCACTCACCGAGCGGTCGCCAAGCACTTCCCACGCCCCAGATTCTGAGACCTGTGCCCTCACCGTGACATCAGCAAACACCCCAGGTGGAAGGTCTTACGGCCGCCCAGCCCCAGGCTTGACCCATGGGTTCCCTGAATGCTGTTGCCACAGCCCCTGCCTGCAGCCAGGCCTCGAACCGCCCCTTTACGCTGCACACCTGTCAGCTCACACACACGTGGCCCGCGAGGGGCTGCCCAGCTCCCAGCTGATTCCATTGAGAAACAGGCAAGAGGTGTAAGACGCTGGCGACTAAACTCATCCTTACAGACGGGAGGTGCATCTGTGCTGGGGCGGCCCCACCCCCCTCCTAGGACCCAGGACTGATCTGTGGGCGCCCTGCCTGCTCTCCTGGGGTCGGAAGCACCACTCCAGGTGCCCGGCCTCCACTTCTCGGGAAGGACACTTCTAGCTCCCGGGCCGGAACCTCCTCAAGCTCACGTGGGGGGCACAACCACCTCTCTGGCTCAGAACTTGCCTTAAACCCCACGGACATGAGGGCGGCCACAGTTTGCACCCGTATCCTTGGCTACTCCCATGAGCGCCCGGGCCCAGCAGCTGTGGATCCCTGCCGGCCACTGGCCCCTCCGCCCCAGCCCCCTCTCTTTTCAGTGGGGCTGAAATGCCATCGAATGTTCAGCATCCCGAAGCCTCTGCAAGACTCTCGTGCAGTCGTTTCAGTGCCCTCTGGACCTCACCGTCCAGACTGCTTCCCAGTCTCCAACGTGCGGCTTTCCCCGTCACCGCCACTGCGAGCCGGGTCCTCGGAGCGCTCAGCAAGCAACGCTCTCATACCGCGCCCCTGCCGCACCCTGCACGGTAGGCTCAGAGGGCCCTGCCTCTAAAGCCTCCTCTGGAAGAGCCGAGAAGGGCAAGTGGGCCGGCTCCCGGCGGGCCGTCGTCACAGAGGCACACAGTGCCTGCCCCAGGTCTCCCCCGCGCACGGGCCCGGGCCCCAGACGGCTTCCAGCCGCCGCTGCGTGCGCCGCGCTGCACCGCTCCGCACACCTCTTCCTCCCAGTAGCCCTTGGAAAGCTACCCTCACACTCCCCGCAGAACCGGAAGAGACGCCCCGGTTCGTGCTGGGACCCGCGTTTAAACCAAACCCCTGCCGGCACGTCGGCTACAACGTGAGCCTCCGACCTTCCGGCACCGGCAGGCCCCCGAATCGGACGAACGCGG
>NW_027529647.1:3074225-3074703 GCF_008692635.1 Crocuta crocuta
GCCCCCACCCTGCCGCCCCCCCCGGCCGCCTTCCCCTTCCCGCGCGCAGCGGCCGCCCCCGCGCCGTCCCGGTAGGGCCACTTGCGCCGCGCTCAGCCAATCACGTCTCACGTAAGGTTCACGCAGGTTCCGGGGCGGACGACGAACCGGAGATGGACTCATATCCGTCTTAGGCTCTTCCTCGCCCTCGTCCAATGGGCGCACGGACCCTCTCTCCGACGCTTTGAGGTGTGACCAATAGGGACGTCGAGTCAGGATCGACAGGCTCCGCAGCCTGTCGGCNGCCACCTGCGCCTGGCGGGCGGGGGCGCCTGGGCTCCGGAAGCTGTCGGTGCAGGGGGCCGCCGGGACGGTTACAGAAGCCGGCAGGGAAGCTGCGAGCCCCGGGCGGGGGGGAGGGCATTCCGGGCAAAGGGCAGGGCAGGGCCAGCAACTGCAGCGGGGCCCTTGTGGCTTGTGGGGGCAGAGGGGGACCTGA
>NW_027529647.1:3074750-3078337 GCF_008692635.1 Crocuta crocuta
GAACTTGATAGATGTTGCAGCAATTTGCATTTTCTGTTAATGATGCGAGGCTGGAAAAGTTTCAGGGTTTGTTAAGGGTTGTTTGAATTTTTAAGGTTTGTATTTCCAAACAGCTTGGTTGTAATGAGTGAAGGGGAGGATCCAGGACGAAGGTGAGCTGCGGTCGGGAAGCCGGGGCCCCTGCAGGGATGGAGCGGTGTCCCGGGCACGGCCTGGAGGCAATGTGGGGCTGTTAGGCTACCGCCCAAGGAAGGAAAGGGGAGTTCAGGATGACTGCGGTGGGTCTGGCATGAGGAACTGGGCGGCTGGAGATGCCATTTGTCAAACCGGACGACAGAGGAGGAGCCAGGCGAGGTTTGAGATGCCTGAGGGACACGCAGGCTGGACAGCTGGGCTCAGTAGGCTGAGCTCATGCAGGGACTGAGATACGCACTCGAGAGTCATGGGTGTCTGGATGGTGTTCTGCGCGCTCTGCCTGGCTTTTATCAAGGTGCTTGCACGCTGGAGGGAGGTGTGAGGTCGGGAAGAGTTCCAGAGCCCTGGCTGGGCACACACATGGCTCACAAGAGTGGCCACCTCAAGATGGGTCTGGCGCCGCTGGCTGAGGAGGGAGCGTGGGAGTTGCTGCCGCAGATCTTCTCTGCTCAGAGCCTGGGTTTTCTTCCAGATCCTGTCCACCATGGCCAGGCGCCCTCGCAGCAGCACTGCTTGGCATTTCGTCCTGAGCGCAGCCCGCCGAGATGCGGATGCCCGGGCTGTGGCTCTGGCAGGGAGCGCAAACTGGGGCTACGACTCTGATGGGCAGGTAGGTCCTAGCGGGGGAGGTGGGCACGGCTGGACCAAGGGGTCAGGACGCCCGGGGCGGGCACTGCCCGAGCCAGGACTGAAAAGATGCCGCCAGCGGCAGAAGGTGGGCCTTCCTGTCTCCTGAGTGCGCTGTGCTCACCCAAGCAGTTTATCTTGGTTAAGGACCCTCACGGGACCTGGGGTGACAGGACCCAGGGCAGATGCTGCTTCCTTCTCGGTCCTCTCAGCTTTCTGTCAGTTTGTTTAGCAAAAGCTTCTCTGTTCCTGTCACTGGACCATTTTCCAAAGGGAGCTGTCATTAACCTGACGTGCGTGCTTGGGCCCGGACACACGCGCATGTGATGTTTGTGTGTACGTGCACGTGTGTAGGAAGACTTCTGATTTCTGGAGCCCAAACTCCCAGAACCTCACTTGGCAATTCCAGAGCCCTGGGAGGGCCGGGGCCATCCACGGAGCGGCTGCACTGTTTGGGGTGCAGGGTGCCTGGTGCACCTGTGCGCCTCACCGCAGCGGCTCGGCCGGGCCAGGATGGGGCCGCAGGGCCTCGCGGCCACTGTGCCCACTGGCAGCGCGGGGTCCCCAAGTCTTCTTTTCACTTTGGCAGGGGTTTGGTTTTGCCCTGAGTCCCCTCTGGCTTCCTGTAGGGGTGATGCTTGGGTGACTCAGCTCTGCCGTGTCACAGCCACCCCGCCTTAGTGCCGCAGCCTGGCCAGGCGTTCTGGGAGGACCCGGAGGCTGCGCTGGGCCCCTCCCGGCATCACCCGTCTTGGCCAGCTCATTACTGGGAGATGCGGGAGGTGTTCAGGGGCCAGGGCACAGCATCTGACACACGTCCGTTGCTCATCNCCCTTCTCTGTTCTGCTGATGTGGGACCCTAGCTCCCGACTGGGAAAGGGGCTGGGGGCGGCCTCTGGCTGGCAGAGCCAGTGTGCCTTGGCTTTGGGGGGGATCAGCATCCCATGGTAGCGGGTGCTTTGGGTCTCCTTCCTGTGTCCCTTTGGCATGTTTTCTGACCGCAACTTCTCATTCTCTTCTCAGCCTCTGCCGCATGGTTTCTGTGTGGCCGCCTCGCGGCCCCAGGCAAAATAGAAAAGAAACAAGGACCAGGTTCTTTCCAGGGGCTTCTGTTCTGGGGGGAGAAAGCAGATGGGCAGGCCGGGGAGCAGAGCGTGGGAGGGAGGGGCCGGAAGAGCCTCTGTGACGGGACCCACGGAGCTGCACGGAGCTGCGGTCGAGGGGCAGAGAGGCAGCCAGCCCACCCCGTAGGAGGCGGGTGGACATGACACCTGTCGGGGCGCAGGGTGCTGAGGTGTGGCAGGCCCAGCTCAGGTCTGAGCAGGGGCCATCGGCCTGCTGTGTGGAGGGCCTTTCAGAGAGCAAGAGGAGGGCCCAGGGGCCGGGAGGGGGTTGGAGCGCGGGGCCGGGCCAGGACCCCAGCCTGCAGCGGCTGCCCGTGCACTCTGGGCCCTGGGTGGCGAGACCCTAGCGCCTTGTGGTTTGGCCTGGGGTCCACAGCTAAGTCACGTGGCCAGAGAGACCTGTGTCTTCGGAACAGGAAGCGCTTCTGTGCGCAGAAGGATCTGGCCCCAGGTCATCATTAGGCCCTCAAGACGGAGCACGTGCCTTGGGGGCCCGGCCTCTTCAGGCAGAGATCCCGTCTCCACTGTTTTCCTCCTCCCGCAGCAGCTGAGAGTGGCAGCAGGGGGCACGGGGTGCCGGGGGCCCCACCGCGTGGAGAGTAGGCAGGCGCACAGGCACTGGCATGGCGAGCGGCACCTACTGGAGTCCAGCTGCCGCTTGTGCGCAGAGCCTTCCAGGGGCTGGCGCGGCCCCGGCCCCGGGGCTGGGCTCTGGCGGGGCTGCCGCGCGTCCTCGGCCTGGAAACTGCCTACATGGAGAACAAGAAGCGGCTAAGCGGGCAGGCGGCCCCCAGCGGCTCCACCTTGGCCCGCCGCCCAGTGCCCCGCCGTGCGGAGCCCGCCGCCAGGAGGCTGGAGCTGTCCTGGGTCACGGTGGGTGGTCCTGGCAAGGGGTGGGCGTGCGTGCGCAGGAGACCTGGGAAGCCCTCTGAGGCCACGTCCCTGGGCGCCTTCGCTGGGGATTAGACCGCTGACCCGAGGGCCCGCGGAGGGCGGGTGGAGGACGCTCCAGACCGGAACAGCCAGGCTTCCCCTCCCAGCACAGCGACTCCGACTCGGACCCCGAGTCCTCGGCCCCGCCGCCACCCATCCCCAGCGCTGTGCCAGTGACCGGGGAGTCCTTCTGTGACTGTGACAGTCCAAGTGGGTCCTCCTTCTGCAGCAGCCTGCGCGCAGGGCACCGGGGCAAGGACTGTCGCTGCGGCGAGGAGGATGAGCGTGAGCGCCTGGGGCCCCGGGAGGTGGNGCCACCCTGCTGAGCTGTGACAACCGCAAGGTCAGCTTCCACACGGAGTACAGCTGCGGCACGGCGGCCATCCGGGGCACCAAGGAGCTGGGGGAGGGCCAGCACTTCTGGGAGATCAAGATGACGTCCCCCGTCTACGGCACCGACATGGTAAGCGGCCGGGGGGCCGGGAGCACCGCTGGAGCCCAGGCTCCTGCCCCCCGCGCCCCCCATGACCTCCCGTGCCCGCCCTGCTCTCCCCAGATGGTGGGCATCGGGACGTCGGACGTGGACTTGGACAAGTATCACCACACGTTCTGCAGCCTGCTCGGCAGGGACGAGGACAGCTGGGGCCTTTCGTACACGGGTGTGTGGGGCGGGCCGGCCGGCCGGCGGGGGGGCAGGGGGCTGGGGCA
>NW_027529647.1:3078417-3125418 GCF_008692635.1 Crocuta crocuta
GCTCACCCCTCCGCCGTCCCCCCCGCCACCCCCAGGGCTCCTCCACCACAAGGGCGACAAGACGAGCTTCTCGTCAAGATTCGGCCAGGGCTCCATCATTGGCGTGCACCTGGACACCTGGCACGGCACGCTGACCTTCTTCAAGAACAGGAAGTGCATAGGTGAGGGCGGCCGAGAGCCTGGGCCGGGCCCAGCACCCCGGGCTTCCCCAAGGGCTGTCCTCGCAGAAGCCTGAGGCCCCGGGGCCCCCGAGGGGGGGCAGCCCCGCCAGCCGGTCAGAGGTCAGGCCGTGTTCCCTGTTCCCGCAGGCGTGGCGGCCACCAAGCTGCAGAACAAGAAGTTCTACCCGATGGTGTGCTCCACGGCGGCCAAGAGCAGCATGAAGGTGATCCGCTCGTGCGCCAGCGCCACGTCCCTGCAGTTCCTGTGCTGCTGCCGCCTGCGCCAGCTGCGGCCCGACTCCGGGGACGCGCTGGAGGGCCTGCCCCTGCCGCCTGGCCTCAAGCAGGTGCTGCGCCACAAGCTGGGCTGGGTCCTGAGCATGAGCTGTGGCCGCCACATGCCCCCCACGCCCTCACCCAAGTCCAAGGCCGATCCCAGCGGCCCTGAGACCCGGCGCTGCCAGAGGAAGCGCTGCCGACGGACCTAACTTATTTTCCAAGGAGAACTGCTTTTCCGGGCCGAGGCGGCGTGTTCTCCGTCCCTCCCTTTGGGCCGCCCCCCAGGGCAGCTCCAGGGCAGCAGGCAGGGGCGGAGCTGCGGTGCATCCCTCTGCCCCTCCCCCGCCCCGAGGCTGGGACGGCCCGGTGATCCCGAGAGCAGGGCTGTCCAGGGGCACCGGCCTTCTGCGCCGGGTGTGGGGGCGGCTGCCCTGCCCTGGCTCTTTGGGACTGACCATGGGCCTGGGGACAGCGGCACAGGCAGCACGTGGCTGCCGCCAGCCTGCTCCTGCATGTGGTCAGCGGCTGTTCCTCCCGTCCGGGGCTGAAACGACCCTAATAAACTCGGTGTTTGTGTAACGCCTTGTGCTGGTGGTGGGATGCGGCCTGGCGCTCTTTGCTCGTCAGGTCCGGCCACCTTGCATGCTCCAGGAGACCCTGTCTGCCCGCGTCCTGGGGCCCGCCTCCCCCTCTCCACAGGCCTGGTCTGTCTCCCCCCTTCCTGACCGTTCCACTAGGGCACCAGCCGCCCAGCCGCTGGGGACAGGACCCAGGGCCCGGGAGCCCCACCCCCATCCTCTCCGGCCGGCGTGGTGGCTCCTGCTCCTCAGAGCACCCTTCCCTCGGGGCCGGGGGGCGAGACCTGACTGAGCACCCCCACCTCCACCCCCGCCGCGTGCAATGTTCTGTTCCCTTCCCTCGGCCCCCGGGTAGTTGCCGGTTACCCGCTGGGCAGAGCGGATGGTGGTGTGCTGCCGGCGGGCGCCAGAGCGCCCTCCCGGCCCCACGGACGGGGTCAGGAGCCCAGGTCCAGCAGGAGCTCGGGGCTGGCTGTGGTCAGGAAGAGGCAGATGCGGCGGGAGAGGTCGGGCCCCACCCTGCGGGGCCGCACACGGTCGCCCGTCTTCACGGGGAGGTCAGCCAGGAGGGCCATGCGCTCCCGCTCCGTGTCGCAGGTCACGTATGCCTAGGGCAGGTGTGGGAATGAGCAGGGCTGGCCCTGGGGACGCGGCTCCCCACACCTGGGGGGCGCGGGGGACCCACCTGGTAGAGAAGGCGGGGGGAAGGGAAGGCAGTAACCACGGCATCGGCCATGGCCGGGCTGACCCTGTTGAACTGCCTGACTTGCCTCCACCAGAGCCCCCGAAGTCCTGTGCCATCTCTTGCCGCTCGCTCGCCCCCTGCCCAGCGTCCGGCCACATGGAAGGAAAAGGGACGGGACTCCTGGTACTGCCTGCAGTGGAGGGTGCCGGGGAGCTCTCAGAAGCTTCTTGTCTTCTGAATGTCCCACTCCCCCAACTCGACAAAGTCCTCCGCCTTCTCTGCTCCCAAAAAGACCAGAGAGCTACCACTCTTCCAAGTGCTGCTGTCCCCCCCCACCCCCCGGCCACAGCCACCAGTCAGGGCGGGGGGGTCACGCACTTGAAGGGGCGCTGCGCGAACGCCTTGGTGAAGGCGCACACGTGCCGACTCAGCTCCTGCCAGGAGGCCACGAGCAGCACATCCACGTGTGCCCGGAGCTGCAGGAGCACCAGGGCCTGCGGAGGTCGAGCCCACGGAGCGGGTCAGAGGAGACTGCCCTCGGGGACCCCAGCTGACACCAGCCCCACGTGTCGCCTGGGTCCAGAATCAGCACCGTGGGGCCCAAGCACCAGGACCAAGGGCACACCCCTCGCCCCGCTCGACCGGCCCTCACCTCCTCCACCGTGGGCCAGCTGAGCGCCAACACGGCACGGGCCACCGCCGGACTCTCTGGCTGCTGCGACTCCCGGGTGCTGCTGGGCTGGTGGGACCTGAGCAGAAGTGACCGTCCCTCCGGCCCCGGACACCCTGCCGTTCCTGCCCTCCTTCAGTTCTGCTCCCCCAACGCCCCCACCTTTCCCCCAAACCCTTCCATCCCAGCCGAGCCTACTAAGGGCATTAGGGTGACCAGTACCACAGGTAGGCATCCAGCCCGACGACGGCTACGTGGGGCCTGGCGGGGCTCTCGGAAGGGATCCACGGCACCGAGCAGGCGGGGCCGCAGGTCTGCAAGCCAAGGTTGAACATGCCTGTTTTAGGGGCTGTGGCAGGCAGGACCCTCGGGCTACCAGGCCACAGCCAGTTTGCAGACAGGAGAGAAGCGAGCCTGGGAGTGACTCCGTGGTACTGGGAAGACTGATGCAGTGTTCCTCTGGCCATCCAGCCAGCTCCTGTCGGAAACCAGCTTCGTGCCTCGAATGAAGGCAAAGGACAATGGAAGCCCCGGGCACATCCCTGGCACCGAGAGGAGCGAGACAGAGCCCCATCCCCCACTCTTTCTGCTCTGTCTCCGCACCCCAGCCTGCCATTTGCCTGGCATACAACACGTGCCTGATAAATGCCCGACAACCAACACCAACACCTGTAAAGAGTGTCCCTGACTTCTTGCTCGCTACTCCAGGGAATCTTCCAGAAACAGCCGTGGTTTCCATCTGCTCCCAGGCCAAGAACCCACCTGGCTTCCCCATCTCCCTCACAACTGTTCAAAAGCTGCTGCTGAGAACTCCAGGCCGGTGCACGCCCTATCCGCACCCCCTCTCCTTAAGCAGGGAAGGGTGCAGGCAGAGCAGCTTCCCCAGGCCGAGGAACCCAGCCCCGCGACAGCCGGGGAGGCCCAGTGCCCCCCGCCAGAGCACCTGGGTCAGCTGGACGGCGCCCCGCATGAACTCCTCGGGCTCCAGGAGCAGGAGGAGATCCTGGTCATCCGCAGCCCACACCTCAGGTGGCACCTGCGGGGACATCCAGAGGCCCTGCTGCCCACCCTCAACCTCATGTGCCCCGGGCACCTGCCTTAGGCCCCCCCGGGGGCTCTGAGGCCTGCGGCCACAGTCCGCCCCAGGCTCCAGCAGGGCTCCTGTACGGAGGACCCACGTTCCGTACCCCACCTCCTGCCAAGGCCAGTCTGGGTCTACCGACAGGCACCCTGCAGCGCAGCAGGGCAGCTCGGGTGATTCCTCCCCAGGGAACAGGTCTGGAAAGCGCGCCGGGTGGGTGAAATCTGGACCTAAAACACTCAGGCTGCGGTCTGTACAAACCAGGGCACTCACGGAGCGGGGGCAAGGATCCGGCTTCGCCCTGGTCCACCTGAGGCTGCGGGCCGGGCGCTGGGGTTCCAAGTGGTACTCACAGCCCAGGGCGCTCAGGGCCTCCAGCAGGATACTGGCGCCGGCATCTTCCAGAATGGCTGCAAAGGGCCGCAGGGACACACTGGTCCCTACTTCCCTGCCTCGCGCCCAAGGGCACCACCCGGTCGCCCCCAGGCCAAACGCGTCCCCGCTGGGAAAGCCACACCAATTCCCGGACGGGAGGAGGCCTCGGGGATGCCGCCCTCCCTGGGGCGCCCTCAGGGGGAGGCGCTGGGCCCCGCGGCCACCCGCGNTGCCTTGCAGAACTTGGAGCACGGCAAGGCGTGGGGCGTCCTGACCTTCAAAGGTGAGGCGTTGGGGCCGCGGGGGGGTGGGGGGGCGCCGCGGCCTGAGCCGCGAGGGTGTGCGCGACGCGCGCCGGCGCTCTCTTCCCAGGACGCACGGAGACCGAGGCCCGCGAGATCGCGCAGGTCGTGCACCACGACTGGAGGCTGGTGCCCAAGCACGAGGAGGCGGCCTTCGCGGCTGTCAGGCCGGCGCCGCCCGAGGACGCCCCGCAGCTCGTGCCCTACCCNGGGACTACCCGGCTGCACTGGAGGCGCGGAGAAGGGCCAGGGCCGCCGCGGCGTGAGGCCCCCCGGGAGCCTGCGTCCGACCCCCACCCCAGCGACGAGGCCGGACCCCGTGTCTTCTCTTCCCTCCGGACCCCGGCGCTGAGACGGCCGCTGGCGGTGAGGCCGCGGCCGGCGGGCGGGCCGTGTGCAGCCCCCGCGCCGACGCCGGCCCTTCCAGGCCCTTCCGCGTCCCTGTGGCGTTTGGCGTCTGCCGGGTGTAGGGCAGAGTGCGCGCGAATAAAGGCAGAAGCAGTAGCTTTGGGGTGTGGTTTCTTTGAGTTTGGGGCCGCGGTGGGGGCGGCTGTTCCCGGGGTGCCTGCTGCACGNCCACGGCAGCGACTCGGTGGAGAGCGCCCGCCGCGAGATCGCGCTCTGGTTCCGCGGCGACGAGCTGCTGTGCTGGGAGGACAGCGCCGGGCAGTGGCTGTACGAGTAGCGCGGCCCGCGGGCCCCAGGGGCCTCCGGTCCGCAACCGCGCGGAAAAGAACCTGGGCCGGCGCTCACGCAGGCCGGCACTTCTGTTTACAATAAAGTGAAGTCCTTGTGCTCGCGTTGGTCCGGGCCCAGGGACACAGCACAGAGCTCCGGTGTTAAGACATTTATTACATACAGAGCAGATACGTGGGTTCGCTTGCAGGGCCAAAGCCTGAGGAGAACGTCCGCCCAGCCCCTCCCCCCAGCTGCACCCACCCAGCTAGCCCCCGAGTCACTGCACGCCCGTGGGAACAGACAAGGGACGGGACGTACATCACAGTGGAGGGTGGCAGGGTGATGGGGGAAGCCTGCGGCTGCACGGGGCTGTGGCCGGGCTGGCGGGGCTGCCGGAGACGTGTGCTTCTCTGGTGGGAGGTGGGTGGGCAGCAGGGCGGGGGGCTGCCCCAACCAGCGGCCCCTCTCCAGCAGGCTCAGGGAGGCGGCAGTCCGGGCGGCACCCCTCCAAGCCAGCGGCCATCCACGCCCAGAGCCGGCCACGCTGCCAGCCCTAGGCACTTAAGAGTGTGTCTCGGGAGCTGGGCTCCTTGGAAACTGTGCGGGAGGCGGGCCCCAGGCCACAAGTTTCCCTGTCACCCTGAGGCTGCGCCTGCATCCTAGGACCGACCCCAGGAGAGGCCCGGGGCCTCCCCTTCTTCCTGAGGCCTGGGCCTGCCCTGGCAGCCTGAGAAATTCCACCCCAGGGGGTTCTGGGACGCACGGGACTCCAGAGCCCGCTCTTACTGGGGGGGGGTCGTCGCCCAGGGAGAGCCAAGGAGAGCCTGCCCCACAGGGTGAGCAGGGAGAGGGCAGCTGCCTTAGGCAGGCTGGTCACGTGCTTTCATGCCAGTTCCCAGGGTGGCAGGGAGCGGGGTGGGGGGTGTCCAGGGAAGACTAGTAGCGGGACCCGCTACAGGCCCACCTCTTCAGGCCGCAGGCAAAGGCAGGTGGGCTCCGGCTGGGAAGACGTGGCGGGCTGAAACCCCTACCTCCTGCTCCGGGCGCAAGGGGAGCGGGGGGCCTTGTGGGGAGCCAGGAGCTGCCTGTAGGGCCTCCCCCCAGCCTCACCTCCCAGGGGAGCCTGACTTGCTCTGGCCCCGAAGGGCCCCTGGGACGTGGGAGCTTGGGATGGGGGGCCGGCTGCAAGCTGCCGGGGAAAGCACGTCTGGAGAGGTTGCTCCCCTCCGTGGGGAGAGCGCCACCCCGTCTGCCTGCCTCCCTGCCAGCCAGACCCGCGCCGCTGCCCGCTGTCGGGGACGCCCGGCCATAAGGTGAAAGCTGCAGGTTGAGAGGTTAGAAGAGGGGCTGGTGCCGGGCCGCCTGCAGGGCGGGCAGTGGGCAGGTGGGCGGGGTCATATGTACACGCTGGCGTCGGGCGGGCAGGGCGCTGGAGGCGAGGCCTCACTCGGGGCTGTAGGAGACCTGCCACACGATGATGTGGCTGCGCTCGGCCTTGGACAGCAGGGGCTTCACCTGGTTCACGTCTCCCGTGCTCTCCTCCGTGTCGTCGTCCTCTCCATCACCTGGGGAGACCGTAGCCGCTGTGATGAGGTGACCCTGCTGGCGACACGGTGACCCTGCCAGGGACACGGTGACCCAGGCAGCGACCACTCACCGATGCGGAAGTCGATGTAGCCCTCCCCACCACTCAGCACCAGAACGTTCTTCAGCTTCTGACCCTCGGCTTCAGAGGCGGGGGCGGCTGGCCCGGGGCTCTCGGACGGGCTGTCGAGCACGCTGCCATTGAGAGTGGCCAGCACGTTCCCTGTCGTCGGGTACAGGGATCTCAGCAGGGCAGCCGGACCCCCCATCCCTCGCAGGTTCCCGAAGGGGAGGCCGCGTGCAGCCCTGCAGGGGGTGGGCCCAGCCCCTCACCCGGCACAGAAACGAAGAACTTGACAGCATCGCGGTGCCCATGGAAGCAGAGCTGGGCCTGGGCCATGGAGCAGTAAGGGATGAAGCTGCTGGCTGATTTGTCACTGCTGTCGTCACCGTACACGTGGATGACGCCCCCCGGACGAGCCCCTTCTCCAGAAGTGGGAGATGTCTTGTTGGCTAGAGAGAGAGCAGGGCCCCAGGACCCGAGCCTGAGTGGGAGACCCGATCTCCACCAGGCAAGGGGCAGAGGGTAGAGCATGCCCACTGCCAAGGAGCAAGGCCGGCCTCAGCCCACAGGGCATCTCGGGTGGGGGCGTCTTTCTACAGGGGAGGGACAGGTGCTCCGACTCACCTCGGAGCCCCAGGAGCTGGCCTCGGTGCAGGACCACGGCTGGAGAGGTGGGGGGCAGAGCATGGAAGGGAGAGGAGAGGAGTCATGGGAGGGGTGGGGGGGGGCGGCTGGCCACAGCGAGGGTGGCACCCCATCAGCCCGCCCCTCACCGAGTGGCCCAGCAGAGTGTGCCCCCCACCCCGACCCCAACTCCTGGCCTTCAGCAGCAGCCGTCGCCACTTGGGCACGTGTGGGGGTCACTCACTCTCGGTCAGCGGGATGGAGATGACGACGCCGTTGCCGGTGCCCACCCAGAGGCGGTTGCCCGCGATGAGCAGGGCTGTGATGCGCACGAAGGAAAAGCCCAGCTTGCCTGTGCCTGGTGGGGAGGGGGCAGTGAGCGCGGCCGGGGCCAGGGGCCCTCCCTGCCCGGCCTCCCCAGCCGGCGCCGCCCCTCACCCAGCATCTTGCTGACGTAAGGCTCGATGTCCACATCCTGCAGGTGCTGGTGGGTGTGGGCGTGGTAGAGCCGCAGCGTGGAATCCAAGCGGATGGACACCCACACCCCGTCACCGATCCATGCCAGCTGCCGGACCTGGCTCTCCCGCCGAGGGTGGGCGTCGAATGATTTCTGTGGAGTCGTGGCGGCTTGTGTCAACAGGGGCCGGGGGGGGGGGGGCAGGGACTCTGAACCTGCCACAGCCACTGTCCGTGTCCGCAGCTCACTGTGACCTTCGCTCCATTGCCTGCTTTGCTCCGTAGGGTCCAGGCTCCTAGGAGGAGCTGTCACCACCCACCCGGGCCCCTCCGCCCGAGGCCATGTGGCCACGGGGAAGTGAGCGGGGCCCACGGGGTGTTGCTCAGACTTGGGGCAGAGTAAAGCAGCAGGCGGAATCCAGGCAGACTGGCACCCGCAGCCCAGCGCCCTCGTGCTAGCCCCGACGCAGCCGTCTCCCTGAGCACGTCTCCCTTGGCCCCACGAAGCCCCCCGTGCCTGTTAGAAGGCCCCCTTCTAAGGCCAGCGCCCTTGCTGGAGACCCTCCTGGCGCCAGCACTCACCTCAATCTGCATCGTCTTGGGCTGGATGACGTGCACCTTGTTCTTGTAGCCACACCACACGCGGTCGTACACGACGGCCATGCAGCGGATGGAGTGGTGCGGGTGGCCCAGGTCCATCAGGTGGTAGTTGCTCAGGTCCCACTGGCCATCTGCAGACAGCCCGAGATACCCGCTCAGGCCTGGCCAGGGCCCAGCTGCGCTCACGCCAGGGGTGGCTGCTCACCCACCCGCAGCCCCCAGGCCTCACCTTCGCCTCGGTGGAAGATGGCCAGAGTCCCGTCTGCAAGGGCCACCAGCACTCGCCCTTTCACGTGCCTGGAACGGGATGGTGGTGAGCGGGTGGAGGCCGGGCCACCCCGGACCCCTCCCGACGCCCCGGCCTCCGCTGGAGGTCACGTACACCAGGCTCAAGACGGAGTCCTTCAGCTTGATGGAATGCAGACACTTCTTCCAGTTGGCCACAGCTGAGTGCACGTAGAGCCTGTGGGAGGAGGCAATGGTGGGCAGGGGCGCTCGCCAGGGGCACCCCCCACCCCTGCCCCAGGGCCCCACTTACCAGCCGTTCTGGGCTCCCAGCCACATAGTGGGGGCGGCGCTGGTGCTGGCCCCCGCAGGGTCTGCGCTGGGCTCCGGCTCTGGCTGCACACCCCCCGTGTCAGCCTCCGGCCCGTTCTCGCTGCGGGAAGGAGGGCAGCTCCAGGGTGGCCCGTGGGAGCCTGTCCCCGCCCACCTCTGCCATCCTCCCTCCCCTCTGTCTGCCCCATCCTGAGACAGCCCACCTGCCAGGCTGGGCGCTGGGGGCCAGGGCAGGGGCCAGGTCGGTGAAGACGTGCTCCGTGAGGGGCCCAGGCCGCACTGCAGCTGCCTCTGTCTCGCTGGGCCCAGAGTCTGGCACCTCTGTGGCTTCTGTGGCCTCCTCCGTGGACTGAGATGGGTTGACCTTCCCATTGGCAACAGCGGCCACCTCCCCTGCATGAGGAGAAGGTGAGCTTGACAGGCTGGGCAGCGGGGAGGAACGTGGGGCTCAGAGAAGGCAGCCGCCCAGACCCAGACTCACCTTGGCCCTTGTCCAGCACTGGGGTGTCCCCTCGGGAAGAGCAGTTGCTCCGTGGCACGTTGCAGCGGGTGGCACAGCCCACCAGGGTGATGCCTGCCAGCACACCGTCTGCGCTGGAGTCTTCCGGGTTCACGTCGCTGTCCAGGAAGATCTCCCCCGGAGGGTAGTCACTGTCACTGGCCGCTGAGGAGACAGTCACAGCCCCGTCACTCCTCACGCAGAAGCCCTTACTACAAGAGCGCAGCCAGGGCTCCCGAACCTGGCGAGGGCGAGGGCGCTGGGGGAGGGCGTGGGCCCCGGGCTCTCCTCTCAGGCCAGCACAGCATCGGCACGCGGGCCCCTGCTCCCCTCCACCTGCACAGGCCTGGGAAGCCAGCAGGGGTGGGGTAGGGTAGCGAGACTCTGGTCTCTGAGCAAACGACTGTGGCCACGACAGAACCTTAAGAACTCTCGAGGAGCTTGAGGTCATCTCAGCCAATGGCCTCCGCGCGGGCCATAGCCCTCCCTGCCGCCGCGGGCAGTGGGGGCCGAGCCCACCAGCAGGGCCATGTTCAGCACCCGGCTGACATTTCCATCTGTCCTGGCCTCCCCTCCGCCCCCACCGCCTCCTTCACCCTGGGTCTTGCCAGTCATTCACGAGACTAACGGGGGACACCCCCACGGGCTCCCGTGTGTCCACGTCATGTCCCAAGCAAGTCCGAGGCCACTCGGCGCCAGGGCGTGGGCGTCCGCGTGGGGCCGGGCCTCACCGGGAATGCTGGAGATGCACAGCACGTGGGCATTGCAGACAGTGAACTGGTCCACCACGGTGCCCGGCTGGTTGGCGTCAACGATGACCACTTTGCTGGTGGTCAGGGTGCTGGTGAGGATCCACACGCGGCTGGAGGTGGCGTCCATCTCGGGGAGCTCTTTTGCCTGTTTCGAGCACAGGAGACGGGTTGGTGCCGAGCGCACGCCACCCCACAGCCGCACGGGCCCGTGGGGCCGCCTGGACTCCACGAGGAGGTAGCCCTGCCCTCAGGAGAGGTGGCTGCCCTCCCTCGCAGCCGGGTGGCGGGACCCTGGGACCGAGCTTTCCACCAAGACGGCTGGCGTGCGTGGCCGCACTCCCACGGAGGACTGAGCTCCCGAGTCCCTGCCCCCGTCAGCCTAGGCCACAGAACAGAGACCTGGACCCCGCGGGTGAAGCATTTCCTGACACCCTCCTGTGCACAGCTCGCAAGGACGGAGATGGCCCGGGGGCCCGACCTCTGCAGTCCTACTGCCTGCGGAGCGCCTGGGCCTGTGCTTCGCCACCTGCGGAGGACACGGCACGGGCCCCGCGTGCCCTGGACAGAGGGAGGGTCCTCAGACGAGCCCAGTCTCCCGCCCTGGCCCTAGCCGTCCTGTGTCTGTCACCCCCGAGATTCCGGTGACGGGCGCGGCTTGGGTACACACGCAGCAGCAAAGCAGCGTCCTTCGCCCTGGCTTCCGCTCTCACCTTCTTCTCGGGGGACGTGTGATTGCTCTTGGTTTCTCCCTCCGCTTCCCGGTCGCAGGTCAGAGGGTCACGGCCTGGCGGGGGTTTGACGCCATTCCCGGTGTCGTCCTCACTCGGTTTCCACCCGCTCAGGTTGACGCCCGCAGCACACCACAGCTGGGGGAACGGCCGCGTGGTCAGGAGCCCACTCCCCTCCGCTGGCCCCGAGGGGCTGCCGGCCCGAGACAGGTGCCCCGGCCCACCCCATCTGCCAGGCCAACTGGGCCGGCTCACCTTCATGGTCGGGTCCTTCTCCACCAGGGGGCGGCAGTACACGGGGACGGGCACGTTCTTCATCCGCGTGTCCTCCTGGCCCCCGTTGGGACTCAGCTGCAACCACAAGGCGGAGCGGCCATGTGGGCGCGAGGCCAGGGGCAGAGGACCGGCCCCGGGCAGGGAGGGCCAGGCCCTCTGTCGGTGGGGCCGCAGGGGCACTGCAGGGCTGCCCCCGCCCCCCCGCCCCCCCGCGCCCGCTGCGCACCTTGGCCATCCGCTCCTTCTTGTCCCACCACTCGTCGAAGGCGCGGAAGGCCACCNGGCCTGCCCTGTGCCCGTTCTGATGTCGCTGCCATTGAAGGCTGGCTGGCAGGGTCCTACAGGGCAGTGCCCCCCCGCCCCCAACCCTTTCCAGGGAAACGTCAGTCTTCTGATGCAAGACACAGAGTTCGTTCCCTGCTTCTGCCCCAGAGCCACGGTCTTGGTATCAAAACTAAGGAAAACACAAAATTCCACGGGAAACCTATTCCCCAGAGGAGACTGAACCCTGCTGGTAAACTTCCCATCAGCTCCAAGCGCCCCTGCACAGCACACGTGTGCAGGCCAGCCACGGTGGGGGGGGCGGTCCCCGAGGGCAGAGGAGCACAGCTGGGGGCTGTGTGCAGGGACTGAGGGGAGGGACCGTGGTGGAGCGTGGCCCGTGCCCAGGGACACCTGGGGCTCCCCGTCAGGGTGTGGGTGCAGACAGGTTAGCCTCCTTCCCACCAGGGACCCTGTCCCCCAGCATGGGCCTCACGTTCCTGTCTCAGATCCCGGAGAGGAGAGGCCCCGGGACCCCCCATGTCATCCTCAGCCCTCCGCCCCCATGCAGGCCGGTGGGGGACACTCACTCATCGGGGAAGAACTCTAGAGGCCGGCTGCCCGCAGAGATCTGGCACATGGCGTGGCTGCGGCGCTGGCTGAAGCCGGCCGTGGTGGGTGACTTGTAGTGGATGTTCACCGAGGGATAGGCCCGCTTGGCCGGAGGGGGACTGGAGGAGGAGCTGAAGAGGCGGCTGAAGCTGCCAGCGGAGGCATGGGCAGTGAGGGGCGGCCGGAGGGAGGGGACCCTGCCCCCGCCCCTCCCTCGTGCCCCACTCACAACTGCCAGATGGTGGACTTCTTCTTCTCCTGGACAGACGGATGCTCTCGGGAGGCTCTGCAGGGAGGGGCCGGGATGGAGCCCCGCCGGGCCAGTGTCCAGCTGACGGGCCCCCACACCACACCCCTGCTGGGCCCCGCACCGCTCTTGCTGGGCCCCTCTGGCCTTGCCTGCCCAGGACCTTCTCAGGGTGGTGGTGTCTCGGGGACAGGCCGGGAATGGAGCATCAGGGAAGAGCTGTCCCTGGGTGTGTCGGTTCAAATCCCGAGGCGTTCCAGCTCACCAGCTCCAACAGGCCCCAACCCAGCTCTAGCCCCCTGACAAACAGGTTCCCATTAGCCCCCTCCAGTCCTCCTATGAGACACGGGGCTGGGGTGCCGATCAGCCTCAATCCCGCCATCAGGGGCTCCTCTGGTGACCACAGCTCACAGAAGGGTGGCCTTGGGGACCCACCTGATCATCTCGGTCCACCGCACGGCCTCCTGAAGCTCCATGAGCCTTTCTTTGTACTGGTTCCTCTCCATGAGCACACGGGCCATCTCCACCCGTGTGAAGCGGCGGCGCTGTGCCATGGGGATCTTGTCCTGTGGGGGGTCGGGGGGGCACGGCTGGTCAGCCAGCGAGGGGCCGGCCAGCAGGCCAGCTCACTGCGCTTCCTCGCCGGGCCGGCCTGGGCGTGGGTGAATCCCACGGTGGGTTCCCACAGAGCCTCAGGGAAACGTGGCGGGGAGGGTGTGGGCAGGGGATGCTGGGAGCCTGCCCACCCCCAAAAGGGTAACCTTTCCAGAGGGTCACACGACACACTTGAGGGGTACAACACAGCCCCCGAACGCCCTGGTGATGCTGGGTGGAAATGTCCATCACCGTTAATAGGTGAGGCCGGTCCCAAGTGGAACCTCAGGAAGAGAGGTTCTAGGGAAGGTGCAGTGAGTAGGACTCAGGTCACCGCGCCCGAGTAGGACGCCGGGAACAGGACCCGGGGTTACCGCGTCCGTGTAGGTGGGAGGTTTGGGCGGGTGTGTGTGGGGTCTGCCCTGTGAGTGCTGTGGCAGGACCAAGTCGGCCCCGAGGAGCTGTGTCCTGGGCTGCAGGCTGGCACAGGGCCGAGGGGCCACGGAGAGCTGCCGGGCCAGGGAGTGGGACACGCCAGCCCCACGCCAGGAGGCGCAGGCCCCGATCGACACCTCCCGTGGCTCCCCGGTTCACCTGCACCGCTGTTTCCCACAAGGGTGCTCCCGGAGGGGGGGGGGCTGCACGGGAGGGGCTGAAGGAGCACGTGCTGCGCCTTGGGTGCCTGCTACGTGCCCAGCACCCTGCCGTGTGCGCCACACAACCTGGAAGCTGGCCGCTAATGAGCAGTGCAACCAGCGTGCACAGCTCACTGTGCAGTGAGGAGCCGGGCCCTGCCCTCTCCTGCAAGAAAGCGGCCCAGTCACTGGACCTGGGCTCTCTTCTGGAAAGGAGGCCAAAAGGGGTCCACAGGGTTAAGGGCACAGGTGCCTACAAACGTTCTCTGCGAGTCAGCTACAATCCCGAGGAGCAGAGGGCTCCTGCGAACATTCCCTGCACCTCGGGGGGGGGGGGGGGGCCATGGGGACCAGAGGCTGAACGGGGCTTCCCACCAAGAAGGGGTGNATGTTAATAGTGGAATATACCAATTCTGTACAGAGATAGCTGCTTACATCCTCCACCTCTTCTTTGGGTTCACGGCGGGCGATGATGGCTTCTGACTTCACTCTGCAGGATGAGGGGGGTGTAGTGGCGGGGAGCGGGAGCCCACAGCCCTGCTCACTCGCGCCTGGAAACCCAGCCGTCTCTCCCAGCTGCCCAGCAGAGCAGTGGGGCGCGGCTCGCGGGCAGGCAAAGCCCGGGCTCCAGGCCGGCCCGGGCAGGGGTGCGGCACCCCCCTCCCACCCTGCTGTCACACCTGCCCCCTCCCGTCTGGGGCTGCAGGCACCCCTCGCGTTAGCACCAGGCTGGCAGAGAAGCCACTGCTGGGGAAGGGACCCCGGAGCTTCCTGGGTGCCTGTCCTGCCTCCTCCTCAATGAACATAAGGCTTGAGAGTGGCAGGAAGGCCACCAGAGAAGGCACACCTGAGGCGGGACATCCACACCTCTTGAGGGGGCTCCTGGACCACAAGTGAGCTGAAACAGAGAGAAGGGGAGGGCCCCCCTGGGGAGGAGAGGAATGAGGGGGTGGCTGGCCCCACCTCCTCCCAGGAGCCTCCAGGCCCAGGCTCACCTCCTCAGCTCCTCCTCCAGGTCCCTGACGCGGCCTTCCAGCCTGGCCTTGGCCTGCCTGGCGGCTTCCAGGTCCCCTTTCAGCACCTCCTGCTCCCCGGAAAGCTGGTCCACCTTGGCGATGAGGTCATTCTTCACCACGTTTAGAGCGTTTCTTTGGAAAGGCAGAAGACGAGGGCTCTGTGTGAGCCAGTCTGTTGGCCATGATGGCGGCCTCCAAGCGGCCGAGAGGGCACAGCTCTGGGGGCACTACAGGGAGGCCCCGGCCCTGGGGGAGGCCCATCTCGGCAAGCCCCATGCTGGACAAGAGAGTCCTTACTTGGTTTCTAGAAGCTGTGAGTTCTCCAGCAGCAGGTTGCCCACTTCCTTGCCCATTCCTGCAACAAAAGGCACAGAGAGATGACCTGTGCCTGGCGAGGCCAGACCCTGATGCTACTACACCCGCCCCAGAGTAACAGACCCCCTCCCTGGGGTGGCTCAGTCCTGGGAGGGCAGACGCAAGGGCGCGAGGCCAGCAGTCTGGTCTCCGGGAAGATCAGACAATCCCTGCAGAGGGGCCTCGGCTGCTCTTCAGGCGGGCCCTCAACCTGGCAGCGTGGTCAGGGAGGCAGGCCCGGAACAGCCACTGGGGGGCACTGAGCAGGTCGCCGCCGCTTAACGGGCACGGCGGCCCTGGGCTGGGCTCCCTTTGCTATCCACGTGAGGCCAGTATGCCGTCAGGGCTCAGCCGGCACCAGCCTGAGCTGACCCCAATGACCACCTCGGTCGGCCCCCTCCCCTGGCATCCCATCTCCCCTTGCCCTTCGGGAGGCAGGCCCTTTGCAGGGCCGTCCCCGGGGAGAACAGCGGTTGGTGCTGTGATGATGGCGACAAAGAAGGCAGCTCAGGACAGCACAGTGCCCCTGGCCAAGAAGATGGGATGGCCCCATGGCAGGCGCGGCCCTCCACTGGGGCCAGGAGCAGGGCCGGGGGGCCCGGCCTGCCTCGGTGGGGCCAGCAGGAGGCAGGGACAAGGGAGGGTGAGAAGGACACGCTCCCTGGGGGTGGTGCCCAGCGGGGCTGACCCGTCTGCTCTAAGCCAGGCCCCACAGCCGACCCCGCTGCCTGAGCTCTGCAGACGCACCACAGAAACTCTGAAGGAGCGAAGCTCATCCACTGGGACAGAAAGCCCCAGAGGCCCACAGTCTGTTCCTTCCATTCGCCTCCTGCTACGAGGCCATCATGAGACAAGGCCCCTGCGCACAGGGAGTGCCCAGCGTGGGCTCTGACGGCCGTCTCCACCGCATCCCGGGCCTCGGACATGGCCTGCTTCCCCCTCCACCGGTCAAGGGTGTGCTCTGAGGGAGGCGGCTGGGGCCCCAGCACTGGAGCCCCGCTTGAGCCCCCCTCCCCCAGCCCGGAGCCAGGACGGCCTGTGGCCCCTGCCGCCCCCACCGCCGCCCCCACTGCGCAGAGCAAAGCAAAAGGCTCAGGAGGCACGAGAAGGCGTGAGGCAGACAGAAGCAGCGAGAGGAGGAGGAGCGCAGACTGAAACGGGGCCTGGGCCTTACCAAAGAAATCATGGCGCACTGCGAGAGGCGTCCCAGTGCGGAGCCCGGAGGCNGGGAGGGCCGGGGGCCGGGCCGCAGCCAGCCGTTCCTCCTTGGGTGCACAGCTCACCAGGCCAGGAGCACCCGGCTGGTGAGGTGGGGGACCCGGGCAGTGCACCTGACCCCAAGCACAGAGTCCTGGGCCAGGAGGGTGGGGGTGAAGGGCACAAGTCTGCAAATGAGGGAAAGCTGTGCCCGCGGACCCGGCACGCCTTTGAGGACACCGGGGAGGCCACGTGTGGATGGGCGGGGGCCTCAGAGCCTCCTGGGGTGAACAACTGGAGACGCCGGGCCATCTGCCACACGGGCAAGGGATCCCTGACTTCTGGGGTGTGACCGACAGGGCAGAACCCTAAGAAATGTCACTGGGGGACGCTCCGCCTTTGAAGGACAGGGTCAAGGGCACAGCCATTCTCCCTCACGTGTCAGAGCCATTGTCAGTGGGCTAGTAGAGCAAACCAAGAGAAGCTTCTGAGCGGCGGGAGGCTGGTGAGCAAAAGCATGTGTGCCTTAGTGGCCTGGAGGGGACCCAGGAAGGGACAGGCTGCACAGCCCGGGGTGACTGGACCGCGGTGGGGGGCGTGTCCCCAGGGTGCCCCCGCTGTAGCCAGACAGCGCTGGGGGAGGAGGGGCGGCAGACGCGCGGAGATACGCACCTGAGAACTCCCCTGGGGCCACGTCCAGCAAAGCACAGAGAGACGGGGGAAGGAAGCAACAAAGGTCAGTTGGTGACTGGAACCGACAAAATAAAGAAATTCTTATCACGGGAAAAGCAACGATGCATGAAAGAATACAAGCAGATGTCGCTAGGCCCGTGGGCAACGAATCCCACTGGGATGGCAGCCCTGATGGCAACAGACCCCGCGTGCCGGCCTCACACCTGCTCGGCCCTCAGGAGGGCGAGGCCCCCGCAGACCCAGCAGCGGAGGCCCGGGAAGATAAGCGGGCGCCCCACAGCGTGGAGGAGCTTGGCCACACGGCCCCCCGCCTCTCCCACCAGCCCGGGGCTCTCCGGAAGGGCGCGACCTCAGGAAAGGACCGCCAGAAGAAGACAAAGGAGCAAGGGCCCGGCCCGCGGGGAGGGAAAAGGCAGGCAGAAAGCAGGGGCGCTGGGGGCGGGGGTGACGGGCGTGTGGGGCCCACACTGCCTCCTCACTGGGCTCCAAGCTCTTCCCAGCTGAAGGCCTGAGGCAACAGGACTGTCTACGTGGTCATGTCACATAAAAAAGAGCGTAAAAAGTCATTTGACAAAAATCACAAAATACATAACTTGCTGTAGGAACTGAACCGACAAAGGGGTGCGCCAAGTCAGCAGTGGCTGTGACGCTCTCTGTGCTCCAGGGCAACCGCGGTCGAGAGCAGATCTTCCGTTTCTCAGAACTCTTTCTAAATAAACACCAGCTTTTTTTTTTTTTTGATGTTTTTATTTATTTTTGAGAGACAGAGCACAAGCAGGGCAAGACGGGCAGAGAGAGAGAGGGAGACACAGAATCTGAAGCAGCTCCAGGCTCTGAGCTGTCAGCACAGCGCGAGACACAGGGCTCGAACTCAAGAACTATGATATCGTGACCTGAGCCAAAATTGTACACTTAAGCGATTGAGCCACCTGGGAGCCCTGAGAAACACCAGCTTTTAAACTAAAACCAAAGGGGCACCTGGGTGGCTCAGTCGGTTAAGTGTCCCGACTCCTGGTTCTGGCTCAGATCATGGTCTTGTGGCTTCGTGGGTTCAAGCCCCATGGGGCTCTACGCAGGCAGTGTGGAGCCTGCTTGGAACTCTCCCTCTCACCCTCTGCCCCTCCCCCACTCGTGCTGTGTCTCCCTCTCTCTCTCTCCAAACAAAATAAATACAAACCGTGGGCAAATACCCACCCTCCAGGGCCGCTTGCTCTGGTCCCCTGCCCCCTGGCACGGGACTCTGCACTGGATATCTGCGCTCACCTGGGATGCTGTGCGGCCCTCGGGCACAGGGGTGTGCATGCACCAGCCAGCACCGAGGGCTGCCGGGCGGGGACGGGTGGGAGCGACCGCTCCCCTCATCCCGCCATCGAGGCTCCGCCAGCCGTGCGACCGCCTCCGGCCATGGGCGCACCAGCACCTGCTGTGTTTGCTGCTCTTCTGAGAAAAAACCACTCATCTGTATTTTCTCGTTTCTGCCTTGTCTTCTTGAACATCCTTTTGTACGTCTGCTGGTATTTTCAGGAACTCCCTAGTTCATCCTCTGCTCAGGTTCTGCCGTACTTGACCTCTGTTAGTGAGGGAGATCACACGTGGGTTAGCTGACGCGCAGCCACACCTGTCGGTACTTTCCTCTACGGCTGTGGCCACGCAGAGCGCTGTCCTTGCATGTTCACGTCGAGGTCCTAAGTCCGCCTAGAAAGTCTCCTGTGTGTGGCGGGAGGTGGGACCAGACTTCGTTCTTCACCAAGTGGATATTCACCTAATCCACCCGTTTTCCAGTCACCTGAAGCACCACATTCACCGTCTGTGAGTTCCCGCGCGGCGCCAGCTCTCCTCACAGGAACCGGAGGGGTCGCCGCGTTGTCACCACCCGGGGTCTGCCGCCCTCGGTGTCACAGCCTAAAAGCCGTTTCATGCCCGGAGCATCAGGCAGCCCAGCAGCCTTGTTCGTTCTCAGCCCTTTCCAGGCTCTTCTCACACGTGCTCCTGGATGGGCTCTGGGGTCCGCGCACGAAGCCCCTTTGGCCGGGACTGAATGAATGTGGGTACGAATGTGGGCTGAGCCGTGAGGCCACCCGGCGGCTTTACAGAGCGCAGCCTGCAGACCCGGGAGCAGCCGGGTCTCCACGTTCGAGGCCTCTTCATTTTCTTCTTTTTAATTTTTCTTTCTTTTTTTGAGGGGAGGGAGGGGCAGAGACAGGGAGACACAGATTCTGAAACAGGCTCCAGGCTCTGAGCTGTCAGCACAAAACCTGACGCGGGGCCCAAACACACAAACTGCAAGATCATGACCTGAGCCGAAGTTGAATGCTTCACCGACTGAGCCACCTGGGCGCCCCCTCTATGTTCTTCAACCATGCTTCCGAATTCTGTGCACGTGGGCTGGCTGGTCTCTCAAGGTTAACGTCTAGACGTTGTCTGGGTCCGGTTGCCATGGGGGCGGGACTCGCTACCTGAGCGCAGTACAGCCGAGGAGAATGCACGTCCCGCCGGCCTGTGCCGACCTTCTGACTCCAAGTCGGTGACGCAGGGCGTGCTGCCTGGCTTCTCTGAACCTCGGTTTCCTCGTCCACGAGGGGAGACCTAACCTCCGTAGCTCGGGCTTGCAGAAACTCCCTGGTACACACCAGCACGCGCTTCGTGCTCATCAGGCACGAATTCCCTGGCTCCCTGGCTACGTCGGCTCTGAGATGCGCACTCATGGCGCCTTTGACACTGGACGTGCTCTCAAGATCAACACTATGTCCCCCTCCAACTTGAAGCAAGGGCTTCCTGTCCTGGAGATCTCACAAATAACGGTGTGTCTTCAAGCGATGCTATGAGCTCAAGGAGACAAAACAAGCCGGGCCTATCCAGGGTCCTCCCTTCTTTGCTGAAGGAATTCACAGTCCCAATCCTGAGGGACACAGCGAACACCGATGCAGACGCATACAACTTTGAGGGATGCTGTTCTTGGCCATGCCGACCACGTCACGGTGTTTCTGCTATTACAGGACCTTCCCATGGTGAGGACAGTCATGCAACCGAGACTGACAGAGCCACCCACTGGCCGCAGGCTTTTCACTGTTTAGCAGCTACACGCGGAACGTAAGGGATGGGGGTGAGGCTCTTCAGAAAGACTCTAGCTGAGGCAGACAACGGGGATGGGTGCCCTCGGTGAGGCGACCGGAGCTGAGCCGGCTCCTTCCTCCACCCTCCTGGGCAAAGGGTGAGCTCCTCTGTCCGGCGGCCCAGCGACACAGTGCAGCAGCCCGATTCCTTCTAGACTCCTTGGGGCTGCCTGCCTTTCAGATGGCTGTCATGCCTAAGGCCCTGGAAGGGCACGGCCAAGAATGGGGGCTCATTCCAGCCAGATCGGAGTGGTGCCCAGGGTGGCCCCTGCCACGCAGGGTGCCGCAGAAGTGCTGAGCACACGGTGGCTCACGCTCCCTCCCCCTATGAGATGGGCATTCTGCTTTCCACCTCCTCAGAACAAAGACCAGCAGGTGCACGGGTCAGGCCTTTTCGTGAGACGTTCATGTCAGGCACTCTCTGTCCTAGGGACTAAGCAACCCCAGGGTACACACCTGACATCACTTCCTTTCCAGGGTCCTCGTACATCTGCCTGGGAGTCATGACCCCATTACCGTGGTCGACATGGCCTCTAGGTCAACCTCAGTGACATGCGCTCTGGCTCTCCATTCCTTCCTCGCGTCACTGTTAACGGACATTCTGTACGGCAGTGGCATCTGGAGCGACACTGCTGAGGTGGGCGTCAGTGAGCGCGGGAGGGGCTGGGGGCTAGAGCACCCGCAGCCCTGAGGACGGGAGGGAGGGGACACAGCCCCAAGGTCAGAGCTGCCCAATGACGGGACACGCTGGTGGGCGGGCGGTGAGGAGTCAAACACGTGGCAGAAGCATCCGCCACCATGGCCAACAGTGCACGAACGGCCACATGAGGTGTGGCCCGTCTGTGCCACGGGGCATCACTGCGCCAGGGATGGGATGAAACGCCGACACCTGCTAGGACACGCGCAAGCCTCACGGGCTCTCATGCACAGGAAGGGGCCACGTGGAAGAGGAGGCCACGGACAGGAAACGCCCAGGAGGGCAAGCATACAGACGGGGGTGGGCCACTGGCCGCCAGGGGCTGGCGCGGGAGGAGAGACTGCACGGGCTCAGGTTTGGGGAGACAGTGCTCTAGAGCTGTGGGGTGCTGACTCACTCAGAGACACTGGACTGTGTGCTTGGCCAAACCCACGTGACATTCCATTCCACCGCGGGTGGGCAAAAGTCAGGACTGCTGCTCTGGCCAGACCTAGGTTCAAGTTCTGACTCTGCGGCTTCACCTCGCCCTCCCTGGGCTCAGCTTTGTCTACAATGGGGGCAGCGGTAGCTGCCCGGATGAAAGGTGCACGTCCTGCCCTGGTGTGACTCTTCCCGTGACCAGGTCGTGAGGTGAGACTGCAAACAGCACAGGGTCCGGGCACTCCAGCTGGGTGGCTCCCCTCCAGTCCCGTCCCCAGCCTCGCATGCAGCCGGGCCCTGGAAACAGCGCAGAGCAGCTCGGCTGCCTACGGCCAGCGCTGTGAGCCTGGGCCTGCACACCCGACGCGACACACAAAATGCCACGTGCCTGGGTCCAGAGCGCAGCACGCACTAGGCCCTCACACCCTCATGGCTCCATGGTGGGCCCTGGCGGAAAGCTGCTCCTTCGTGGGCACACACGTGTGCCCGGCCAGTCCCCACAGCCTCACGGCCACAAGCTCCTTCCCATGCGGCTCCCAGCCCAGCATTACGTCTTAAGGCAGCCAGGTGCAAGCCCCACAGAAGCCCCACCTGGGAAAGCAACGTGTGGCCAGTGTCAGGAGCCCATGCCGCTACGGGGAGGCTCCCACGTCTAGAAAGCTGTCCTAAGCAAGCCCCCAGGGTGCGGCAGGTTGAGGCCCACAGGCATCTACGACCGCAGTATCCAAACAGCAAAACTCAGAACCACGGCAGAACTGATGACGCACTCTCCAGTCACATGCCCCGAAGTGAAAGGCATCGGGGGATATTAGCAGGTCAGAGAAACGTTACCATCGCCCACAAAGGGGAAGACAGATGGGACCTGAGACCGCTCCCCCCCCCCCCCATGCCATGTACGCATGCCTGGAAAGGCAAACTCATCACGGCACGAGGGAGCATATTCTTTGGTTTTTATTCTTATTGGAAATTTCTCATTATTTGAATATTGTTACAAGTTCTTACTACTTTTCCAAAAATAAAAATTGGAACATATGCAGGATTATCTGAACCCTATAAAGTAGAGTGGAAAGGTGTCAAAATATTGAAAGTGACTTCCTCAAAGTATGTTTTTTCTATATGTTAAGAGTTTCTGGGTTTTTTTAAGTAGGCTTCACTGCGGGTGGCTGTGCTCCGGGAGGCTCCCGGGAGGCTCTGCAGCCCGAGTCAGACAATCAGCAAGGCCGGAGCAAAGACAGCGAGGCTGTGCGGGCGGAAAACACCAGCTGGGGCCCTTCTCTCGTGGGAAGGCAGCCGAGCCATCCACCGAAGCCACCGCCATCCACAAGGAGGAGCTGAGCCGAGGCAGACACACTCCACAAATGTCCTCGAGTCCCTGATGGCAAAAGGTCACCAGTGCAGCGGGACATCGGTGGGCAGTGGAACTTTTCAATGCGAGGGGCCCCTGGGAGGCTCAGTTGGTTGAGCATCTGGCTCTTGATTTCAGCTGGAATTATGATCTCATGGGTTCATGGGTTCGAGCCCCTGCGTCAGACTCTCTGCTGACAGTGCAGAGACTGCATGGGATTCTCTCTCCCTCGTTCTCTGCCCCTCTCCTACTCTGTCTCTCAAAATAAATAAATATTAAAATCAAAACAAACCTCTTCCACGTGAGGCCGCTCTGGCTCCTCGGGCAGCATGTAACCCACATAGGGGCCACAGCCCTGCAGGCGGTCTTGCAAGCCGAATCGGCCCCCCGACTGGCCGTGTACACGGCTAAAGCAGCTGCCCCGCCTTGAGCCATGACAGCTGTCCCTCCACAGAAGCCGGTGTGGATGGGGGCGAGGGGGGGTGGGGGAGACAAGGCAGAGCCCCACTCCCCAGTGCCTGCCTTGGGGGGAGAAGGGACCGAGGGCTCCGGGGACGAGGTCAGTGGGCCGGGGGTGCGGCGGAGGCTGAATGCTGCTCCAGCCTCTGGTTTCCCAAGCTCCCACCCGGCCCCGGAGGCCTGCAGTCGCCAGCACACTCCCGGCAGACACGGGGCCCCTACGTGCCTGAGACCGATCCCAGGACGGGAAGGAGGCCCCAGAGGGGTCTTTATGGGGTACCGTCTCTGCACCTGTTCCCCACCCAGGCGCAGGGGGCTCTGGGGGCGACCATGGTGCTGAGGGCTCGCAGATGGGCAGCGACCCTGCCTGCACTTTCCGCGAGGAGCACCACTGCTAGGAAGTGCACGCCCAGGCCAAGTGCTCACGGGCACGGTGTTTTCAGATGGAACGCTCTAAAAGCAGGCAGTAACGCAGCTTGTCAGCACTGTGACACCCCCTAAACTTCACGCCCTAAGTGAACACGTTTCACGGAATGGGAAATATATCTCGATGAAACGGCAAAACCAAATCCCGAGGTTGCAGCTGATAGACTCTGCTTTCATCACAAACAAAACCAATGACAGAGGGAGGCCCTGAGGTCACGGGGGTGGCCTGAGTTTACCTAGCAGGTCAGCTCCTTCATCCACATCCCCGATGACCTCCGACCCCGCAGTCGACAGTTCGTGGTACAGGGAGTCCGTGTTGATGCCAAAAGCCTTGTTCACGATCCCCTGGGTCGGGCTGTGAGGACACAGGGCCGGGGGAGGGCAGGGTGAGTGGGCGGCATTCTGGGCTGCGGGCGGGGGCTCTCCAATGCCACCCACGGGGCCGCTCAATGCCAATGCTGCCCGTGCCAGAGGCCGCAGGGGGCACCTTCCCCAAAGTCCCCACCTCCACAGTGAGCACCCCCGAGCGCACCCGGACCCCGGGCTCAGTGAGTACCTGTTGCCTGTGCGATCGAGACGGGGCTCCCGACTCATGTCTAGCTCTGGGGTGGAATCGATAATGTCTTGAACATCAGACCACTCGTCACTGCTGCCCATGCCTGGAGGGGGGACACACAGGAACCCCAGGGTTGGGGGGGGTGCCTGCCCTCTAGACCACTGCCAGGCAGGGACTGTCAGGAAAGGGCTCCTCCCTGGCTGGCAGTTGGGTGGGGCCCATCAACCAGAAACGCGTCTCCGTTTCATGACCTCCCACCACCACACCCAGCGCCCTGCTTCTCTCCCTCCCCTTTCTGTAGCGGGGGCGTCTGCTAGGTCACGGCAGTGCACGGCTAGAGGCCGGGTGGCCCCCCAAGTCCACGTGCTGAAGGCGTAGCCCCCGGGACCCTGCATGGGACTGCATTTGCAGACAGGGCTTTTAAGGAGGTGAAGACCCCGTGGGCAGGCCCAGGTCTCATCCGACCGCGTCCGGGATGACCCCACGAGGACACGGGGAGGAGATGGCCGTCTGCACACCCGGGAGAGGCCTCGGGAGGGGCCGGCCCGTCACCCCGATCGCTCACTTCTGGCTTCGTGGACGAGAGGCCGTGAGTGTCTGCGCTGCCTGTGACGGCAGCTGGGGAGGCCAGGCCAGCAGGTGGCGGGGTGGGGCTGCCTGGCCCCCCAGCATGGCCCTGGGAGCACGCGGGCGCCAAGGCACCTATGCTGACGTTCCGCATCTCCTGCGTGACCTGGACCTCCATGTTGCGGCTGTTGCGCTTCTCCCGAGCCCGCTTGCTGCTCTGGGTGCTGGCGCCATAGTCCCCCAGCGGCTGCAGGCTCTCGGTGAGCGGCGTGACTGCTGCTGAGGGCACGGAGGACGTGGGCGTGTTGGACTTGGTGCCTGTGGTGCTGGGCGTGGCGGCCGCTGAAGACTGGCCCGACTCAGACATCTCATCCTGGGGACACTAGGGCCAAACACATGAAGGGAGAAGCTCGTCATGTGGGTCACCACGCCCCCAGGCACCAGGGGAGGCCAGGCACACCGTGCAGGGCCAGCACACCTCCACGGGGCCCCGTGGCTCGGCTTCCTTGGCCATGGTCAAACAGCAGTCTGAGCCAGGACAGGGAGGGACAGGAAGACACCTGCTCTCCTGTCGGGCCGGTTCCTCGGGCCCAGTCCCTTGGCTCACCCGGCCACTGCCTCCAGCTTTCCACAGGCTGCTGCCACCATATTTAAATGCTGTGCGTTGGGGCTTTCAGCTTGCACCCTCCCCAGGACAATGCTGATGCCGCGTGTGATGGACATGAAGCTACACGAACATGACAAGCAACCCTTTGCAGCCAGCGGGTGGTTGGAAACAAGCTACGCCCAAGGGCGGGGTCGAGGGCTCTATCCGGGGCCGGGGGGAGGCTGGGCACGCCTTCTGATCAAGCTTCCGGTGCTGCGGCCGGCTGCTGGCATCTCCTGCTCCCTGCACTGGCCACAGTCAGGGGCCGGGAAGGGCACAGGCCTCCCAAACGCAGAGACACCAGGGAATGTGGAATTCTCAACCCCCACGGCTCAAGTATCTACACAAAAGCAAACAGGCTGTGACTCTACTTCTGCAGAACAGATCACCCTCAAAACATCCCCAGAGCAGACAGGGACTGGCTACTGAAAAGCGCGATCAGCCATAGACTGTGAGGGCCTCCCTGCAGCGAAAACGCTCTATGTGAGGAAGTACGACGCAAGAAATAAGCCCAGTCTTCTCCCAGTCTCTCCTCCTGGAGCTGCCAGACAAGACCCATAACCTGGCCCCACACGGCTATGGATACTGACCCCATGACTCACCCCCAACCTGGTCCTCGCTGGGAGCCCAGAGCCTCCCGGCAGCCTGCGGGCGGCAGCCCCCCCAGACTTGCTACAACTTTGCGGGCCCAAGCTCCCGGTGCACACCCTAGTCGCCAACGGCACCCGCTCACGTGGTTTCCCCAGAAGGGGCACTTCCGAGGGTGCTTTCTGAGGGGGAGGAGCTGATGGCAGGGGGTGGGCCTTCTCCATAAAGCTGGACACACACTGGGACCCACCCGCACCTGCCTTCAACCAGGAAGGGCTGACCAGGCTCCCGTGGCTGCCTCTAGGTGACCGGGAGGCAGGGCTGATTCGGGGTCTCTGAGACCCGCCTCTTCCTGACCCGTGTGGTGTCAGGCCGGGGCCTGCGGCGGTGACCTCCGGTGCTCTCTAGCGGGCTGCTGAGACTTCTCAGCCGGGAATCCCACAATCTCACACCCTCCTCAACGTCTGCGGCTGCACCTGGGGCCCAGTGGGTGGGGGCGGGGGTCCGCTTGCTATCCTGCAGGCCCCAGGATGGCCCCACAGACAAGAAGAGCGGGCCTACATTATTAATGTGCCGAGGGGACAGGCCCCGCGTGACAGTCCTCTCCCTGGGAGCCCCCAGTACAAGCATTTTCTCTTCAGGTTCTACAGCTTAAGTCCAAGTGGAGAAGGAAAAGTCCTTTCTTCCTCGTGACACCAGGCATCACCGAGAGCCACCGTGACTGCCCCAGGGTCCGTCCGTCCCACATGGCACAGGCTCCCGGGCCTCCCACAGGCAAAGACGCTGTGCTGCCCTGGAGCCCTGGGCCAGCACTTGAGGGGAGGCCGCAGGAGACCAGGGCCGCCAGCACTTCCGAGAGGCCCGAGGGGGGTCAGCATGGGAGTCCACACCTCTCGGGACCACACGCTTCCTGGACCACTTCCTCAGTGGCCATGTTCTGCGGCCTGTGCCCGGCCACCTTGTAACTGTGGGTCGGCAGTGGGCCTCCCTGACCCCAGGAGTCACTGAGGGGAACTGTGCGGCGCAGCCAGGCCTCCCCCAGCCCCTGGCTCTCCCGCAGGACGGTCCCCGGGCCACCACTTACCTAAGGGCAAACCTCTCAACCTCCTAAAACATCAACGTGTGGCAGTGACCTCCAAATGCAAAGAACCCAAACTCTTAGCAGTCATTCCTCACCATGAGTAGCCACAACTGTTTGGTTAAAACACTGAAAATACAGCACATAAAAACAAAAAACAGAACAAAAAACAACAAAAAAAATTAAGAAATTAGAACCTAGAACATAAAATAAAAAGAACTTAAATGTAATTAAAAAAAGGCAAATAAAACACATGTACGAACTGAAACAGAAAACGTGGTGATGAAGAGAAAAGCTACTTTGAACGACGCGGCAAGAGAAAGAGACGGGGCGGGAAGAAAGCTGGGGGAGGGGCGTGGGAAGGAGGCGGGGCTCAGCGGCCCCCCCCCCCCCCCCGCCTNCTCGGCCCTGCGTGAGCCGTCACCTCCAGTGGCACAGCCAGGCCCCGCTGGGTGGGTGCACCCGGCCCCCTAGGCCTCTGCCCTTCTGCCCAGCCCCCACACAGGCAGGCCCAGGGCAGGTGGGCCAGCGCCTAGGTCAAAGGTCGCAGAGACATGCTCAGTGTCTGCCGCAAAGGGGAAAGTGAGTGGGGTCACTTGGTGACAGAGTGGGCAGTTTGCAGCCACCTCCAGCAGGCAAGCTGGACACCCAGGGACGGAAAGACAGTCAGCCATGAGCCGCGGCAGGAAGGAGCTTCTCGAGTCCAGGCCCCACAACCGCCAGCCGGGCCCAGTCCGGAGGCCCAGGGGCTTGGCCTTCCACGGGCACCTCCACCGGCTCCTGCGGAAGTGCGCCCGGCCCGGGTCGCCTCCTCCAGCCCTGGGGGTGGCATCCTTACCTGGTGATGGCACCACAGCCTGTCTGGTGAAGGCAGGCTGAGCTCAGAGACCGAAACTGGCAGCAAGTGATCAGGGGCCTAAATGCATGCTGGGCCCGGGGGGTCCCTGCCCCCAGCTTTCTTGGGGACCCTGCTGAGGGGTGCATTCCCCAGAGAGCTGCATACACCCAGGACAGCCGTACCCCAAACTCCGAGACCCGGAAGTCAAGAGCACGGTAAGGACAGTCTAGGGGAGAAGGCGCTGGCCCCGCCCTCAAGTTCCCCGCAGCTGCCAGCAAACCTGATGCTGGGAGGGCGGCACCTTCTGGGCCGGTGTCCAGTCTGGCCGCGGGCGCATGCTTTGGGGCGCATCTGAGGAACAGATGTGCTTGTGCCCCTGAACAAAGGCCCAGCTCAGCCCCGGTCTGCGGCCTGCGCCCCCAGAGCGGTCCTTTCCTCCGGCGCAGACGCCCCTCTGCGAGAGGCCCCACGCACCCGGAGGGCAGCTGCAAAGGGTTGTTGGCAAAGACAGTGTCCTGAGGGAGCATGGGAGGGCGGGGAGGTGGGGGCCCTCACTCCACGGCACGGCTACAAAACCTGGTAGCTGGAGCTCAACTGCAGCTGGCCGAGGTCACTCAGGTGCCAGTGGTCCCCCGCAGGCACGAGCTTGCCCCCCATCTGTGCACGTACCATGCCGTCGGCCAGGGGGAAGACGTTCAGAGAGGTGGGGCGCTCCTTCCTGCTGAGATGTGAGGGAGAGAGGAAGGAAGCGGACGTTAGAGGTGGCTCGCCATGTGACAACGAGACTCTTTCTGGACACGCAGGCGCCTGCTCTGAGGGACAGGTGTGCTGGGCGGGGGCGCAGGGATCGCCTGCTCCCTGAGCTCCTCTGGAACCAAACATGGTCCGTGTTCGGGGGAACCTGGGCTGGGCTGTCCTGCAGGCCGGTGTGACACTGCCCCTTGTCTCATGGCGACTCGCGATTAGTGACTTTGGTCTCAAACCCACCATGTGCACTAAGAAGGCCCACGGGGAGCCAGGGGCAGGGCCCCCGGCATCACAGCCGCACAGAGCGTTCCCGAGTGGAGACTTTACGGTGACATCTTCCCTACGTGCGGCGCGGCCGTGCCTGCTCGTTGCTGTCGGCCCTGCATCTGCGTCCTGGGGCCGGACAGAAGGGATCACCCCTGTGCTCTGTGGGCTGCCCCCACCCCACTCCGCTGTTCCTTCACGGGATCTCACTGCAAAACGTCGGAACCGACGCGTGCAGAGGAAAGGGGGGGCTCCGTCCTCCTGGTGGGCGCCGTGTCCTTTACAGCCACGGGGGCCCCTTTCTCCACTCCATGCCGTTCTTCCCGGTCATCACAGAGCAAAGACCCCAGAGGGGAGCTCTCGTAAAGGCGTGCTAGGAGACAGGGAGGAAGCCCAGGGGACGGTCCATCCCGGGCTTCTGATTGGACGCTAGGCGGCGCACAGCACAGGCCAGATATACCACACCCGGGAGACCGTTCTCCGTAGCCCGTGCTGCTCAGAGCTGTTCCGGCCAAGAATTAAAGCCCCTGCTCCACAGCATCTCTGACCCCCAGAGTGTGCAGAGGGACGAGGGGCGGGGCCTCTGCAGGCGTCCCCGCGGCCGGGTCCAGAGGCTGGACTGTTCTGGAAAGAGGAGTCAGGCAGCTTCCTTGCGGTGTTCGGAGGGTGTGGGTGATAAGAGATGTGAGGCAGTCACCGCTGATGACAACTTCCTGCAGTCGGCAGGGGGTTCTCAAAGTCTGAGCCTGGGAAGGGGGGCTCCCTGGCCGGGGCTGGGATGAAGGAGGAAAACACGGGGTCTGAGCTGGAGTCCTACTTCAGCCCCTCTGAGGCTGGCTCGTGTATCCTGGTCGGCGAGATGCTGCCTCCCACAGACAGGGTTCTCTGGACCCGCTGAGACCTGGCTGTGTGGTCCCGGGAGCCAGTCTGCGGCAGGGACAGGACCAGAGGAGCCGTGTGCCCCCAGGGCTGGGGCCGCTGACACCCCGGACTGCACAGACGGTGCACTTCAGGGCCCCTCAGGAAGCTGGTTTCCCGCGGGCGACCTTACAGGCCCACGCAGCCCTCGTCACCTGTGACAGAGGACGTGTTCTTGGGCACGACTCAGCTGGCCATCTGAGAGCTAGAGACCCAGATCTTACAAAAGACATCAGGTTAGCAAGTTCTGAGCCTGCAGCTCTGACAAAACCTCAGCAAGCCTGAGGCTCGGCCAGCACTGAGGCTGTCCTCCGCCAGCAGTGCCCCCAAGGTGCCACACGGTCAGCACATCCCCGAGGAGGGGCCTGGCCTCCAGCCACAGCGTCCAGGCTCCCAGGAACGTCCTTCATCCGCTTCCTCCTCGGGCTCCTGGGGCCGATGCGGGGACCCCTCTCCTTGGGTCTGGCTCCACCTCCGGAGAAATGCAGAGTGGGCCCCTCGGCCCCAGGCAAACGGCAGAGTGTAAGCATCCGGCCTCGGAGGACAGGGGGACACACGTCTGTCACCTGCTTCCACGGCTCTGTGCAGGGACACAGCCAGGCTGCTCTCTTGCAACGGAGGTCCTCCCTGGAATCCAGCCTCATCTCCTCTGTCTGCTCCTCAAGGAGCCACCGACAGTCGGCTCCACAACCCCCCGGCCACTCACTGGGCACTGCCCGCCGAAGGCCAACACCCGTCCAAAATTCGGCTGCTTCAGAAGCTGCAGCCCCGGGGAGTCACGTGACCCGCATAGGTCAAGATGCCTGCCAGGGTCACGGTCACACAGCTGGCTCTGGGCCCAGTGCTGGAAGCGACTGTGGGTCCAGGGCTGTCTGACGCGAGAGCACAGGGTGCCTGCCCACAGCACCAGCCCGAGGCCGTGGCCCCGTGCTCTGGTGTGAGAGCAAGGCGGAGGCTTGCCGGCTGGGGCCCCTGCACCACCACCGAGTCTGGGGCTGTCTCGGGAACCTGAGCCGAGCCCACTGCCTCCTCTCTATGGCCTCCGAGTGCTATATCCAGAGTCCGTGTCTGTACCATGGCTGCAAAGAGCAGGGCGAGGGCCAGCTGAGCATGTAATTAAGAAGCACCGGCCGGGCGGACTCCCGAACCCCAGGGCACCCCGGGCGCCCCGTGCGACAGTGCAGATGCTGCCCCAGGCTTTACCTTTTCCTCCATGACTGGCGAGGACTGCAGGGCAGCGACAGACACAGCGGCAACAGCACAGAGGGTGAGACGAGAAGACAGTGTTAGAGGGCGGCGGTCAGGGGCTCAGGTCACACGCACTCACACGGATGGTGAGTGTGCGGCGCGGGCTGGGCTTCCCTCCGTGGGAACAGACACGGGGAAACACGCAAACATCTGCATGTGACAGACACACGGCCCTCTGCGCCTCACTGTGCAGGCGAGCAGGGTGCACACACTCTTGGCACAGGGCGAGTGCCGTGTGCTTGGGGGCGTGGGGACAGAGCACGTGGTCACACACACAGATGGAGAAGACACGCCAGGAGGGAAGGAAAATGCCAGTGTGGGTTCTGCAGTGACCGGCGGCCCTCCCGCAGGGGCCAGAGAGTCTGAACTAGGAAGCTGCGGCAGGGGAGGTGACGCCCCGGAGAAGCAGGCCAGGACAGCGGGGCGGGGCCTTCCCTGGGCCCCCAGGCGCAGCAGCACGGCGAGAGAAGGCTCATGCTTTGTTTCCACCCGCGGGGGCTGCCTGTTCACCCGGAAACAGTCCTGCGCGGTCAGGCACACCCAGTGCGCCCTTAGAGCGTCATGGCCGTGGGGCCGCTGACGCAGGAGGGGAGGTTCCACACGGCGGGGCCGGCCGGCACTCCCCCTGCGCGCCCCCCCAGGACGAGTGCGGCTCCGGCCATCACCACGCAGGAGCACGTTCCTCTTCATGCCAAAGGGCCCTGGACAGCACAGGCGCCCTGTCCCTGCGGGCAGGAATCTCCCACACGGGTGGGGCTCTGGCTCAGGAAGGTGGGTAATGGCCTGCTGACGGCCTGGAAACCACTGTCATCACACACCCCTCGACCTTGGGGTTCCCTTCTAGCAGGATCAAATCAGGGAGAAGAGGCTCAGTGGAAATCTAGACAGAGCCCCTCCCTCTCCTGGACAGCCGCTGGGTCCGTGTCACAAAAGAAGGGGCTCCCGTGGGCCCCTGCAGGGTGGCCCCCCGCGAGGGCGCGATCTCCACGCCAGGCACAGCCAGGCAGGGTGAGCGGAAGGCACCTGTCCCTTGCCCAAGAGGCTGTGGGGCTGTAACGACCATCCTGGGGCCCGCAAGGAGGAGTAGAGCGCAGGGCCTCCACCAACGGCTCCGGGGCCTTGCAGGGGACCTGAGACGGGACCCCGTGAGCCAGTCCCTTTCGAGCTGGAGTCCTGACCGGAAGGGTGGCGCCCACCACGGGACGGGGCCCGGCTCCAAGCACCAGGGAGACTGGCGGGCCTGGTGTCATGCTTGGTCCCCACGGGCTCAGGGTGGAGGGAGCCACGAGACACGCGGGGAAGGCAGGTTCCCGACCGGGGCCTGCCTGCAGCGCACACGGAGATCCGGGGAAAGCAAGCCCGTCCTGCGACCATGGAGCCTCGTCCATCTCTGGGAAGAAACGGAGGTCTGACCCGGCCCTCCGTGATGCCCTCCCCGTTCCCGTCCGGCGACAGCCAGGATGCTCAGCCTGAGGTTCTGCAGCGTCGCTGGGACCCGCGTGCTGGCCACTCGTAGTGCCCCAGACACTGCTGGCCTCCAAGTCCTGAATTCAGAGGTCACACCTGCCTGGCTTCTGGGAAAACTGGGCCCTTCTCCCTGGGCTCTCTCCTTTGTGACCTTTGAGGTGGTCCTGTCTTAAAGGAGGCTGGCAGAGTAACAGCCTGAAGGTTCTGGAATGCTGCAGCTCTCAGGAACTGGCCAAGAGCCCAGCGCTCATCAGAGATGCCCACACCGCCCGGCCACTGCAGCCCCAGCCCAGACTGCCCCGGCCAAGTCCCCACAGGAGAGCCCCGGGTGAGCATTCGGGTGCAGCTGCTCAGAAATCTCAGTAGCCTCTGAGTGCAGGCGTGAGGGTCACGGTGCGCTCAAGAGAAAATCTCCTCGGCCGTGACCCAGTAGCTTGGAGATCACTATTTCCCACCTTCAGACATCGTGACCCAGGAGCATCACCGACGGAGTTCTGTCACTCAAGACAGTCCGGCCTGTGCTCCCTCACTACCCGGTGCTGCCCCGGGTACCGAACAGAACAGCTGGCTGACGTCCCCCCTGCCCGTTCCCGCCAAGGGCGCGAGCGTTCACTGCCGGGGAGCGACCGCAAGGGCCGGCGTCCCCGCTGCCCGCCAGAAGCGGGGGGCTGTGAGGAACATGCTGCCGTCCCCACACGTTCTTCCTAGGTCCTGCCAGGCCTGCACACACGCTCGGCGTTTCTAAGTCAGACACCTCCAGCACAGGACACGCCAGCCCTGCCCGCTGGCACCAGACCGTAGCCGGCAGCAGGGCCTGAGCCCTGCTGTCCGTGGTGTGACCCAGGGGAGAGGCGGGCACCGGAGAGGGGGGCACAGGGAAAGCTTTCGCCGCCAGCAAGCGCTTCATCCGATGTGGCCAGCGCTTGGGGCCTTTGCCTACAGGAACGACGGGCCACCGCTGGAAATGGACCAATCGCTGCGCTCCATCCTGGGATTCCAACCTCCGGCCCCTCCTCCCACCTACTAGAGACTTAGGACTTTGGTCCTGACCCACCCAGCCCAGGTCCACAAGCTGGGTCTCCCCAGGCCAACTCCCTCAAGCTGGTGACACCCTGGAGAAGATCGCTGACGATCTGTTCCTTTGGGCCTTATCCCGACCGAAGGGCACAGAACGGGGAGAAGGAAGCTGGCCTCTGCAGTTCTCTCTCCAGCCCCAAATGTAGCCAGCGGAGCTCCAGGACTCAGACCACGAGGGCCTCTGCGTCTGCTACTGCCACCCTGGGCCGTGAGAACGTGGGTCCATGCGGCGGTCACCAGGCTGTCTGGGCCTCTTCCCCACCCATGCAGCGGTGCTCGTGATTCGAGGTAGCTAAGGCACATAGTCACAGAGAACTGGATTGCAAATGAGACGCACGTGCCTCACAGAGATCAGGAGCTTTGTCCCTGACTCCTCTTGGGAGATTCCGCCTGCTACATTTCACAAAGGAGAAAACGAGCGTGGAAGTATTGGTGACCTGCCCGAGGCGGCTCCCAGACGGGGGCACCGCCTGACTCGCGCACAACACCAGGCTGCCCCTCGCCTCCATTCCCTGGGGGCCTCTGCACCTGTCTGTGCGCAGCTGCAGAAGCCCAGCGGCGGTCGGTGGGAGGCCACAGGCAGAGTCAGTGAGTAGGTGAATCCAGAAACAAGGATCTGAGGTGATCAGGAACGGCCACCCCATTATCCCGGGCCTTGGGAACCGCACACGGCCAGCAGGAGGCCCGCCCTGTCCCCCAGCCAGGCTCTGGTGCCAGGGCCACGGGCAGCACACAGGCCTGCTCCCTCCACGCACTGCGGCCGGGAACCCGAGTCAGGGAGGGCGCAGCTCTGGAGAGCGCCCCCTGCCCTCCTGGCCCAGGCACTTCGGGGAGGATGAAGCACACAAGGCCGCAGAATCCAGCGACCCGCCTTACCTCCTCCCGGGCAGGCTGCCCTCGGTCTGGCTGTTTCCCCCAACCTGCTGCATCTTGGACCTCTCGATATGTTCCACGTAGGTCTGGATCATCTGTGGAGGAGGGGCCGCCGTGTGAGACATTCCCGGCGACCCCTGCCTCTCTCCCTCCTCTTAACTGCGGTACTTTCCAGGCTGTCTATGCTCTGACAGCAGTAAGAACAGCGTTCGTGGGAGGGAGTCTGGCCAGCACGTGGCTAACCGCTTTCTGGCTGGGGCAGGAGAAACCGGAAGTAAACGCCAGAAGGGCCGGCCAGGGCCAGGAGCCACGCGCAGCTGCCGGGCCGCGGGGGGGCACCCACCTCCGTGTGTCGCTGGTGCAGAGCGTTGTACTCCTTCTTCATCTCGGACTCTCTCTCCTCCAAGCGGGAAACTGGAAAACACAGCCACTGAGGGTCAAGGGCACAACCACTTCTCCACGCCTCCTCCCTCCCCGCCCCCGCGGGCTCGGCACGTGGACGGAGGGTCCCAGGACAAACTGGCACCCGGTGCAGACGGCTGACACTGGGAGTGCGCGCCGGGACCGCCAGAAGGCAGATCCCAGCTGGTCTGGGCGGCGCCCGGTGTGTTCAGTTCTGCCACGAACACAACCAGGGCGCCTGAAACGCGGCCACGGGCTACTCTCTGTGCTCGAGCCAGCCAGCGGCTCCCGCGACGGGGCCAGGGGCAGACAGGACGCCAGCAAGTGGCTTGTACAAAGGGGCAGAGGTCATATTTGAGTAACCTCTGTGCCACGTGAAAGGGCAAAAAGAACATCTGAGATGTGGGATGTAACATGCAAGTGTCCCTTACACGCACCAAGGGCTGGAAAGTCCAAGCCGTGACCCGCCACCTCCAGGAATGGGGGTCACCCCTAAGTTACAATCCGTGGTGTCACGCACCAAGGGCCCCCTCTGGCCACGAAACGCTGTTAAGTCACCTGAGTGCTCCACAGGCCTGAGGGGAGCCCCCGGGGCAGCCAGGCACCCCGCCCCTGCGCCCCCCCACCCGAGCAAGCGTGCCGGCCAGGTCACCCTCCGTCGGTGGCCCTCTGTTCAAACTTCAGCCGTGTCCTTTCTCGGTCACGAAAACGTCTACTCCCAGGTCATGATAACGTTGACTCTTAAAGGCTCTCGAAAACCGAAAAAGCACTTCTTATAACAACCCTCATCCAAAAGCACTTGTCACCCCTGCTCGCAAGGGACGGGGTGATCCCGCAGGCCCCCGGCCAGCCCAACACCCCCGGGAAGGGCCCTGCCAGTGGGCTCGCACGGCGCTGCAGGGACAGGGGCCCGCCCCGCACGCGGACCTGTGCTCCCAGGGGCCGCACGGGAAGGCGGCCGCCCAGTCTGGCTCCCACTGCAACGTAAGCAAAACCGCTTCGTCCTCAAAGGGGCCTTGCTTATTGTTTCTTTCCACAGAGGACGGAGGCGGATTACAGGAAACACGTGGCAGCGAAAAGAGGCAAGACAAACGGCGCGCGGCGCGTGTGAAACATGGCTGCCACTGGGCTCGCTCACTGTCCTCTCGCCACAGGCTCTCAGCACCCTCCCCGCCGGGGATCAGCCCGCAGGAGACACGAGACTTACTCTGATCTGCGTAGTTTTTGGCCTTCAGTTCCAGCTGGCGGGTCTGAAACTCGTAATGCTCCACCTGCCCCTGCAGCTCCTTCTTCTCCTGTTCCAAGGCGTCTTCAAACTCGATGAATTTCTACAGGCGGGAGGAGACAGAGCAGGCGTCACGGACGGGCTGCAGGGGACAGCAGCCCCTCACAGGGGTCGCGGGCTCCTGAGGGCACGTGGCCTGCCACCCTCAGGCTGCGGCAAACCCTGCCACACAAGGGCCCATGAGGGGGCGGCCAGAGGCGTCTCCCAAGAAACCTTCGGGGCGCGTGGAGCGCTCAGTCAGTGACGCGTCTGACTCTTGGTCTCCACTCAGCTCACAATCTCGCAGTTAGTGAGTTGGAGCCCCATGCCTGGCTCTGCGCCGATGACGGAAAGCCTGCTTAGGGTTCTGTCCTTCTCTCTGTCCCGACCCCACTTGTCTCTTTCTCCCTCTATCAAAATGATATACACTTTTAAAAAATGGGGGTGGGGGTGGGGCTCATGCCTGGTTTCAGGTTCTGCTGTTGCCATCCTGAAGTTCTTACTAATATCGGAACAAGGGGCCCCACAGTTCCATTTCCACACTGGACCCCACAAATCAGGTACCTGGTCCTTTTGCAAAAGAGTAACATGACTCCCCCGACACTGAACACCGAAATGAGGTCGAGTCTACTTCGCTCCTAATGTGTATCCCAATCACTGCTCAGTTCAGGAAGCCATCACTACTGGAATAGCCAGCAACGGACATAGCTCTTTGGAATCTTCCCCTTATGTGCTAAGTTGCTGAGCAAAATTATCAAGTCAAGTGACAAGAAAGCACTTCACAAAAGAAAAAAAAAAAAGGACAATTCCTGGGGCTCCTGGGGGTCCTCGGTCGGTTAAGTGTATGACTCTTGATTTCGGCTCAGGGCTTGATCTCACAGTTCACGGGATCAAGTCTCGCACTACGCTCTGCGCTGACAGTGTGGACCCTGCTTGGGATTCTATCTCCCTTTCTCTGCCCCCCCCTTTCTCAAAATAAAAGATTTTTTTTTCAGGGAGAGAGAGACAGCGTGAGCAGGGGAGGGTCAGAGAGAGAGGGAGACACAGACTCTGAAATAGGCTCCAGGCTCTGAGCTGGCAGTCAGCACAGAGCCCGACGCGGGGCTGGAACCCACGAACCACGAGATCATGACCTAAGTGAAAGTCGGACGCTTAACCAACTAAGCCACCCAGGCGCCCCTAAAAGATAATTCTTGAAAGATCTTAGGACACTGGATTAACACTGAAAGCTGGGTATGAACCGGGCCTCCAGCAGAGGGAGGAACGGGCACCGGGGGCCGCACAGATGCCACCAGCTGTAATTCCTACAACAGCCCTGAGGGGGAGCTGTTAATACCTTAATTTTACAGAACAGGAAATGGGACTATTAAGAAATTTCAGGGGCACTGTAATGGCTCAGTCGCTTAAGAATCGAACTTCAACTCAGGTCATGATCTTACTGTTTGTGAGTTTGAGCCTCCCATCGGGCTTTGTTCTGACACCTCAGAGCCTGGAGCTGCTTCAGATTCTGTGTCTCCCTCTCTCTGCCCCTCCCCTGCTCGCACTCTCTCAAAAATAAACAGAAGAGAAAAAAAAAGATTGCTGCCAACAATTAGATTACAATTCATTTGAAAAAAAAAATTTCATTTGTAGGAAGTCTAAGTATCAGCCATGTTATTAAACACATGACGTTTCTTAGAAGATGGGAATATAGGGGCGTGTGGGGGCTCAGTCGGTTAAGCACCCAACTTCAGCTCAGGTCATGATCTCGCGGTTCGTGAAATCGAGCCCCGTGTCGGGCTCTGTGCTGACAGCTCAGACCTGGAGCCTGTTTCAGATTCTGTGTGTGTCTCTCTCTCTGCCGCTCCCTAGCACACTCTCTCACTCACAAAAATAAACAAACATTAAAAAACTTAAAACAAAACAAAGCAGAAGATGGGAACATAAAACTGATGGCTGATTTCAGGTTTCGGGTGTCTGGAAGACTGCTCCCAGAATAACCACCAGGACCCACAGAGGCTCCCTGAAGGTCTCTGTGCCCCAGGCTGACTCATCCTGTGCACAGCGGGACAGGGAGGGGAGGGGGGATGGCGGTGGCAGGCACCCCAGGGGAGGGGCAGGCAGGGGAGAGGCAGACAAAGGCCCCACAAACAGGAAAATGCACAGATGGTGCGGCTGCGCACAGGTGTTCGGTGCGACGGGGCTGAACCAGCGTGTGAATAAGCTGTTATTAACTGAATGATAAGGATATTTTTGATTTTGGGCAATTTTAATTCCTATTATCTAAAAAAAATTATGGAAAGAATGAAATGTAGGGACACCTGGGTGGCATATGGGTGAGCATGCAACTTTAAAAAAAATTTTTTTTTAATGTTTTATTTATTTCTGCAAGAGAGAGAGAAAGAGAGACAGCATGAGCAGGGGAGGGTCAGAGAGAGAGGGAGACACAGACTCTGAAACAGTCTCCAGGCTCTGAGCTGGCAGTCAGCACAGAGCCCGACGCGGGGCTCGAACCCACGAACCGCGAGATCATGACCTGAGCCGAAGTCAGACACTCAACCGACCGAGCCACTCAGGCGTCCCCAGAGTGTGCAACTCTTGATTTTGGCAGGTCGTGATCGCAGGGCTGTGGACCGAGCCCCGCACCGGGTTCCTGCTGAGCGTGGAGCCTGCTGGGGACTCTTTCTCTCCTCTGCCCCTCTCCTGCTTGTGCTCTATCCTTCTCTCTCTCTCTCTCAAAAAAAAAAAAAAAAAAAAAGAAATGTAAACAACATATGCTTTTGTAGGAAAATCAGGTAAGAGTGTGAAGTAAAAGGAAGGCTATTTTTAAGAAGCCACAGTCCCACCCTCCGGAGTCAGCTTAATTTAGGCGGCGCTCCTCCAGGTGTGTGGGTGCGTACAGTACCCAGGGCAGACGTGCAGCCTCTACGCAGGATTTTGTGACCCGATTCATTCAGTGGCTTCAAGTGGAAAGTCTTTCTAGATCAAGAAACGCACAGTCTACCAGGTCCGCCGTGGGTAGCGGTGTGTGCAGAGCGTACTCCGACCCGTCGATCACCCACTGCGGGGCTTCCGGGCTGCTCTAACATGCCCGTTATCAGGGTCACGGCCTGCATAAAGGCCCGATGGCTTCCAGCTCTCGAAGGCTGCGGTCCCGTGGTCGCACCTGGCTGACGGCCCTTCGCAAGGGTCTCCAGCTCCCATCCCCCTCCCCCTGGCGAGGGCAGCAGCCCTTCCCCGGGCCCCTGCTGCCTCTGTGCAGAGCTTGACAAAACCGCTGTCAGCCTCATGCATGGCAGAGCGACCAGCCGCAGCTGTCTCACTTGTCGGTTCCTTGGTGACTCTGACAGCGAACATGTCTACAAACTTATGGGTCACGTACATCACTCATCTCGCCAACAGCTCACTATGTCCCTGCCCAGCGTCCTACGCAGTGTCCCCGCTGCCCTCAGGGACCTGTAAGGACTTCCACCGCGCCTGCTCAAGTCCGTCTTACACGTGTAGACGCTCCCCGGGACGCGGCTGTGTGGGACGCTCGACAAGTTTACTGGATGGTCTATCCCATCCCGTCCCGTCGCTTTGAAATGTCACCGTGAGCACATGCTAAATCCCGGCACAGAGTTCGGTGTATCTGTCAGCCAGTACCAGAGGGCCTTCTGAACTCGGACTGGTACCCTGTCCTTTAATATCTGTTCCATGTCATCTGAAGTCCCCTTTCAACATGTTCTTGGTTATTCCCACTTGCTCATCCTTCTAGATTAACTTGAGAACGGTCTGCAATCACTTCTGTATTTATTTTTAACAAAGCAGTTTGCCTGTCTGAAAGCACCACCTCTCCACACCTTGGGAAGGGGTCCCTGTTTTTGATGAGAAAATCCTCAGGGCTGGGAGGAAGAGAAAGAGCATCGCGAGCCTGTCATGGGGTGTTTGACGTAAGATGGAAAATTCTCCCTTTCTCTACACTGACCTCCACCCAGCGCCAGTGGTGCACTGTGGCTTCACTTAAAGAAGGGGCCATTTCATGACAACTGCCCCTTCTCTACTTTGTCATGTGTTACCTGCACTTGACATGTGGAAATCAGATAAGGGACTTCCAAAATAAAGACCGTGTCATAAAGCAGTCTTTCCCAGGTTCTTAACGAAGGTGAAGACAGATATTCTTAAGTCTGTTCTGATAGGTGACCACTGAATTTTTTTAACGTTTATTTTTGAGAGATAAAGAGACAGAGAGCAAGTGAGGAAGGGGCAGAGAGAGAGGGAGACACTGAGTCCGAAGCAGGCTGCAGGGTCTGAGCTGTCAGTGCAGAGCCCGACACGTGGCTCGAACCCACCAACCACAAGATCATGACCTGAGCCAAAGTCAGACACTTACCCGACTGAGCCACCCAGGTGCCCCTTGGTAGGTGATCATTAAAGTCAACCTAAGTAACAGTGCCAGGGAACCTTGCCAGGCCACACAACCACCGACATGCCTGCGGGTTCCCGACTAAGATAGCCCCAAACCAGAGGCCATGGCAGAAATGCTCTGACCTTGAGAAGTTAAAGCTTCCAGCGTCAGGAAGAATGGAGACATTAAGCAGGAGAGAAAGCACCTCAAGTGAAACTGCGAACAGCGGCATCCTCAAGGTCAAATGCAGAGAGCACACGGGGGCAGGGACAGAGAGCCCAGGGTGGGTAAACAGGATGCTTGTGGTTCTCAGGCCACAGGCAGCCCTGGTGCCCAAGAGATGGCCTATAGGGTGGGAAGGGCACTGTCCTTAGTGACTGGTGCCCTTCCGCCTCCTCGCACCCCTGTTCAAGGGGTGTGTGCACTCATGTGGGAGCAGCTCCCCAGGTGTGCAAAGAGCCCCAAGAAACCCGCAAGTAACGACAGCGGATGCGAGGACCCAGGCCCCGGGCCCTCACTCTCCACACTGGCTTCTGACCACCGCGTGGGTGGCGGGGAGCCTCTGCTCCTGGGCTCGCTGACACCAGCCTCCTGCCAGACAGACCCGACTGGGGACCCCCCGCAAGGCCGAGTCTGGGAAAGCATTACAAACACAGCGTGGTGTGGACTGCTTAGAAGAAATCCTCCTCGTTCTTCCCCACTGGAAGACATTACTTTCTCATTAAAGTAGTTCTGGCTACAGAAACATGAGCCCGCCCTTTACCGGGAACGGAACCTGCGATGCGATCTGCATCAGATGCTATGGGGGGCAAGCGCCGTGGAGGAGCGGCGCCTGGCCGAGAGACTAAATGCCGAATCTTTGTTTCCAGGAGGACACGCTCCGAGCTAGACGCAGGAGGAAGCCCACATCATCTGCACCAGGGAGAGGGCAGGGGCGCCCGGCTGGCCACGAGCTCAGGAGAGAAGCGAGGAGGGCACGGGGTGGGCCGTGGCGGGGAGGGGCAGCAGGGCACTGTACCCCTGGCTTAGCAAAACCACCCAAAATTCAATAGACAGCTTCAAATATGCAGAAAACGTTTTTATTTAGACATCATTTACTTTAGATTTAAGAGAATCAAGATTTTTCAGTGGTGAGGGATGGGGCGGGGTAGAGACTAGGTAAAGTCTACTGAGAAAGTCTTCCAAGATTTTACAAGCAGAATCTGACGAGGGTGCCTGGGTGGCTCAGAGAAGCATCTGGCTCTTGATCTCAGCTCAGGTCATGATGTCATGGTCTGTCAGTATGAGCCCCACTTCCGGCTCTGGGCTAACAGTGTGGAGCTTGCTTGGGATTCTCTCTCTCCCTCTCTGCCCCTCCCCCACTTGCAGAAACTCACGTGCCTGTGCGCTCTCAAACAAACGTTCAAAACAAAGAATCTGTTACAAAATATGATTGGAACTGAGAAGAATGAAAATTTGACCGTCAGCATCTGGGTTATGTGGGTCGGCACGGGACCGATGACACACAACAAAAATCCACCTGAGCTCTCTCTGCACAAGCTAGTGTCTCAAGCCCGAAGACCTCCGGAAGGAGTGACTGCAGCAGACGGAAACCTCAGGGCACGTGCTAATTGTACGTCCCATGGACTTGAGTGCATTTGAAGTTACCACCTTCTAACCAGGTCTCCTCAAAATGTCACGAGGTACAGGATAACACAGTGTTTATGGTCCCTCTCATCACAAGTCTTTTGAGCACCCCAAAGAGCAATCAGTGGCCATCATACAACTGAGGAAAATGTGTCTTACCTTAGCATCTAGGTCTGAAACACCGAATGCACACTGCTAAATACCAAGAGGCCATACGATTCCCTTTTCAGATTTAAGAGTTCTTTTCCCTCTCTTGCATGAACAAAGTGCTCTGTTTTAAAGTTAAACTAGGAGCGCCTGGGTGACTCAGTCAAGTTAAGCATAGGACTTTGGCTCAGATCATGATCTCACAGTTCATAAATTCGAGCCCTGCGTCGGGCTCTGTGCTGACAGTTCAGAGCCTGGAGCTGCTTTGGACTCTGTGTCTCTCTCTCACTCTCTCTTTCTCCTGCTCGTGCTCTCTCTCTCTCTCTCTCTCAAAAATAAATAAACATTAAAAAAAAAAAAGTTGAACTCAATTTCGGTTTTCCGAATTTGCTTTCAGGTGAATGTCAAGATCCATATTGAAATGATCTGAGTGCGGGTTCTTCCCAACTCGGAGCCAGAGGAGGCTTTCCTCAGTATTCCGTGCAACGAGCTCATTCTTCCCATCATATCCATCAAATCAAAGGTAAAAAGTAAAGTGATCTTTCATGTCAAATATAAAATTAAAACCACAGCAGAAATCCGTATCCCCAATTCCCAGAATGCAAGAGAGATTATCAGGTAGGCACTTTTTTTATTTCATCATTAATTCTGGCAACTTCTATAGCACAAGGTGATTTTAATGGCAGAGTAAATTAATATTCAATCTAATCCTTTCCTCTTATGTGTCCTTTAGGTCAGGGTCACACACAGGAAATAATTCAACTCTGGCTGATTTGTTAGAAACGAACCCAGGGGTACCTGAGTGGTTCAGTTAAGCATCCGACTTCAGGTAGCTCACGATCTCACCGTTTGTGGGTTTGAGCCCTGTGTCAGGCTGTGTGCTAACAGCCCAGAGCCTGGAGCTTGCTTCAGATTCTGTGTGTCCCTCTCCTTCTCCCCTCCCCTGCTCTCTCTGTCAAGAATAAATAAACATTAAAAAAAAATCAACCTGGGGTGCCTGGGTGGCTTAGTCGGTTAAGAGTCTTCGCTTAGGTCATGATCTCGCAGTTCGTGGGTTCGAGCCCCGCGTCGGGCTCTGTGCTGACTGCCAGCTCAGAGCCTGGAGCCTGTTTCAGAATCTGTATCTCCCTCTCTCTCTGACCCTCCCCTGCTCACCCTCTCTCTCTCTCTCTCCTAGAAATAAATAAAAATATTAAAAAAAAAAAATCAACCCAACAGAAACAAAGACCTTGTTTTTCTGCATTACTGATCATTTAATTCTTTCTGGGGTGGTGAGAGGACTCAGTGGATTTCCAAAACCAGTTCTTTTCTGGACTTTGAGGCAGGCAGGGTGGTAAACACTTGGGGTGCTGGGCGCAGGCTTCCGTGTACAGGGGAGGCACCCTTCTCCTGCAGGCTGAACCCCTGTACAGTGCTGACAGCGATCAAACATGCACTGGGCGCTCCTGGGGCAATGAGTCCCTAAGACCTCAGACCATCACATTCTTTTACAGCTTGCTTTCCGAAGGAAAAGGACTGGCAAGACACGAAAAAATCTTTAGGTGTGTCTCAAAAAATTTTTTTACGGATATGTTTACATGTTAAGTATTAACACATACTTTGTATGTTAAAGGATATAACATATAAAATCTACGTGTCAGATACACAACACACCAACTGGTAATGAGGTAGAGAAGGAAAAGGAAGGAAAACCGGAGGGCCTGACTGCCGCAGCCTGGCACAGACGACTGTGCCCAGGGGCGCTCTCAGCGCCAGGCCCGGCTCCTCGCGCGTGCTCACTGGGCCTGCACGGACCTGGCTCCGGCTCCCGCTCGCCTGGCAGCATGCGTGCCAGGGGCGCTCCGTCTGGCTGTTCCGTGGGCACAGGGGCCTGCTGTCCCGAAATGAACATGGCAGACGGGACAGAGGCCCCAGGNTGGGAAGGCCGGGGAAGGGCCCATGAAGCACAGGGCACCTGGACAGCATGCAAAGTTTCTGGGGAGGGGCACCCAGCGACTCTAACGAGACGCGTCGCTTTGAACTGGTCGCTGTTGACAATCAGAATCTCAGCTTGCCAGCCTTCGCCGCACAACGTCCCTGAACAAGGTGCCGTCCTTGGGGACAAAGCCCTGTGCCCACCTAGCCCGGCACTCCCTAAATCTCCTGGACGCAAGAGGGGACGACCACGTGGGCTCCAAGTATCTGCCACCAGCCACCGTCCTCGTGTGTGTGTCCCCCGGGACCCGCAGGCAGGGGCTCTGGGCCGGCCTGACCCAAGCTACAGCGGCAGAGCCTGGGCCACGGACCAGCGCACCTCCCCACTCGGCCAGGGCGGACGGCACAGACAGCACGGACAACGGGGCTAGCTCGGCAGTAAGGGCAGGGGACGGACGACACGTGCGACGATCCGATGAGTCTCAGTCATTACGCTGAAAGAAGCCGGACCAAAAAAAGACCAAAACACTGCACGGTTCTATTTATACACAGTTCTAGAAAACGCAAACGAATCTACTGTGATGGAAAGCAGATCAGCGGTTCCCTGGGGGTGGGGGACGCAGGGAGAGGCCACCGAGGGGCAGAAGGAAGCTTCAGGGATGGTGGTGACCAGCATGACCCTGACCGTGGGGACAGTGTCTGGGTGTGGACAGGTCACTACTCGCCACACTGCACAAATATGTACAGTCTCGCGTTCACGTCACTGAGGTGGTTAGAAAGAAAACCAGAGAAGGCGGCAAGACGCGGCCCAGGGTCGCAGGTCTCCACCTGGGCAGTGACACCAGCCATTTTCTAGGCACAAGGTTGGGGGGGGGTTCACGATAGGTTCTTCTCAGCCTTTCCAGAAGTCCCTAGCCTCCCCGTTCTTCCTTTGTTGTTGTTTACATCACAGTATTTTCTCCTGCCTGGTCTCCTGTGGCCACACCTCCTGCTTTGGGTGCTCAGTGAAGGCATCTCCCTTTCTATCTCCAGGAACTGGGATGGGACGGTGGGGTGCGGTGTGCACAGAGGCAGAGGAAAGGCGCCCGCCCCCCTCATCGGCAGGCCCGAGGGTGACTGGCATCTCTAGGAGGTGTGTGCTCGGAGGGGGAAAAGAACCAGCCTTGGGGTGGAAAAAGCTAGAAAGGCACTGCCCCCGTGACAAAGCAGGAGACAGCCGTGGGTGCTGGGGTGCGAGGCGCAGGTCGGGTGGAAGGGCAGGGTGGGCCGCCGGGGGCGACGACCGGGACCCCTCCCTCCGGTCAGGCACTTATTCCTCCAAGCGCCCAGCATCTGGGTGTCTCACGCAGCCCCTGTGCCAGACGCCTGGGGGTAGGGGTGCACAGGGGCTGGGACTGCATGCAGAGCGGTGGCGTGGGGGTCGCAGGGCAGTGGTGCAGGGAGCCCGCCGCAGAGGGAGGGAGGCCTGGCCAGGCCTGGCGGGGCTCACGCACAGGGCGGGGGGGTCGTCTCCGTCCATCTACCCAGAGTAGTTGCGCGCATCCCCACCTTTCACCCAGCATCCCGCGCCCCCACTACATCCGCGTGGGAACACCCAGCAGCGTCTCCCCCTGCACCTCGCGACCCAGGTGCCGCCCCGAGACCCGGTCCCCAGAGCCCGCAGGCAAGCCTGGCGCTCACAGAGCTCCGGCGAACGAAGACGCGGGGTGGAGGGGTGCGAGCCGGAGATGGGACGTGCCTTTGGGAAAGTCCCCTCTGGAGGAGGAAGGGCTGGGACGGAGAGGCTGGCAGGCCAGCGGGACGGCGCGCGCCGGAACCGGGGCTGCGGCAGAGGGGACGGGGCCGCGAAAGGCGGGCCGTAGGAATGGCCGGGGCTCCGTGAGCGCTGGGACCCGGGAGGCGGTGCCTGAGCACAGCAGACACGTGCCGGAAGGGGCACGCTGGCCCGGCCGCCGATGGCGCTCCCGGCTGTCCGCTGCGGCTCCGTGCTGGCGCATTAACAGGCCATCCTGGCGCCCTCACGCTGACTGGGACCGGAGAGAGGGCCCCGTCCTGTACAACTGTGCCCCTGCCCAACACCCCTCTCGTACCCAGCAAGGACTTCAGGGACGCTGGGAAGCGCGTGACATCACCTCTGGGGGCTTCCTGCCGAGGATGCCTGTCCTGAACCGGTCACACGGTCGCAGGAAGGCCAGACTGAGGGGTGTCCTGCAAAACCAGGGGCCTGTGATGGTCTCGAAAAGCAGGAAGCAAGAAACCGATCCAGAAGAGAGGAGCAGCAGCACCCCGGAATTCATGGCAGAGTGCGAGGGAGGGAAAGAAGAACAGTGTAGGGGTGCGCGGGGCGGGGTGGGGGCTCCGTCGGGTAAGCATCTGACTCTTGGCTGGGGTCGTGGTCTCACAGTCGAGGAGATCACAGTCGGTGAGATCCAGGCCCGAGTCTGTGATTCTCTTTCCTTTCCCCTCCCCTACTTGCACATACATGTGCACTCTCTCACTCTCAAAAGTAAACATTAAAAATTTATAAATAAAAGGAACAAGGTAGAAAAATGCTCCTATCTGGGAACGTGTATGCAGGGTATTATTTGTGCCCTCTGTAAAGGATTCAAAAACAGGAAGTTTTAGAAAACTTAAAAATGAAAAATCTAGTGGGGGCGCCTGGTTGGCTCAGTTGGTAGATCATGTGATTCTAGACCTCAGGGGTTGTGAGTTTGAGCCCCATGTGTGGGGGGCAGAGCTCATTTAATAAAATTAATAAAAGAAAAAAAAGGTATTAGCTAATTTAGAAATCCCCTTTGGGGCACCTGGGCGGCTCAGTCAGTTAAGCGTCCGACTTTGGCTCAGATCCTGATCTCACGGTTCATGGGTTCAAGCCCCGCGTCGGGCTCTGTGCGGAGAGCTCAGGGCCTGTGGAGCCTGCTTTGGATTCTGTGTCTCCCTCTCTCTCTGCCCCTCCCCAGCTTGCGCTGTTTCTCTCTCAAAAATAAATTTTAAACGTTACACACAAACAAACATTAAAGAAAAAAAAGAGAGAAGTCCTCGTTTGGGAGGAACTAACTCATATAACTCGTACCAGTCCTCGGCCCTGCTGTCTAGCCGCTGCCAAGGGGCCCGGAGGGTTCCTGCCACGGCAGGAGGGGCAGGCGGCAGGGCTGTGGCCCAGAGGCCGGCAGAGCGAAGCGACCCCGCCCACACACTCGCTCTGGCTGCGCTGTGCCCCTCCTGGCTCCTGCGTGTCCCCTGTGTGTGTGTTTAAGGGCCGTGTGTGGTTCTCTTGGACAGAGAGGCCACAGCGGGCCCCGCCTTTAGAAGTGACGCGGAAAGGCAGCGCTGGCCACTAATCATGATGGCTTTATCTAAAAAAAAAAAAAAAAAATTTAAAAACTATTTGGAACA
>NW_027529647.1:3125428-3128971 GCF_008692635.1 Crocuta crocuta
TTAAAAACTACTCGGAACATTACAATGTGGCCAAATCCTAAAATGGCACGCCTCGTCCAAGCAGTGGTGAATTTACTATCTGTCATCTGGGAAAGACGAAGAGAAGCGTCTGATTCAGGAGATTAATTCACTTATGACAAAAGGCAAAATGCTCCCTCTCTCTCTGACCCTCCCCTGCTCACGCTGTATCTCTCTCTGTCCTAGAAATAAATAAAACATTAAAAAAAAAAAAAGGGGCGCCTGGGTGGCTTAGTCGGTTAAGCGTCCGACTTTCGCTTGGGTCATGATCTCACGGTTCGTGGGTTCGAGCCCCGCGTCGGGCTCTGGGCTGACTGCCAGCTCAGAGCCTGGAGCCTGTTTCAGTCTGTGACTCCCTCTCTCTCGTGACCCTCCCCTGCTCACGCTGTCTCTCTCTCTCTCTCCTAGAAATAAATAAAACATTAAAAAAAAAAAAAAAAAAGGCAAAATGATCGTCACTACAGAGCGGGATTATGGCTTTTCCTCCCTCCAGCTTAACCCTATCCAAATGTTCTTCGGCGAAAATAAATTCCCTTTGCAGAACCAGAAACACTTTGGGGCAAAACTTTCCTCCCCTTGGATGCCTTCCTTACATAGCACCAAACAGCGAGGCATCGGCAAACACAGAGACACGCGTGCACACACGCACGCACGTGCACACACACGTCTCTGACAGAACATGCAAACTATCTTGGATGAGCTGGGGGCACAGCTAGTAGTGCCTGCAGGGCGAAGTTGATTTTGATGCAAGTTGCGGCCACCGAACTCACAACTGGTCTAAAAGCTAGTGATTTTCCTCCTATGAACTATGTGCCTGACCTCTGCAGGGAAGAGGGCTCTTCGCTGCCCAGGGAGCCCTCTGCCTCCTCCTCCCTCAGGGTCACGCTGGGTGGGCATCTACTCACTCTCGGGTCCTCCCACTCAACTGCCCACCTCCAGCCTTTCCTAACAGGAAGGAACCTGGTGGATTTAAAAAACAATTTCCTGTCAGTCAGACAAAGATTCAGCATTTTTAAGGTCTCTGTAAAAATTTTAGAGGCCAGCAACAGGTCCACTTAGCTGCACAAGCTTGAGCAGGAATCTGTGATCTCAATGCCAAGGGCAAACCCCACACAGTCAGAGACTGAGATGCCGAGCGTCTGCAAACCCATCGAGGCGCTCTCCCCGGACTCAACCACATCTGCCTCGCCGCAGTTCTCCAGGCAAACAGCAGCCAACGAGGAGACTCGGCTCTGGGTAAGAGAGCAAGTCCACGGCCGGCAAGTCACTCGCCTCACGGGGGCAGCCGCTGTGGCAGGACAGGGGCAGACTCGTCGACGCGCACGCAGCTCCCAAGGGCAGGGCTGGTGCTCGAGCCCCTGTGGACTCCGGGGCTTGGCCCCACTCCCTGGACCCCGCCGTCTCTAGCTGCCATCGGTCCCACCAAATGAGCCACCCCAGAAGCGGAACATGCTCGCGATCTCTTGCTGCAGTTATTACGGGCACTAAGTGGAGGGAACCCGGCTATTTGCTCTAAACAAAAGCTGCAGCTTCCGTCTGCCTGGAAGGCTGCAGGCGGCTCAGGTTACGCAGCTGTGACTAAGCCTTCTTGAGCACAGTGACCAGGGACGCAGGAGCTACTCTGCACCACGAACGTGGCTCAGCCTGTGACGTTCCAGCTCCTGTGTGAGGAGACACACGTCCGTGATCTCAATTCCCTGCCTAGAAAAGAAGTGGTCTTTTCTACACAACCGGAAATAAATGTCTGGCGGATGGAATAAGCAAGACACAGTGCCACAGTGGTGACAGTGTTTGGCCTTTTTCCTGAGATGTAACACGGCCTGAGGTCTTTCCAAGGGCATCCTCCTAGCATCTAATCACAGCCCTGCGCCGGCTGGCCAGGCATCTGTCTGCCTCACAGCTCTCGGGTCAGGAAGCTCTGCGTAGCCTCTCTTAGTGGCCGGGCCACGCTGGGTCTCAGCCTCAAAGGCAGGGTCCTGCAAACCACACGCAGCCCCCGGGTTCTTACTCCAGGGGAGTGCACGTGAGGGGCAGGAAGGACAGTCACGCACGGCCGCACTTGAACTGCACCGAGCAGAGCAGAGGCCTAATCCACATCGAGCTAATGTTTTATGCTAGCCTTAAGGTTGTCCATCTTGATCTTCCCTTCCCCTTCCAGTTTCTTCTCATCCACAATGTGGCCCACACAGGTACGGGAGGCAAGAAAACAAGTCTATGGGAAACATGGCTGCAGAGAGGAATCAGAGAAGCGGAGGCCACAGCCACCCCCCACCCCCCTGGTCCGACAAGGGGAACCCCGCACTCCACTTTTCTGGGGGTGCAGCTCTCTGGCCTCCTGCAACAGCATGGTACAGAAGAGCCAGGCTACGAGTCTGTGTAGACCGGGTCTGGCCTGGCTCTTCTAGGGCATGTGACCTTGGTCCAGCCCCCCACTTCTGGGGTCCATTTCCTTCCCCAATAAATACCTGGGGCCACTCTGAGAACTTGAATCCTTTGAGCTCTTGCAACCCTTCAAGTTGAGAACTTTAAACCAGTGGCCAGGCTGATACCCCAATCAACAGACAACAGCCTCTGGACAGGTGTACAAACCCAAAAGTAAAATAACTACCCTAAGGAGGAATGATGTTAAGAACCCAACCAGAACATAAACCACTCTGGTTCAAGAAAAAGCACGATTACCGGAACAATCTTCTATTTCAATACTGACATCAAACACTGCGCTGAGCCACGTTAACTGAAAAGAAACGTGGCTCATTTAATAAGGAACTTTGCACTCATAAATCAAAGAGTCACCTACTGCCTAGAATAACAGAACGTCAGAGAGGCTTAGAGATCGAGATCACCTGATTCGTTTGACAGAAAATAAAAAACCAGAGTGGACAGGCGATGTGGACAAGGTCACAGAGGCAAAGCCGGGCTGGGGACCCTGCACCTGCCTGGGTCTGGCACAGGGTCAGCACTAAGCATCTGGTGCCGAATGAATGAAGGCAAGTGGTGTTCCCCACAACTCGCGGTTCTTCTAACTGGTTCAGGATAAGGGATTTCCAGGTTATGGAGATTTCCTAGAACGCGATCAAATGTTTTAAAATTCCACTTTTAATTTCCCAGAAGCTGGAGTGGAATTTCTCAGCCTTTTCCACGTAAGCTAACAACCTTCTCAACGGAGGGAACCCCAAGGCAAAGATGTCACCTCCAGAAACCCGGAGTCTGTCCCCTGCCAGGTGCGGCTTCCCTTAGGTGTTTACATCAACCACCAAACTCATCCCTGTCAGTGCGCTGGGGCCTAAAGGAAGGGTGTTCAGACAACACCCCGCTTCCGGCCGCACAACCCTAGGACCAGATGGCCCGTTTCGGGGAGGATTTGGAATTGCAGCGGCCAAAGGCAGTAAGGGGGGCGAGGGGTAGGGGTGGGGGTCTAGGAAACTGGTTTGCGAAAACGCACCCGGGCGCACCGAGAACGGACGCCGGGACGAGAGGTGGGTGTGGAGCGGGCAGGGAGGCCTGGCCAGGGGCTCGGGCGGGTCA
>NW_027529647.1:3129120-3169233 GCF_008692635.1 Crocuta crocuta
TCACTCAGCGGCCGGAAGTCCTGCTTCCCGGAAGTCCCGCCCGAGCCCCGCGCCGCGGCGCCACTGGGGGTCGGGCGCACGTGACGTAAGGTATCCCGCCCCCTGGACGGAAGCTCGGCCCAGCCGGGCAGGAGCTCTTCCCGTCTGGCTTGTCACGGCCNCCTCGGCCTGCTTGCGCAGCGCCTTCTCCCGCTCGTACTGGGTGAGCAGCTGCTCGTTGTCCTCGCGCAGCAGCTCCAGCTCCACCTCGTGCTCCTGGTTCTCGCTGAGCACCGAGTCCAGGTTCTCCAGCACGTTGACCACGAGCGGCATGAGCTCCTTGACCACCTCCTCGTCGTAGCAGTGGATGAGGCGCTCGAACTCGCGGTAGATGGAGCCGGCCAGGCCCGACACCCGCTCCGACATCACGGCCCCGGAGCCGCCGGGCTCCTCCTNCTGGCTCGCCCTCGCCGGCTTCGCGTTAGCTGTGTGTAGTCACCCGCCAGGTCCTTAACTGCAGGGAGTGTCTTCACGTTTGTCCTACTTGGTCCTACATTCTGTCTCGATAGGCTTTTATTTCCTCCACTTCCAGCCACTTGTAGGAAACCTCTTCAGTGAGCTTTTTTTTTTTTTTTTTTTAAATGTAATCACAGTGTCCACAGCCTTTGCTGGTCTCGTGCTGCGGTGCTGGTTTGGTGCACTCTCCTCCTTCCCTTCTGAAACTAGGACCTTTGCGGGAACACTGAAGCCTGAATTTACAGCTGCTCCACAGGGATCTGCATTTGCTTTCACTGGCGTCTGAGGATACCATCAACCCACAACTCACACTTTGAGTTTGAGGGCCACACAGGTAGTAGTAATTCTGATTAACAACAGCCACTAAACGTGTCATAGCTTAACGCGAACAGAAATGCTCTCATCCCTGCTTTTTACCTAATGAAATGTTTCAAGGTCAGTTCATCCTAACTTGATTGATTGCACCAAATCAACGAACCCTCCTGCAGATGATGACGTCCTGAATACTACTGCACAGATTTTCTCCTTGCAACCTAATTTTCTGTGTGGATGCTCACCCACCCCATTAGGAGAGAAATTAAGGTTTCTGTCTCAGATCCAGATTATCTGAGTTTTTTAAAAAAAACATTTATTAACTTTTGAGAGACAGAACATGAGCAGGGGAGGAGCAGAGAGGGAGATACAGAATCTGAAGCAAGTTCCAGGCTCTGAGCTGTCAGCAGAGCCCGACCCGAGGCTCACACCCTCGAACCAGGAGATCATGACCTGAATAGAAATGGGATGCTTAACCGACTAAGCCACCCAGGTGCCCCCAGATTATCAGGGTTTTGATGCTAGCTACCTAAGTGACCCAGTCATCCCAACTTTCCATTTCCAAACTGAGCCTAAAAGTCTTACCAACCTCCTAGGAAAGTTAGGAATGTTAATAAGCTAATCCATCAAAGGGGCTTAGTACATTTCTAGCAATATAGTAAGGATGCAACATAGAATTGTTAGGTTTATTCTCAAAACGAAGAGTCAGGACAAACAGGTATGTGTAATATTTCTTGGTGAGCAAGTTACAAAAAAAGCTTGAGTGTTTTGGGGAATGTTCAAGACTTCTACCTTAGGCCTTCTTTTCAGTAACATGACCCCTTTGAACCCCTGAAGTATCAAATACATAGTAAGGCAGCCCCCACTGAGAGGCAAATTGGCCACCAACGTTATTGGTTTTTATTACTAACATAATCAGGCAGATTTACTTGAAATTGGCTAAAACACAATGAAGTTTTAACAAGACGATGCGCTGAGTGATTCCTGATCTTACTTCAGGGTGCAACTCGTGTACTTCGGAGACCTCAGCTAGACTTCCTGTCAGATTGGTAAGCTACTTGGGGATACAGATTTTGGTTTTCTCAGCACATGGCCCTAAAAGGTACGGTGATTATGTGGGTTTCAAAAGTTCTGCCGTAGCCTGGCTCTGGCACAACGGATGGCGTCCTGGGTTTCCAGGAGCGTTTGTCGTGATGAGCGCTGGATGATATATCGAAGTGTTGAATCACTGTACTGTACACCTGAAACTGATAGCACACTGTAAGTTAACTAACTGGAATTTAACTAAAAACTTTAGAAAGTTATACCTTAATTTGCTAGAATGTCACCTAGGACCCTGTATTGTCCCCCTCAATTCTTCCTACGCTGAATTTTGATGGCACTCGTTATCAAACATACAACAGGAATATTTCACTCGTGATCTTCAAGAATGCTAAGGATTAAGGATATAACAAGAAATGAACTGGATAACACAGGAGGAATATACAGTCTTGAAACATTTGAGAAATAATAGAACAAGTTACGTCCCATCCAGAGCCAGACATTTCTGAAGAAAGCAGTTGGTCGGTTGCTCCCTCACCGTAACACATGTGGAGGAGTTACCTTGGTCCTTCAGACATGGCCACTGCCCAGACCCCGGAGACAAATGGGTTTTGAGTCTCCAGGACCGAGCTGGCCCACGGCTGGAGCCGCCGCTACGTAGACAGTGCGACTACGTAGACAGTGCGACGTTAGGAGCGCCTGGCGCACATCTCGGTACATGCTGACTCAAACACGTTTTCGGATAAACAAACGGAGACAGTGTCACGTGGCGTACATTGGGGTGCTTTCTGCTGTGCTGCCCCGGTGGTGGCTCTGGTGTAGCAAGGAGAAAGGTGTGCCGCCTTCTGGGGGGCAGGGCTGGGGAGGGGGGGCGCCTCCAAGCAGGTGGTCTGAGTGCTTGCATCTCCCTAGATCAGTGGGATGCACGTAGATAGTTTGCTTTCAGGACGTATGAAAGTGGCTAACATATGGGGCGCCTGGGTGGCTCAGTCGGTTAAGCATCCGACTTCGGCTCAGGTCTGATCTGATCTCACAGTTCGTGGGTTCGAGCCCCGCGTTGGGAGCTCACTCAAGAGGCAAGTTCAATGCCATCATTTCTTTAGGAAAACCAATGGTTAGGAGAAAAAAGAATCATTACCTTTAACTTACAGAAACCTAAGAGGAGCAGTGGCATATTCCTGTTCATTATACTCAAAGGTAGGTCTTTGGCTTCCAAATTTAAAAAGTGTAAATCCATAACCTTTGAGGAGATTAACGTGGGCATCCTCTGGCTAAATAAATGGGGCGGGGGGAGGGGGAGACAAAGCCTTTCAGCAACGAACACCTATAAGGGAAGGAGCAGGGTCCAGGCGCTTTGGGGAACGGATGCAGAGGAGCACATGTCAACATGCACACAAAGGAGCGACAAAGACTTCGAGTACATGATTGTGAAGTTTAATTCAACGCGTATACCCAATCCTGCTTTGTAACAAGATGCCCCCATCAAAACTATGTTGTGATGTGAGTACAGACTTCTTGTTTTTGATACAGCTCTAGAAAAAAGTTGGCACCAAATACACATAAAAAAAGTTTTAAGGCTTAATAAAAATACAGACTAATAACTTCTCAATGCAGCTTAGAGGTTGAACACAGGATGCTGAGTTAATGAATCTTCCAAATACAGGCAGTCTTCAGTGTACAGAGCATTTTCCAAACATGAATGGCCACCCTGTTGGCTCCCAGGAGCAGAAAGGCCTCTCCTGCTCCCCCAGCGACCAGACACCAAGCACTCTAATCCGGTTTCTGCGGCCCCAGGGAGGGAGGGGTGGGGGGAGGGAAGTAAGGCAGGGCGTCTGTCCCCACTTCGCAGAGGCTCTTGCTTCAGTTCTGCTGTGCCTCCATTCCCACCTCTCCTCCCCATCTGCACCTGAGACGCCTGCTGGGGACAGAAGCAGAGCTCCTCATCGCTTCCGCCCACTGGGTGGGCAGCGAGGCAGGGGTGAAGCCACAGGGGCCAGCACTACAATATCCGGGTTCCTGGCAACCCATAATTCACGAATCATTTTCTTGAATATTAAAAAGCACAAGACACAATCATAAGTGGCGGTTCATTTGCAACACGAGAACACTGCATTAAGTTAAGCAAGGTAATGTGTTTGGACTTAAACCCTAACCACCACTCATGACAATTTTTTTAATGGGGGGAAAATGCTCTGCATTCCAAACAACTTTCCTGTAAATGGCCACTTGAAGGGCGGAGACAGGAAGTAGTTGAGAGTTGCATGGAATGCGTTTCTTGGCTCCAGAGTGAACAGGGCAGCTGAAAGGGGGAAGCGGTCTTTGGTGGACAAAGCCACGTGCGCCACGTGTAAGGCGGAGCTCGGCCGGCGGCTCCTGCAGGCACTTCGGTGTCTAGGCCACGGTGGGTGCGACTGAACCCAGTGTTGTTGCTTTTCTGCACTGTGACGACGACGCAGGTATTTTTAGCACACGGCATTGGCTTTGTAGGCACTCGTACCGATAGCTACCCCAACCCGAACCCTGTCCCCTGTGAGCTGTTGGTCCAACGTGAGTGAGCATAAGAACCGAGAATGTAGCCCTGAAGGATGAGCGGGAGAAACTTGCGCCCGACAGACTGAGCGACGGGACTCAGGCCAGCCCAGTATCTCAGCTGGCAAGTAGCATAGAATTGGCCAGCTGAGACTTCACTATCAAACTACTTCATCTTCTGGCCCAAGGTCTCCAGGTCTCTTCTGGAAACTGAATGTGGTCAGAGGTTCTGCAAAGCTTTATAAAGAGCAGCAAAGCAAACGTTGCTTCCTCTTTGCTATACCTGAGCAACTGACTTTTTCCTAGAAAGGTGTCACAAAGAGATCAGAGTCAACAGTCACTTACGTAAAGCTGGGATTTTCTAATAGTTCTCTAGATACTATTGAAGATTCAAACCTAAGAACCCCACGGTTCAGGACCACTGCTTCCTCCCACCGCCAACAGGAATAAAGATGCATGAGGGATGTCAGTAGCCCCGCTGTCTGGGTGCACGTGGACAGGCCTAAAGCTGCAGAAGTCAGGGGGCCTTGCCAACAGGAAGAACGGACTTGGGAAGGGGTCTGTCCGCATGGCTGGTGATGGGCGTGGACCTGGAATGGAGGCCGCTAAGGAAAAGAGGGGACGATTCACAGTGAAACCAGCCTGCGCAGGAAAGATCTGGCCAAGCGTCTGGATGGCAGAAATGGAGCACCTCAAAATCCTGCCATAAAGCGGGAGACTGAGAACGACTTTTTGGTTTCTGATGACAGCTGCCGAGCACAAGCAACCGGCTATTGGGAAATGTGCAGGGCCACACGCTGGGGCCGACGGCCAAGTGGCCACCAGGGGATGGGAACTGTCCTGAAGTCAACAGGGTGAGGATCTGGGGCCAGCCGGACAGAGAGCTCCCTCCCCTGTCCCTGCCAGTAGCGTTTTGGCTTATGTCTTGCTCCTCTATCCCACAGGAACACCCATGTTGTTTTTTATTTTCTTGCCAAGACTTTAGATTTAAACTCTGCTACTGTGTTAGTGATTCCCGGACCCCACGCAGAGCAGAGCACCATGCGGCGAGGCCGTGGGTGACCCCACGCCACCAGGCCTCACCGTGGCCCCCGCGCCCCTCGCAGAGTCTGGTCACATCTGCAGTTAAAAGTGAGTCCCCTTTTCTACCCACCAACACAGGTGTCCTGGCAGTCTGGAAGGTGAGGTCCTCCACGGCTCTGGGATGTGGGCCACGGTGCAGTGCCCGAGCTGTGGCTTCAGATACACGACAGACCCTCTCCCCACCCGGCTCCTTTGGACTAAAAGAAACTATAGTGTTTGAAATCCTATCTCTCCGGTGTTTTGTCTGGCTACAGGGGAAGCAGCAGCTCCTAGTAGAAGGAGATACTGGACTTGCCTCCAGGTGGGTTCAAGACTTTGTTGTGAGAACGAGGGCGCGGGCCCAACCTGGGCTCGTGGCTGTCAGCCGTGGGTTCGGGCACCGGCTGCTGAGAGCGGCCCGCGTCTCCAGGGCCGCCCTTCCGCCCTGGCTCTTCTCCCGGCGAGGCGCTCGCTGCGGCTGGGGGACAAAGTCAGCATGCGTTAGAGGCGGCCCAGTAACCAGACAGGCAAGCTCCACATACAGAAAGCCTGGCCCAGACCGGCCGGCAAGAAGTGCGCCCCGTAACGAGCACACGGCCAGGCTCTGGGCTTGTCCTGAGGAGACCTACTCATTAGCAGGGGCCTTCAGAACCAGGGCTTCACACCATCAACTCTTTGATCCATTCCTAAATAAGGTAATGATCTCTGCACGTGGCTCTTTGGACCCCATTCCCCTTTCTTGCACCTCAAGAACAAATAACAAACTTTCTCAACTTGAGCATGAGGAGGAAGAGGGGGATCCAGCAGGGGAACGAGGCTTACGGACACTGTGGCTCAGCCTTCCCGGATGGGGGAGGGGCGGTGACCCACCGCACAGCCATCGGGGAGGGCGAGGCACGGCTCAGAGTCTGGCGCGCTGCCGGCCGGTGGGCAGCTCTCCCCGCCACCCCGCAGGCAGCGCGGCCCCTTCTCACACCCCCCGTGCCCTTCGCTTCTGCTTCGGTGCTGCCCGCGCTACCCTTGGTCACACGTTCGTTAGAGGCTTCAGGTCTCCGCCCGTCACCATAGGAGATCAGCTTCTAGAAGGGGACGGGGGACTCGCGGTCTTAGACCTAGGCTGACCACCAATGACAAGAAGTGAAGAAAGGCCCTTGGTGGCCACTTGGGAAGTTTCCCCCTGAAATAACTGAGCTCCCTTCCCTGGCTTCCTTCAAATACTACATATCCTCCTAGCAACAAACGTGACCTTGCCTGTTTCTGTCAGTGGGCTGAAGGGGCACTGGGCGTTCCCTCTCGTCCCCTGGGGACCCACCAGCAGCTCCCTCAGAGTGAGAGCGCTCGGGGGAAGGGACAGGAAACAGCAGCTCACCTTTAGGGGCCGATTTTGGGTCCTCTCCTTCACACAAGAACACGTGGTCCTGCAACAAGGCAAAACCCGGGTCAGTACGTGATTCGGAAACACTTTACCCACCTTCGCATGCAGGAGGATGATCAGGGCACAGATGGTCTCTTTTAACTTAAAAAAATGCTCTTCTTGTAGGGAATTTTAACCACGGACGGTGACATTAACCCCCACGTAACCCACTGCAGGGACAGTGACGACAGCTCACTCCGTCCGGAGCTCAGCTCACGCTTCCGGCTGCCATCCCTCCATCCCTCGTGGGGTTGTGGGGTTATTTTAAAGCAAATCCCAGATATTTCAGTTACCCACAAACATTCCCACTCAGTGGCTCTTAAAAACAGCATTAAAAAAGCCCCATAACCACAATAACACTTTCACAACTGCAAAACTTAAATGACTCCTTAGACGCCTAACACCGAGTCATGTATTACAACGTCAGCGTAGCCTTTCACAGCTCAACCCGCCGCCACGTGTATCTTTACTCGTTTCCATGGCCGAGTGGCATCCGGTGACATGTGTGCAGCACACACTGAGTATCCACCCATCCACTGCTGGACGCTGGTGGCTTCCACTTGAGGCTGCCGGGAACGATGCTGCTATTAGAACAGCTGTATAAGTTACCTGTTTGAGTTCCTGTTCTCAGAATTTGGGGGTATATATATTCCTAAGAATGAAATTACTGGGTCACATGGTAAATTCCAGGCTAACCACTTCAGAAAATGTCCAACTGCCGTCGTGCAGGTGTGCACCACTTTACACACCCAACAGCAGTGGATGGGGCTCCATATCCTCACCAACATTCGTTATGTTCCAGTTTTGGTGACAACATCCCTTGAATGGACGTGAACTGGTATTTCATTGTGACTCCGATGTGCATTTGCCCCTAACAACTAAGAATGTTGAGTATTTTTTTTTCTTTCAATGTCTTTTGAGAGAGAACACGCGTGTGAGTGCAAGCAGGGAAGGGGCAGAGGGAGGGAGAGAGAATACCAAGCAGACCCTGCGCTTGTATACATTCTAACGTGGGCCCTGATATCACAAACCGTGAGATCATGACCTGAGCCGAAATCGAGCTGCACATCTAACCGAGTGAGCCACCCGACGTCCCTGCTGAGCATCTTTTCATGTGCTTATTTGTGTGTCTTCTTTAGGGGAAATGTCAAGTCCTTGGCCATTTTTGCATCAGATAGTCTTTTTGCTGCTGAGCTTTGGAAGTTCTGTATATATTCCCGAGAGTAAACCGTTAACTGGTAATAGGATTTGCAAACATTCTCTCCCACTCTGTGGGTTGTCTTTTCATTCTCCTAATAGCGTCTTTTGATGCGTTTATGTTTAAAAAAATTTTTTAAATATTTTTAAGTAATCTCTACACCCAACGTGGGGCTTGAACTCATGATGCTGAGATTAAGAGTCACACGTTCTACCAACTGAGCCAGCCAGGCACCCCAGAAATGTTAAATTTTAAGGAAATCCAATGCATTTATTTTAAATGTTGTTGCCTGTGTTTTGGGGTCACGTTTATGAAACCGCTGCCAAAAGCATGCCAGGACCATGAATCAGGTGCCCGGCAGGCTCAGGCCCAGGCACGTGCAGCTCCTGGGGGTTTGTGGTCATGAATTCAAGCCCCACGCCGGGTGCAGACTACTTAAAAATAAAATCTTAACAAAACGAAACACAAAAGACTGTGAAGAAGTGTCCCTATATTTTCTTCTACGAATCTTACTGCTTTAACTCTTAAATTCAGATCTCTGATACATTTTGATTTGATTTATTTTTTTTAATGTTTTATTTATTTCTGAGAGAGAGAGAGAGACGCATTAACAAGGGAGGGTCAGAGAGAGAGGGAAACACAATCTGAAGCAGGCTCCGGGCTCTGAGCTGTCAGCACAGAGCCTGACGCGGGGCTCAAACCCATGAACCGTGAGATCACAACCTGAGCCCAAGTCAGACGCTTAACCGACAGAGCCACGCAGGCGCCCCTGATCCATTTTGATTTTAGTCCATTTCTTTTTTTTTAAATTTTTTAAATGTTTTATTTATTTCTGGAAGAGAGAGAGAGACAGCGTGAGCAGAGGAGGGTCAGAGAGAGAGGGAGTCACAGACTGAAACAGGCTCCAGGCTCTGAGCTGGCAATCAGCACAGAGCCCGATGCGGGGCTCGAACCCACGAACCGCGAGATCATGACCTAAGCGAAAGTCGGACGCTTAACCGACTAAGCCACCCAGGCGCCCCGATTTTAGTCCATTTCTATCTGCGGTGTGAGCTGGCAGTCCACCTCCTCTCTGGCACGTGCACGTCCAGTTGTCCTGGCAGAAGAGACTGCCCTCCCCCCGGTCAAGAGGACCCAGGCGCCCGTGTGCGAGTGCCAACCCACCCCAGACGGGAGGCGCGGTTGCTCCGCTCTGCGTGCTGCGCCATGGTCCCTATATCCCTATGCCAGCACAGCACTGTTTGGACGAATGGAAGTGCGTACCGAGTTTGGAGCCTGGGGAGTGAGAGTCCTGCGGGTTTGTTCTTTGTCAAGCTGTCCAGCTATTCGGCGTCCCTTGAGATTCCTATGAATTTTAGGGTGAGTCTCTCCCTTTTGTTTAAAAAAAAAAAAAAAGTGGGGCGCCTGGGTGGCTTAGTCGGTTAAGCGTCCGACTTCAGCTCAGGTCATGATCTCACAGTTCGTGGGTTCGAACCCCACGTCAGGCTCTGCTGACACCGCAGAGCCTGCAGCCTGCTTCACATTCTGTGTCTCCCTCTCTCTCTCTCAAAAAAAAATAATTAAAAAAAAAAAAAAAAGTAAAACCAAACCAAACAATATGGTTGGGACTTTGATAGGGACTGTATTCTTTTATTTCCTAATGTTTATTTATTTGGAGGGGAGGGCACCGAGAGAGGGGAGTGAGAGAGAATCCCAAGCGGGATGCGCACGGTCAGCAAGGAGCCCGACGTGGGGCTTGAACTCCACAACCATGAGATCATGACGTGAACCGAAATGAAGAGTCGGATGTTGAACTGACTGAGCCCCCCGGGTGCCCCAGGACTGTCACCTTCAATGTCTTCCATCATCAGGATCGCTGACCGGCCTCTAGCGATGGCTGCGCAGCCTTCTAGCTGGCACTTCTCTCATTGAAGCACTGTGGTGTCAATTACCATGAGGTTTGGTCTCATTCAGGCTCGATTTTTTGACAAGAATTCAAAGGTGGTCTGTGGTATTCTACCAAAAGGAAAGGCCCAGGGGCACCTGGTGGCTTAGTCGGTTAAGCGTCTGACTTCGGCTCAGGTCATGATCTCGCGGTTCATGGGTTCGAGCCCTGTGTTGGGCTCTGTGCTGACAGCTCAGAGCCTGGAGCCTGTTTCAGATTCTGTGTCTCCCTCTCTCTCTGACCCTCCCCTGCTCACACTGTCTCTCTCTTTCTCTCTCAGAAAGAAATACAACATTTAAAAAAAAAAAAAGGGGGAAAGGCCTGTCATTTCCGGTGGTCTCATTTTGCAATGCTGGCCACTGGTGCGCATCGCCCAGATCCACAATTCCATCACAAGCGGGCACGATGCTGATATCTGGATTCTGTGATTCCTTCTTCATTCTTGATGAGGACTCCTATACACGGAACCTCCCGCCACAGCAGCCACCCTGAGGTGCGGCTCACATGGAGCGCCGGCAGATGCTGCGTTCCGGCCTCTGGCATTTACCAAGCAACAAATTAGACTTTTACAAGTATGAGGAGGAGCCCCTGAATTCTGACTTGATCTTAGCAACAAGGCCGAGAAGCAAAGAGTCCCTGAATTCTCAATATGGGCTGAAGTGTGATCCAACGCGGCTGCCGTGCTCCTGGTGAGCAGAAGCGACTGCAGGGGAGTGCGGCTGCCCATGGGCGCACAGACCAGCTTCCCCAGGCCACAGTCGTCACGAGGCTGCGTGTCTCCCGTGACTCCAGCGAGAAGGGAAATCCCGAGACACGTGGCCACAGTCAGGAAAACCGACGTCGCGCACCGTGCCTCTTCCCTGTCACACGCCACACCTGTCTCAGGGCCGGTTTGCTTTCCTGACGCCCATGCGTGCCGCCCGAACGTTAACTGGTACCTTGGGTTTGTTTGGATGTGCCGAAGGGGATGTAGCAGCAACCGGGGACCCAAAAATATCACTGGTCTTTCCGCCAGGTGGGTTCAGACGCGGTCGTGTCTGCACGGGCGTGGATTCGTCAAAGATGCCGCTTCCTTTGCCCCCTGTAGAAACAATCACACGGCAGCGAGCACACCCACAACATCTATGTGGTCCCACCCTCTGCGTTCATTCCCTGAGACCTCTCCTCCCAGGGGCACCCCAATGCCAGTCCCTCATTCAGGCTGTGGGGGCAGTGATCGGGGTGATGAGGATCCCCAAAGTCCAAGGTCAAACCTAATCCCTTTACTGGGGGCCCGCTGGGACCTTCGTTTCCGGAAGCTGAACTGGGCTGGCCTCTAGAGGCAAGATAGTAAGATGGCATAAAACACCATTTCTAGGACTTCCTTAACTTTAACTTGTTACCTGTTGAACAATCTTCTTCATTAAACCCATGAAAAGTTCTTTGTGTTAAAAGCAAATAGCTGTAGGGGCGCCTGGGTGGCTCAGTCAGTTAAGCGTCTGACTTCAGCTCAGGTCGTGATCTTACGGTTCATGAGTCTGAGGCCTGCATCGGGCTCTGTGCTGACAGCTCAGAGCCTGGAGCCTGTTTCAGATTCTGTGTCTCCCTCTCTCTCTGACCCTCCCCTATTCACGCGGTCTCTCTCTCTCAGAAATAAATAAAACATTTAAAAAAATATATTAAATAAACCAATAAAAGCAAATAGCTGTTACATTTTTAGGCCAGACAGAAAGGAATTTAACAACAAGTCATTCAAGGCAAACCTGTAATCTGGAAAATAACACGGATCAGTCATTCTTCTGACCTCATTGTGGCTGGCGCTCCCAGTGACAACTGGAGATATCAGCAAATCACAGACACGTGACATCCTGTGGCGCAGGTACGAGACCCGATGAGCCATGATGAAGACATGCATCTAATGCCTAACTTCTCATAAGCTGACGGCTCTAGCCAGACACCAAAGTCAACGCCCAAGAGCCTGCGTGAAGCAGGAACGCTGCCGCACGGAGCCAGCTGGCTGGATCCTCACTCAGCAGATGCCAGCTCCTCTCCGCAGGGAGCTGCTCGGATCGGGGGGGAAGGTGGGCGTCACCGCCACAGCCCTCGTGCACCAGGGACTTACAATCTCACAAGAGGAAAGCAGATGCATTCCGCTAAGTAGCTAGATGACCACATACAAATTACTTGGCCCCTCCGTGCCCGCCAATCCGCAACAGCAGAACGAAAGGACCTTGCTCCCAGCGCTGTGAGCAGAGTCAATGCCTCACTGTAGCTCAGACATCACATGCTTAGAACGATGCCAGGGACACAAGGCTCCGCGAGTGTTCACTGTATTGTCTGCGTACTGGTAACGGGACATCGCCTGATGGACGCACTGCTCAGCGACAAAAGGCACAACACACCATCTGTACGGCCTATCTTCCCTTGTATCTCAATCAACAGAGCAGGTACTCCACGTCCCCCACCCCGCCACAGGGCCGGTGTGCACACAGGACACGGGATGGGCGGGGGCAGGACTCACGACCGCTTATCGTGTCATTTTTCACGGTGCTGAACTTTGCTCACTGTTTCCAAGAAACCACGTGGCAAGCGGTGCCCTGCTTGGCTCCAGTAACGCGCACGGCTGCCACGGAGAAGCGCAAGCGCGCAGAAACGACCCACACACGGCTGGCCCCCTGCGGGCTCCCCCGCCAGAGCGGCCGCTGGGATGCCAGTCTCCCAGGGGGAGCACGTCAGCAGCGCGCAGGGCTGCCCATGCGGGAAGCGGGCGCCCACCCACCTCGCCCTCCCGGGCCCCGCAGGCTGCGCAGCGCTGGGCCGCGGGGGGAGCCCCTGCACAGCCACTTGCCAACTGAGCCTGGAGGAGGCGATTTGTAATGAGGAGACCGACCTAGGGCGGTGGTGAGAGGAGAGGCTTAATGCACGTTGAGGCGGCAGAGCGGGGCCCAGCAGATCAGCCCTCAGTGACCCTCAGGTGCTGCCGGGTCATGGTCAGGAAAAATGTCTCCGCCAGAGAGTGCAGAAAACTATTGCCGAAGGTCATCCCGTCCTGTGCTGTTTCTGGTCACACTGCAAAGGCTTCGTTAAATTGTTTTAAAAATGTGCATTCAGCTTTTTAAAAAAATGGAACATAAAAGTAACTCAATTTGTGGCACCCGAGTGGCTCAGTCGGTTAAGTGTTCAGCTCTGGTCACGATCTGACGGTCGTGAGACTGAGCCCCGCTTTGGGCTCTGCGCTGGGCACGGAGCCCGCTTAGGATTCTCTGTCTCCTGTCTCTCACTGCCCTTCCCCCACTTGCATGCATGCACTAGCTCTCTCAAAAAGAAAAAGTCAATTTGAAATTTTTGGCTAAAGACACTGATCATTAAGAAAAAAACCTTTTGTTTATGGTTTTCTTTTTTTTGAGAGAGCACAAGTGGCAGAGGGGTGGAGAGAGAGGGAGACAGAGGGTCTGAGCGGGCTCGTGCTGACAGCACAGACCCTGACATGAGGCTTGAACCCATGAACTGCTAGATTGGGACCTGAGCTGAAGCTGGATGCTCAACCGACTGAGCCACCCAGGTGCCCCCAGGTTTTTTAAGTTATAAAATATACCTGCAACGTTCCTAAGACGTAATTTTCACAAATAACGAGAAAGCAAACACCCAAGGGACTGCCCCCTGGAGCATACAAAGCGCGACCAGCTCCCAGGACCCCGCGTGCCCTCCCCCCAGCCCAGGTCGCCACACGCCGGAGTTTTCTGGACACCAGGAGCTCTGTGCCGTCTGTGTGTTCTCACTGTGTGCACGTCCCATCTCACACGGTACGCTGTGTCCCCACACTTCGTCAGGAGGGGTCGGCCTGCGTGTCTCTCAACATCTCACCTGGGAGACGAACTCAGCTTTGAAGGAGGAAAAGGCACTCGGTTCACTCACAACCGAGGAAAGCTGAATGCAAGGCGTGCTTTTTCAACAATCGAAGTGCAGAAGACAGACGTGGTGTCGGCAGAGCAGGGGGCCCGTGTGGCACACAGGGTGGCAGACGCCGCGGGCAAGTTTAAACTGATCCCGCAATTCCACTTCTAGACGCTCAGCGCAGCTGCTTTCCCAGGCGGGGGGGGGGTGAGAGCACGAGCCCCAGAGCCCCCAGACGGCGATCCGAGGGCTAGCTCTGCCTCCGTCCGGCTGGGAGGTCCTGGTGCGGCAGCGAGCCTCCCGAGCCTCTGTTTCCCTCCCCGTAACGCCCCCCTGCCCTCCTAGGGGTGTAGACAGCCAACGAGTACACAGAAAGCACCGAGGACAGTCCCTGGAAATGCTCCGCCCTGTTGTTCGCACAGGAGGACGAGCCGCGGGAGGCGCGGGCCAGGCAGCTAGCAGGGCCCACGCGTGAAGGGAACAGTGGGCGCCGGGGACCCTCAGGGACGATCGCGCCAAGTCACAAGCTCCGCCCGGACACGGGGGCAGGAGCTCCAGTCTGCACGCAACCCTGGGGATGCCACATGGGTGGCTTCCAAAGAGCACCCAGCAGGACAGAAAACAGGCACATGAGAAGCAGGAAGCTGGTTCGGGGGGTGAGGTCCGGCGGCCGTCGCCGCATCCTGTGACCACAAGCTACACAGAGGCCCGCACCCTCTCTCTCTCTCGCTCGCTCTCTGGCCAAGAGGCGCCCAGGCGGCCCACTGGGGAATCACAGGAGCCTGAGGGTCTGCAGAGCAGCCCCGCCTTACGTCCCGGGGAACCGCCACCCCAGGGGCAGCCGAGACACGCTGCGAGCCAGCGGCTGGTCGCAGGCACAAGAGGAACAGATGGCGCCCCACGCCCGCTGTCGCTGACACACAGGAAGTGCAGTGCCGACCGCTCCGGCCCACACCTGGAAGCCCGTAAGACGGGAGTGTCCCTGGCTTCTAAGAACCACCTGCTTGTTCGGCCACACCCACAACTGCAACCCCCGCCCCCACCGTCAGAAAGCAACCAGCCACAGAACCAGCTGTTCCTCTTGGGTTCGGTCAGGAGACACACGCAGCAGGGGCGCAGCAGGGCGGGAGCCGGCCTGGCCTTGCTTCCGCTGGGCCTGTCATCTGCCCACAGTCCTGACCCCCGTGTCTGGCGCTCACATCTTTAAGGGTGGAGCAAACCCTGTCGTCCCCGGAGGATACGGTAACCGTCGCTGGGGTCACTCAGCTGCACAGTATGTCAGCCAAAAAGCATTTTTCTACGACTTTCTCGCTGTGACCACTGCCAGGTGGGGCAGGCAGCAAGGAATTATATGGATGAGTCGGCCTTTTCAGAGCTTCCATCCCACTGACAATCTGATTAAAAGTATTCTTCCAGGGGGCACCCGGTGGCTCAGGTCATGATCTCACGGCTCGAGTTCAAGCCCTGCATCAGGCGCTGCACTGACAGTGCGGAGTCTGCTTGGGCTTCTCTCTCTGCCCCTCCCCTACTTTCATACTCTCTATCTCAAAAATAAACATAAAACACCTATTACTTAAATATTCTCCCTAAGAAAAGCGTCTGAAGTATATAACTCGCACATAATTTCTGGAATCACAAGGGGCCCTTTAAACGACTGGGAGAGCCTCCCTTTATATCTCCTTTGTATCCGCAGCGCCTGGACTCAGTCAGCGTCTGTGACAGAGGAAGGGGGATTCAAGGACGACCGGGCCACCTTCAGACAGAAACATAAGTCAGGATAAGACCGTCCTTGCATTCTGGAACTCTGATGGCAAGGGGCAGTCTGTACCAGACAGCACGTGAAAGGGTCAATGCAAAGAAATAAAAACTGTTATCGAAAGAGCAGCACAGAAGAGGCAGAGGCCGAAGGCTTAGCGGCTCACGAAGGCCCTACCTGGGGGATTGGTCCTCTTAGGTAGGTTCTGAGGCTCTTCGGTTGGTCCAAAAATATTAGACGCCATCCTATTGGGCCTGCTTGAAGGAGCAGCTTCTTCGGGACTTCCAAAAAGATTGCTGGCCTCTCCTCCCGGGGGCTTCATGGCCCTGCAAGCAGAGGGAGTGTGAGTCACTGATGGCCCCGCACATCACCGTCCAGGCGCTATGGGGGATACGCCTTCTGACGCCTGAGGAAAACTCAGTCCCTTGGCCCCGGCGTGACGAGTCCACAGCCAGCCACAGAGCAAACTTCCAGCGTGACCCTCGTCCTCCTTGCGTATGCTGATTGTGCCAAAACCCCTCTAGAAACAGTGCACTTGAGAACTATTCTCGTGACCCTCTGATAAGTAAAATTAATGTCCCTAACACAAAGTGGCGACTTCAGTAGAGCTGAATGCAAATCTTAATTAATACACAATAGTATTTAATGCTGCAAACACAATTAGGGCGCCTGGCTGGCCGAGTCGGTGCAGTGTGCAACTCTTGATCTCAGAGTCGTTAATTCAAGCCCCATGTTGGGTGTAGACACTGTAGAGGTTACTTAAAAAATTAAATTAAAAAATTAAAAACACCATCGACACATTCAGTAGCGTTTACTACTGCAGCGCACACTTGCCCAGTCCTTACTGTTTCCATCTACTGCTCCAAGAGCCGCACACCACAACCCTCTAAGGCAGGCATTATTTTCACAGATGGGGCAGCAGAGACAAAGAGAAATCACAAGGAAGGCTGTGGGGGGAGGGGCAGAACCTGAACGCAAGCCTGGGCCGTCTGCGTCTAGCGTGCAGACTACCCCTCACGTCTCTGTTAAAGGCCTCTAGAAAAATTGAGGGTCAGGACCGATCGGTGGCGTCCACACTAGGCAAGTCATCTCCAGTCCTGAAGTCCCGTAAAACCAAATGATCTCCCATCAGAGAGATCAGAGGACATGCCTGCGAGCACCACTGCCCAAGTCACCTCAGCACACAGGCGCCATGCGACCGCTCGGGCACCCCAGCAGCATCCACCCCGAGTCTCGACCGGTGAGAAAATGTCCTGCGTCATTTGAAGGCTTAAAGGAAACATTTATGAAGGGGAGGACTGGGACCTCGAGTTGCTTTTTATCACGGTAACTGAAGAATCAAGAAATTTTCACAAAGCTCCGCCCGGATGGCACCCCCCCCGCCCCCCCGGAGCTTCAAACCGCATCAGCGGAGCAGCCACACAGAGTTCACGTGCATCTTTCGGAACACCTACGAAGGTTTTTAAAATGCATTTTAAAGGTGAGAAGGCAGTGCTGAAACGGACTTTGAAACTGGTGAGCGGCCCAGGTGCCTTCACTAGTCCTGAGCAACAGGCCCATGTTGGCGACACGGGGAAATGGAAGGGAACGCGGAGCGTGATACCACGTGAAAGGCACAAGGCTTTGTGGGCGCTGCCAGGACCCAGGTCACAGAAACTTGACATTTAACATGCTTTTTGCTTCCTTAAAAGAACTAGAAAGGGAGGGGCCCCTGGTTGACTCAGTCAGTTGAGTATCTGACTTTGACTCAGGTCATGATATCGTGGTTCGTGGGTTCAATCCCTGTGTCTGAGCTGTCAGCACAGAGCCCGGAACCTGCTTCAGATTCTTTGTGTCTGCCCCTCCCCCACTCGTACTCTTTTCTCTCTAAAATAAATAAACATTAAAAAAAGAAAGAGCTAGAAAAGGAGCTGACCGTTCACAATAATTTATTTATTTATTTTTAATGTTTTTATTTATTTCTAGGAGAGAGGGAGAGAGACAGCGTGAGCAGGGGAGGGTCAGAGAGAGAGGGAGTCACAGACTGAAACAGGCTCCAGGCTCTGAGCTGGCAGCCAGCACAGAGCCCGACGCGGGGCTCGAACCCATGAACCGCGAGATCATGACCTAAGCGAAAGTCGGACGCTTAACCGACTAAGCCACCCAGGCACCCCTGACCGTTCACAATAATTTAAAGCAAAGGGAGTTCTCAGACTCCCTCTGGCAGTAAGGCGGGACTGGAGAAAGGCCCCCTCTGCTTTACGAGGATAGATGACGTGCCAGCCAAGGCCAGGACAGACACCGCTAGGCCACATGCCACCAGGCCTTCCACACAGGGCCGGTGCTCAGACCCTGGCTGCCAAGGAGGAAGGGGAAGGTGGACGCCTATTCAGCAGTTAGTATTTCCTTACCGATTTGGCGAAGGAAAAAGTTACTTGCATTTGAGAAAAAAGAAATTAAAAAGAAAACCAATAATCAGATTTAAATTAGAACAGTCTTAACAAGGCTGGGCTGTGCACTGACAGGTCAGAGCCTGCTTGGGATTCCGGCTCTCTCCACCTCTCCCTATCTTGCGCCCACCCCTTTGCAAGCGCATTCTCTCAAAATAAATAAACTTTAAAAAAAAAAGTCTTCGGGGCGCCTGGGTGGCTTAGTCGGTTAAGCGTCCGACTTTCGCTTAGGTCATGATCTCACGGTTCGTGGGTTCGAGCCCCGCATCAGGCTCTGTGCTGACTGCCGGCTCAGAGCCTGGAGCCTGTTTCAGTCTGTGACTCCCTCTCTCTCTGACCCGCCCCTGCTCACGCTGTCTCTCTCTCTCTCTCTCTCTCCTAGAAATAAATAAAACATTTTAAAAAAATAAAAAAATAAAAAAAATAAAAATAAAAAAAAGTCTTCAGAAGATCTCAAGTCACCTACTTACTGACCACAGTAAGGCCATCTGACTTGTGCAGCCACTTAGCCGTGGCACAGCCCCGTGTCTACACCCCTGGCTGGCGACGGCAGGCCAGACACAGCCATCTCGCTGGCAAAGTGGCTGGGGGTCTGCAGTCTTCAGACCTGAACTGGATTTATCATCGAGCCTCCTGCTGAGTTTCAATTCCTATTGTATAGACTGTTTTGAAGCATGGCTCTTCTTTCAACTCCCCAGGTCCTGCTCTAATCTGAAGCAGACTATTCCTGAGCCAGGGCTCTTGAGGACCCTCTCCTCTGCCCCGCACCCCTGCTCCGCTCATCCGTGTGGTCTGCATGCCTGTCCCTGGAAGCCTGCACCACACCCAGGGCACAGAGAGATGGGCCAGAGCAAGTCCTGCGGCGGGAGCAGCTGTGTTTGCGGGGAAAGCCAGCGCCATGCGCGGGGGCTCCAGGCTCCGACCAGTGAGGCCACAGCGCGCTGGGTCTTACTGAAACTTAAGACCTCTGTGGAGGAAGCAAGGCCCAAACTGAGTCTGTGGCCTCCGTGCGGGAAGGGTACTCCCAGGGGCAAAGGAGGTAAGCCAGAGTTATTGGAAATGACCAAATACTAATTCCAGGCGGTGGAAATACGTTGCTTATTATGTTACGTTGTATACTTTCCTGAATTTTATTTTATTTGGAAAACAAACGGGGAAAAGGAAGCCGAGAGATGGCTGCGCACACCGGCCAAGCTGCCTGGGACGGTGACGTCCCCATCACAAAGGCATGGGTGGCACCAGGGCTTCCCCGCCTTGAAGCAGCCCTGCAGGCTGCCCAACACGGTCTCCGGTGAGGGGACTGAGAGTGAACGAGGTTATGCTGATGAAAACAGAACGCACAGCAAAGGCTCCATGCGGCCTGCGGCAGGCTCACTATCCGGTGATCGGAAGCACATTCGTTGCAGGGAGGCAGATGGGAATGCTGGTGAGCTCAGAACTCACAAAGCGGGGGCACGATCCGATGACTTTTTTCTGCCGTCGGACCCCTCGATATATTCTAACAAAGTACACAAGAGGAGCTACAGGGCACGTGACAAAGAAAAGCCACAGATAAAGCTCCAGGGGATGATGGTATCCGCAGAGGCAGGCACCTACGTCCCTGCCCCTCCCGCTGAGGGCTCGCATCTGGGTTTCAGAAAAGCTCCTGGGGACCGGTCAGACCTGGAGAGGCAGGCTGTACAAACGCACAGTAGACAGCTTCAATGCACGGCCTCCGACTAATGCTGGCCGAAGCGCGATGCTGGTGCCGCCCCAAATCCCTTTAACACAAGATAAGCCCTCAGCAAGCAAACAGAAGACCAGGGTCTTCAGAGAGGAAATCCTGGCCGGGTGGTCTTGCAGGCACCACTCGGCTCCCTCCCTCCACAGCCAAATAAAATGTGAGCCTTTCAAGGCCCGTCCGACTCACCAATTCCCTTAATGCAGCTGCCAAAACCCAAAGCTTCTGACTGATCCAGCAGCAGCTTCCAAGCACCTTGAATCATGCAGCCAAGAAGACCGCGTTTCCTTTTTCAACAGCCTCAAAGAAAACATTTTTCTCCTTTTCATAATACCCTTTCCAGAGCAAGTACCCCCCAGGAAGCGAGGAGCATGACTTAGAGCAGCAGCTCTGTGGCTGGAATGTCAAGAGGACATCAGCCTCAGGTGTCCACTGGGCATCCGATGCCAGGCCACGTGCGCAACAGGGGACAGACTCAGAGGACACACGTGAGAAAGTGCTAGAAGGGGCTCCCCCATGGTTCCTGAGCACCAGGGCCTGGATGCACGCTGGGCGCTGCGGGATGCACCTCCGGCCCCACCAGTACAGAGTGTGTGACTGGACTGATGACCAATTACCTGCTTGGGTGTAGACCTGATCACTTAACTCCCCCTGGATACACAGGGTTTCAGCAAATCAAAGCAGTTCCTTTACGGAGCATTTACATTGTACTCAACAGCTGTCGCAGGCACATATTCCCTTCTACTTTTAGGTCAAGGCTGGAGCACAGAAGAGGCTCGTGGTAAGGAAAACTCGCGGACATCCACAACCCCACGCAGGTTGGCTGCTCCAGTGCCAAGACAGACCTTCTCCCTAGCTCTGGTGGCTGTAACTTATGTGACTTCCAAACACCCACAAAGTGCTTACAAATTAAAAAGAAAGCTTGCTGCCGTGTGTTCCTGAATGCTGAAGCCCAGTTAGAAACCTAACAATCAGATGTTTGCTTCTATTACTTACAGGAAGCCTGGTTCTCCATCAGCAAGACAGGGAGGACACTGCCTGGCTCCCAAGCTATAGGGTTAGAGGAAGGCAGCGCCTGCCCCACAAGGCCCTGGGATCAGGGGAGGGCAGCGCCTGGCCCCACAAGGCCCTGGGATCAGGGGAGGGCAGTGCCCGGCCCCACAAGGCCCTGGGATCAGGGGAGGGCAGCGCCTGGCCCCACAAGGCCCTGGGATCAGGGGAGGGCAGCGCCTGCCCCACAAGGCCCTGGGATCAGGGGAGGGCAGCGCCTGGAAACACTGGGTCCTGGGATTAGGGGAGGGCATTGCCAGCCCAGGGTCCCAGTATCAAGGGAGGGCAGCGCCTCCCTCCTTTGGGCCCAAGATTAAGGCAGCGCCCAGTTCCACTGGGCTATGGGATTAAGGGAGGACAGCATCTGGCCCCAGAAGGCCCTGGGGTCAGGAAAGGGCAGCACCTGGTTCCATGGGCCAGGGATTCGGGGAGGGCATTGCCTGGCCCCGCAGGACTGTGGGATAAAGAAAGGACAGCACCAGGATCCACAGGGTTTCGGATCAGGGGAGGGCAATGCTATGCTACAGAGAATTCCGAGATTAAGGAAGGGCAGCGCCCGGCCTCCCGCGTTTGTGGGACCAGGAAACGGCAGCAGCCGGCCCCAAGGGTCTGCGGGATTAGGTGAAGGCAGCGCCCCGCCCCAAGAATCCCAGAATTAGGCGAGGGCAGCGCCCGGCCCCACGGGGCTGCGGGACCAGGGGAGGGCAGCGCCCGGCCACACGGGGCTGCGGGATTAAGGGAGCGCAGGGCCCGGCCCCACGGGACTGCGGAATCCCGGAGGGCCCCCAGCACAGTGACCCCCGCCCCTCGGCCCCGTCCACCGCGCACCGGCGCCAGCATGGGGCCCGGGAGGGCAGGTTCCCGCAAGCACTCGCATGGCCCCGGGGCGGCACACCGCTTGGCCAGCGTCCCCGGGCGCGCTGGACACGAAAGGGAAAGCGGGTCCGGGATGAGAAGCGCGAGGCGGCGCGCCTCGGGCCTTCCGCCGAGACCCTGCCGGGCGCGGGGAGCGCGTTCCGCCTGGGCGCCCGCCTCTCGGAAGGGAAGAGGAAGCCACGGCTCTGTGAGGCCACCCGTCACCCGCGCCCCGCCACGTGACCGCGCCCGCCACACACCTGGAGCCAGTCCGGCCGCCCTCGCTCTCCGGGCCCTGAAACATGTCGCCCGCCGCCCGGCACCTCCTCGCCGGCTGTGCTGTAGTTCCCGCCCGGCCCCACGCAACGCGAGGCCCGCCCACCGGCGCCCATTAGATGACGCAAATGCCAGTCATGCCACCACAGCCAATCGCGGCGCCTAGCCCCGCCCCCACCCCGCCGGGACAGGCGCAGGACGAAGCCGGCGCCACGCTCGCAGCCGACTGGTGAGAGCAGGTGCCGCTCAGGCACCGAGCTCCGACATTGGACAGCAGGGCGGCATGGGCGGGGCGTAACCCCATCCAAGGCGGACGCCAGGGCCGCCCCATGGCCCTGCGCAGGCGCGTGCGGCGCACCCCGGAGCGCCTCGGGTGCGAGGACCGCCGATTGCCCGGAGGCGCGCGGGACGGCCCCGCGTGCGGCTGGCGCGCGCTCGCCAGGCTGCAGAGCTGTCACTTGGAGACCATGCGAAGGAGACGAGTCGCACTCGGGAAGCATTAGATCAAGTATTAGTATGTATTTATGCACAATAATAAAAACAGATTTACAAGTTGAACTGGAAATTTAAACATAAGAAGTTTAACAGTTTTTGTTTATTATATTAAATAACCAAAACACCTTTTATTCCCAAAATTGGTAAAGAATAAATAATATAATTTACAATATGATACAAAAAATAATCAGGAAGGACAGGCATTCTGCTTTATACATACACTGTATATTGTATATTTATAATCTACTTAACAAATTCACATCTCAAACAAGCCGAAACCTTAGATGATATGGCTTAACGATTATCAAAAGAAACAGCGTTCAGTTCTGCAGCCCAGACCACAGCTCTGGCGCCGGCCATCCTGTTACAAAACAAAGGGTCCAGGTTGCTGTAGTGCTTCTAAGACTGACTTAACGTGAGTTACCAATTACTGCGGGGTCCAGAGAGTTCTGACAGGAAAGGTGTGCGGAGGGGTCTCTTCCCTTTCTTCATAAGACAAAGTGCCTTATTTGCTCACAAACGTATCTGATAGATCTCAAGTTCTTAAAGAAAGAAAGAAAAAAGCAACTGCTGCTCTCCTTTGTCTCCGGTGTCTTTTACTCTGTGACTTTTCTTTGCAAAAAATCAGATCTGATCAAGTTAAAAGAGGCTGTCTAACTGAAAAGGACACCCTTGATGGTTTCTGATGCTAAGAAGCTGGAGATGTGAGAAAGCAAGATGGATGAAATGTTTCCAAATACCCACCTCCCTGAGCAAGTACTCTATAGCTAGGAGACCCGGCACGGTGAGGAAAACCACCAGTGCTGTGTGGAGCCCCCAGCTTCGCCTTGTCCCTGCGTCTTCTAAAGGATGGCGAGCTCCGCCCTGGACACTCACAGTAGAAACGAAGGCCCAAACACCAACTCCCTGGAGACCGGATATTCTCCGTCTCGATCTTTCAAAATGATGAATCAGCAAAAAGATCCCAGATGGCCTTATGCTGGCTTGGGAGGGCCTTTCTGAGGCACCGCCCTGGTCTCAGGGCGCGTGGAGGAAGCCACAGGTGCACAGAGACGGCCACTTCTGCTGGAAAGGCAGGGGAAGGAATGGGAAGAGCACAGTTTCTCTGGTTGGGGCTTTTGAAAATTCCAGCCCTGACAGCTGCTTATTTTATACATGCACATTTAGGCTGGGAGAAAACACTCATCCTTTTCATGCCATTAACGACGCCACTTCCCCTGAGCTTTGCCAGCAAATGCTTATCAATACCTGTCTGGTTGCTGCATAAGTGGCAGAATTCTCTGGAATCACATCAGCTTTATTACAGGTGAGAAGAATCTTCCGCTGTCCTCACTAACCACCCCCCTTCCCCCGCCATGACACTCTAGATGGGAGTCTGTGGTCCAGCCCCCAAGGGGAGGTGCCACTCAACAGCCTACAGAAGCCTCTGCTTTTTCTCTTCTTAGGGACACCAGACTGCCTCGGGGCGTCCCCCATCAAAGCAGCTGAGACCTACTGTCCTCTGGCCATGTGCGCACCGCTCCCAGCATGGATGCAATGCTGTAATGTTACTCAGCCATCTCTGGTCCCAGATGGTGGGAGTATGAGCAGGTTATCAGTGGACTAAACTCAGCCCGGTGTCCTAAGAGGTGGCCAGGGACAGAGCCACTGATCTTATCACCTCAGTAAGGTGCTAATTTCAGGAAACCGAAGGATGGATCTCAAAGCCACAGAAGCTGGTTGAAAGACACTCTGGTTCAAGTGACGCCTTCTCTCTCTCTTCATAAACGGGCACTGTGTCCTTATGACACATCTCCAGAGCTTTCGGACTTTTTGTAAGAGTCTGGAAGAGTGCCTTTTATGGGTGATGTTTGTACCTAGAACCCGACCCGAACGCAGGAGACCACCTTATAGGCAAGAGCTGAGCCACTTAAGATGAGAGAAGGAAGCTACTGGCTGGAAGCCCAACCACCCACTGCGCCCCGCTGCCGGGGTGAACGCCCTGCCCGCGGCCCGCAGTGGCTGCATCTGTGCGCTGAGGCTGTGAGATCGGGGGCAGCCCCCCTGCCTGTACACACAAGACCTTTCTGCCCTTGTCACGGTGGACGTGGGAGAAGCCCGCGTAGGGGGCCGGGCCGGGCCCGGGAGGCCGCCACTCTGCCAGTCGGGAAGAGCACAGAAACAGCGGTCAGTTCAGGCGGGTTTCAGAAGCCAAACTGAGGCCGGCCGCCGGGCGGAGGGCCAAGCGGCAGGGGACGGCGGCACGCGCGCGTTCCCCAAACCACACCGCAGCTGGCTCCCAGCCGCAGCACACGGTCGGATGGCGTTTTGTCTGTCGAGCCTCCCGAGACCGAGAAGCAAGGGAGCCCTGTGGCTCCACTCGGCAGGAAGACGGGAACCATGTGCAGTGATGCCAACTGGTCGCCCAGGGGGCCGAGGAGCGCACCGGAGGGATGTGGCTAGTGTGTTCCAGCCGCACCCAGGCACTGGGCCTCTGCTCGCGTTCCCCACGCGGGGGGACAAACGGAAGGCCCCAGGGCAGCAGTAAACGTGAAGGACGAAGTGTGCGTGCCGGGGAGGCTCTGCACAAAAGCGCATGGAAGGGAAAGGAGCTGCTGAAGCAGAGAAACCCTCCCCGCAAGGCCCGTGGCGTCCGGTGCTGGACGGCGGACGCTGGCCAAGGCCCACGTGTGGTCCCAACAGAGAGCGAGCACCTCAGCTGACCAAGAGGACACTCAGATCACCAGGAAGAAACTTGAACCTAGGAAGGAAACCATTAAACTCTGATTTTCTTCGACATCTCCTAATTCTAAAAACACGAGGAGGACCTTTTTCCAACCAGCTTAGCAGGACCTTTTCCTAAAAGTCCACAGAACCTGCGCACAACAGGACCCTTCGCTCCTTCGCACTCAGCCAGTCGGAACACACCTCTGGGCAAAGGCAGGGTGTCTGCGGTGACGGCACCAGTTATGCTGCCCTGCCAGCCGAGCGTCCTCTGAGAGGCCCGCCGTGGAAGGGTACACACCCCACCAGGCAGACCCAGGCCAGGCCCCTCTGGCCCTCCCCGTCATCACTCCGCAGAGAAAGCAGCCCGACAGCGCACAGGTGTGGCAGAAAGAAGGCAGCGGTGGCTGGAAGCGGTCCTGCAGAGCGGGGCGGCCACCCCCCCCCGGGGCCAACGACCATGCCGCGGCACACCCGTCCCTCTGCCTCGGAGAGAAGGCCCACTGACCGTCCAACACACGCACTGAGGCAGAAGCGTGGGTGGAAATGTGGTCGCTACGCGGACCCTAACAGGAGACCCCACGGCTGGCAGGAACTGCTCCAGCCCCACGGCCCCAGCTGACACAGACCCTTCCAGAAAATTCGTCCTTGTGTCCCGGGCCACCACTGGCCTCTGCCTGTGGGGACACGACTTCTGGTGTGTTGTGCGTCGTGGGTGCAGAGGTTCCTCTGTTCGGACTGTCCTCAGGGGGTCTGGGCCTGATTTACGTTTTCTCTAGCCTGAAGAGGGCCACGCCTACCACAGCGGAGGACCACCAGCCAGGAGAGCCCTCCTCTGCAGCCCCCAGGATGCCCCGCCAGTGACGAGGTGTGGTCACTGGGATAGGTCACTGACGGGGGGGCCACCTCCGCTGCCATCAAACAGAACCTCTCGGCGGCTGGGGTCGGCGATGGACAGTTCTTGGGCCAGATCGTTGAATCGAGAGATGTAATCGATGCTGTTTTCATTCATCATGCACACCAGCTGGGAATCCACAACCTGCGGGCAGAGGACACGAGGCAAGACCACGTCAGCTGGTGAGCGACTGCTGGACCGAGAGCAACCGGCCACCACAGCGGGGACTTCAGTGGATGGTGACTGAACCTGGGGTCTGTATGTACAGTGAAGATCAGACTCCCCCAGCAGCTAGCCACGTGACAAGGGCCCAGAGCTTGGGGCGGGGCAGGGGGGGTGGTGGTGGTGGTTAGGAAGCTCTCTTCTGCCACTTCGAGCTCTCCCTCTCTGGACACGCGTGCATCATCACAGCCGACCTGGCTGTCCGGCGGCCGGGACCAGAGTGGTGGTTCCCCGCACACGACACTTATGGGAGACGATCAATAAGCAACAAGGCAAATGGCACACAGCAGTGGGACGCGGACACTTCCGGGTGGCCTGAAGGAAATGGAAGCAGAGACCGTGGGTGGCCACAAGGGCAGGGAGCGGATGCCCATAAAAGAAACAAGAAGTGCAAAGACCATGAGGGGAAACAGGCTTTGGCTCTTCAAGAAACCAGCAAGCTGGCGGACAGGACCGAGTGCGGCAGGGGAAGGGAAACAGGAACAAAGACCAGTGTGCAGAACGCAGCTCCAGGTCATGGCCTGTTCTGTGCACAAACACAGGAGACTCGGTGTTCAGCGTGTGTCATCCGCCTCCTTTACAGGGGGCCGTGGTTTTGTGCACTCAGCCCAGGGCAGTGCCTGGCATGGAGCAGACCCAAGGTAAATGTTCGTTAATGAACCGCATGACATAATAAATGAATGAGAAGGCTTTGGAAAATTCTGAGTACGGCTATGGCAGGAACTGAATTTTAAACTTTTTACGAGAGAGGCGCCCAGCTGGCTCAGTCGGAAGAGTGTGCGACTCTTGACCTTGGGGCCGTGGGTTTAAGCCCCACGTTGAGTGGAGAGATTACTTAAATAAACTCAAGCTTTTTTATGAGAAATTTCATACAAACCAAACTTTGTTTTTGATAAGTAAAGCAAACAGTGCCTATCTTCCCCATATACGTCCCCTGTCAGCTGCATTGCTGTCCATCTGGGCCAGTCTGGCTCCACGTTTCCCACCTGCAACTCACAACCATGAGTTCTGTTCACACCCTGTTAGAAAGGCCTGGAGAGGACCTGGGATGACCCTGGGGTGGGCCTCGGGTAGTCCTGGCATGGACCTGGGGTGAGGTTGGGGTGAGCCTGGGGTGGGCCTGGGGTGAGACTGGCACGGACCTGGGGTGGTCCTGGGGAGAGTCAGGGATGAACCTGGGGTGGGCCTGGGGTGGTCCTGGCATGAACCTGGGATGGGCCCAAGAGTGTGCACCTCTAACAGCCCCAGGCCCTACCACAGCTACTCTGGAGACCGCCCCCGAATGGCAAAGTCCTGGCGTGCCGCCTCCAGGTATGTGTGCCGCACTGATCTACACGGAAGCCACGCGCTCGTAGGCGTCTGCGCACACAGGCAGGAAGGGGGAAGACGGGCTGCTCATGTGCTCGCAGAGCCATAGGGTTTTGAGAAATGCCACACAGTGCAGGGAGGCTGAGTGCTGCGTTCTCCTGCCTGTGCCTCTGGGCAGAACGTCTGTTCATATCCCGGGTCGGCTCAGGACCCCCCGAAGCCTCCCCGAGGGTTCCCCACGTCTCCAGACACACGTGAGGATTCCCAGAAGCTAAGGAGTCCATGGGAGACAGCGCAAGCGAGCACTGTTTGATCCAGGCCCCCTTTAGGCCCTGACTACATGCTCCCCAGGAGACCCCACTGATGCCTGCATGTCCCATGCACAGAGTATCTGGGAAATGTTGCTCGGAGGGGGCGGGGGGATCCAGACGCAGCATTCTCTTGCTCTCAGGGACATCCACTGCCTCAGTCTCTCAGAGCGCTGGGGCTGCACACCTCACACCGGCTCGGTGCGCCTATGTCAGCTCTGTAGACAGGCACACGGCCTCACCCATCACTGACACCACCTGCTCCTTGTGGGGCGGGAACCCTGGTGGCCTCGTGAGCAAAGAAACAGGGGCCTCTCAGACCAAGTCTCAGCTCTGTGTCAAATGTCTGCCGCCACCCTGGCCCGGGAAGCAGCCTCCTGCCACGACACAGAGAAATGCCGCCTGCACCCTCCCGCCCCCATCGGGGCATCGCCACCTACTGCTGATGCCTGCCTGCTCAGACCGGAAGCGGCCCCCAAGAGACCAGGAAAGCAAGGTGGTAAGGAGCAGCACACCTGCCTCGGGTCACGCAGCTGCTGAAGGACAGAGCGAGATCCACACATCGGCCTGGCTGCCCGTAGGGGCCCCACAGTCGGCCTGATACCAGGGCTCCCCAGGCTCCCAGGCCTCCGGGGCCAAGCTGTTACTTAGGGTTTGTCATCTGCGGCCACGCAGGAACGAACAGGAGTGCTCACGGTTCTCAGGCATGGAACAGGCCTACTGGAGGGAGGTGGCAAGCTCCAGGAGGCGGGCTGGCGGCCCTGAGCTGAGGGCGCGCACTTACCTCGGCAACGTCAGCCAGGGACCTGGACACAAACGAGTCTCTCGAGTTGCCGTCCAGCAGGCTGGGGCCCAGCAGGGAGGTGCCGCTCTGGGTCCCCGTGGGCGTCGGCAGCATCTTCCGGCTCTTCTCCGGGGAGATGAAGCTCGCTGCCGAGAGAAGACATTCTGAGACTGGCTAGCCCGGACGCGTCCATGGGGAGGAGCCGGGGGCTGCAGACGGCCCCGCCTTCCAGGCCCCTGCCCCCCGACGCTGGTGAGGACAGAGTCATTACACGGCATGTACTGAGCCTCGGAGAGCCCTCCGTGCGGTGTTCCATCTGGTCGTCACCCTCACCTCCACGTGAGACGCCTTCTACCTTTTCATAAACGTTTGACCTTGCAAGTCCCTGAGCTGTTCTCTGTGACCTTCATCATCAATGCTGCCGGCCTGGTACCGCCATCGGTGGAGCCCCCGCCATCGGTGGAGCCCCCGCCATCCGGGCCCACCAGGTGTGCTGCCCACATGCGTGCTGACCCTGCTCATCGTGTGTAAGATGATCCCCTTCTGGGGTCACCGGTTCCCTGACCACCTGCATGCCTGGCTGCTCTCTAAAACACCGGGTGTGCGGATCCCTGAGATGCCACAGGCGCTCCTCCCGGGCAGACAACCGAGGCCGGTGTGGCTGTCCCTTCCAGCTCCTCCCACCCCACGGACACCGGGCTCCCAGGGAGGGGACCCGTCCTGCAAACACTCTGGTCTTCAGAACATTCTGAGGATGGGGAGAGGAGACCAAGAGCCCCCGAGCCACATCCTACACCGCCGCTAATACCAAGGGCTGAAGGCCCGCGAGGCAGGAGCCCAGATAACGGGCAGCCTGGGAGACTGAGACGTAGTGCACCCACCTCAGCCGGGCTGAGGGTCACACAGTGTCCACGTTCACCAAGGCATGGTGACGTGCATGCTGGAGACCTCAGCAGTGCCCCTGCATAAGTGACACAGGGTGAACCTCGAAAGAGGGTAGGAGTTCGAGTTCTGCCAGAGCACAGAAATGTCAGACTCGTCCCCTCCTGATGCGCCACGGGGACCCCACTGCTTGCCTGGAACCAGGGCCCAGGCCCCTAGTCACTCACCAAACAGGCTGCTGAGCGACGAGTCTGTGGGGTCGCTGGGGCACCACTGGGGGTCGTGGGTGGGGGAGGCGATCCAGTCTGGCTGGGGGCTGCTGGCTGGGGACGGAAGGCTCTTGGAGCTGTCACTGCCATTCAGTTTTGCTGGAGAAAGAGGAACTCCCTCCCCTGTCAACCAAAGCCCCGGATCAGAGGTGCCACGGGGAGGGATAGCACCCCACTCCCCAACCTGCCACCAAGAAACAGCACAGCACAGCCAGGCACTGCTGAGCATGGAGACCCAGGGCCACGCAGGCCCCACGGAGGATAAACAATACCGGCCTGCGGGGGGTCCATGGTGGCAACCCCGTGCCCATCTTGGGCAACCATGACAGCTGTGGCTATGACAGACGAGGCCAGACCCTGTGCTAAGAGCCACGCCAACCCGTCACCAGGGCCTACACCAGCCCGCGGAGGGGCACGCTTCCCAACTTCGCCGAGAAAAGGCACAAAGGTGCAAGCTAACTTCTGTGTGAATCTACAGCCCAAGTGGAGAGCAAGTGCTATCCAGAGAGCCAGGGGGGCCAGAGCCCCAAGGGTCCCAGTCCAATCTCCTCCTAGGAACGCACAACCTCAAGGTCTCCACCCGGATGCAGTCAGCCAGAAAGAGGCCCCCTGTGAGCTGCGGGCTGCAGAGGCCTCGGGGGCCGGCTCTGCACGTCCACACCCCCTCCGCCCAGGCCCCCCTGCAGGCGGCAGACGGCCTACACCCAAGAGGGAACTCTGGACAGCGGCATGCCGTGTGCCCAGCAAGCGTGCAGATGCCTGGGCAGGCGGTCAGGCCCGGGCGGGACTGGTGAGGAGGGCACACGGCGCCCCGGCCCTCACCATACTGGCCAGAGCTGATGGCGATCTCGATGATAGAGTCACTGATGTGCGTGGCGGGCTCGCCCTGTGACAGCACGTCCTCGGGCGGGCCGGGCAGGGAGATGTCCAACAGCGCAGAGACGTTGGGTGGGGACAGGCGGCCGCTGGAGCCCTCAGGCGCGGGCACAGGTGTGGGGAGGCCGTTGTGGAGAGGAGCCTTGGTCAGCTCAGATAAGGAGAGAACAGGTGAGCCCTGAGGGGAGACACAGTGGGTCCGTAAGGAACACGGAATGGAAAATCGGCCTCAGCCTCACGAGGCAGTGACTAAGTGACAGGTGGGTCTCCACCAACGAGGATCCGAGCAGCCACTTTCTTCCCTGCAAGGAACACGCGCAGGGGATTCACTTCTGAAACCGCTCCAGGGATGGCAGCGCGGGACGGCCAGGCTGAGGTGGCCGCCAGGATAGCTGGTAAACCGGGCAGAGGGGTGGTGTCGGGGAGCGCCACCCACCGACGGCCTCCTCCGCCTTGGCCCAGAACACTTAGTGCTTCTGGGGGTGCGTCTGAAACGGCTCGCCTTGCGGAGGGGAAGGAGGAAGCCTGAGCGGGGGGGACATGTGTTCATCTGCCTGGGCGAGGAGGTGGACGGACAAGCCGCCAGGCATCAAGGGCTGTGTGTCCTTGCACACCTCCAGGGGAGTGAGGCGAGGGTCGGCTGAAGACCATGAGGGCGGGGGTCTCGCCTGGGGATGGGGGGTCCCGGGGCAGGTACTGGGCTCAGCAGCCAACAGCACACCCTACCTGGAAACTGTCGGCCACTGGCTCCTGCTCAGGCCTAGAGGGGACACTGACGAATGGGTCGCTGGCACCCTGTAAATCACCAGGACAGCCCGTGAGTTCCCTACCCACACGTGAGGTCCGTCTGCCAGTTCAGAGGGCAGGACAAGTCCCTACACAGCCCGGGCGGGCGGGAGTCGGAGGCCAGGCAGGGAGGCCCAGGGCCTGCTGCCGGCTGGCACGGCTGAAGCTCCTCTTCCAGCCAAGCGGCCTCCGCAGACAGAGCTCCATGCCTGCTGTGGCCCCGACCCTGCCCCCCCGCATCACTGCCCCTACGGCCCCCCTCGGTGGCTCTCCCTCAGGACCGCATGATGCTCATCCACACCACGGCCTCCCTGGTTCAGGTACTGCCCTCGGGCTTCCCAGGGCCCGTCCACTCCTCAGGCAGAGCCCAGGAGCCGGGCAGGACCTGGGCCCCGCGGCCTTGGTGCCCATACGTCCGGAAAGTGACCAGCCTCTCCCAGAAGCTGGAACGGACTCGGAGCAGCCTTTCTAAACACACTCACCCCCACGGCGGGGACGGGGTCTGCGTTCTGGTGGGCACAGGTAGAGTCTGGACCCGGGACAGTAGAGGTCACCTCGTCTGAAGCCAGCGGAGCAATGCCAGACAAGCCCTCAGCGTCCAGGACAGGCAGGGGGCTCCCGGGGATGATGCCGGCACTTTTGGCTGCTAAGTCGATAGCACCTAACGGCACAAAGAACATTTCGAACCTCAGCTCCAGGGACGTCCTGACACGTGCCCCAGAGGCTCCCTCACACCTCGTTTCTGAGAAGGGCAAAGGCTCTCGTGTTGCCCTGAAGGGTGACAAGACACGGGGACTGGAGAGAGGCGGGGACTGGGGGAGATGCGGGGGGTAGGGGAGACGCAGGGGCAGGGGGGAGAAATNGGGAGACGCAGGGGCTGGGGAGACATGAAGACAGAAATCTCACGCGGAGCCCGTCACGCTGGTGACAGGCACTTACTGGCCAGGTGGCCTGGGGCCTGGGGTGGAAGGGCCTTGGGCACAATCGGCCGAGACAGGGCTGCTTTGGTCAGGGAGGACTGGATGGGCCGGAACGAGCCCCTGCCTGTGAGGACATGAACGGGAACAGACGTGTTGGCTGGCGTCTTATGACCGCGCACAGGGGCCGCTGACAGAAGCCTCAGACAGAAGCCTCGCCTCCCAAACGCTTGCTGACACGGTCGAGTCACAGGTCAGATGGGGCCCTGATGGGAGAGAGCCTGGCTCCCGGGCCACAGAACCACCAAACTCCCCAGGCCATGGGACGGGCACAGTCCTACTGCCACCAGCGTGGGCCCTTTCCCGGCAGCTGGGCTCCCCGCCGGACGGGGCAGCTGAGGGGGAGTGAGGAGCCTCGACGCTGTGGCGTGCACCCGACACACGCGGATCGAGGATGGCTTGGAGGGTGCGTCACAGAGTGGGAGCTCCGCTCACGGTTCTCACCATGTAACAACGCGTCACTCAAAGAGCCTGGGCTCCTGTGCTTCCAGACCCGAGCCGCGTGCCGTGCACACACTGAAGTCACGCCTACCGGGGGCGGATGACAGATGCTCCCCGTACGCACCCGAGCAGAGCCTCCAAGCCAGGGCCCCTGAGCCCACCTTTGAAGCGAGCTGCCCGCACCCCACCCGCCAGGGGTCCACGCCCGCCACTGTGTGGCCCCCGCCCACACAGGAGCAAACTTGGTGTCTGTGGACAGGACAGACAGAGGAGTGCTGGGAAGGTCCCGCCGGGAGCCAATGGCACAAACGTTCACCGTTCCCAAAGCCAAGGCCGTGCGCTGCCAGGAGCGAGGCGTGAGTGCTCACCGGTTACGGACGAGTTGGACAGGATGGAGAAGGAGCAGACGTTGTGGGACTGGTTTTCAGAGGGCCGGGGAAGCAGCGTTCTCTGTGGGGGGGAAGAGGACCAGTGCTCAGGCGGGGGACAGGCCCTTAGGAAACGACGACGGGCTGGGGGACACTCCGGGTAAGAGGGGGCTCTGGAGCATAGAGCTGGTGGCGCGAGGGCACCCCAGGCAGCCTGAGGACAGCTGTGTCCACGGCCCCCGGGCCCCCGGACACTGGAGCCTCTTGGGAGAGACCCCCGGGGAGTGATGCCAGGACGGCCCACCGCTAACCCGGAGGCCCCCAGTCCCGCACATCTGCTCGTGGGCACCGGAGACACAGCCCAGATCTGTGACTCCTCACGTCTGTGGCCAAGAAAATACAGGGGTTCCTCTTGACGCAGGAGCCTGAGCCACTCTGCCCGCCCCTCCCTGCTCCCCGGCCCAGGTCTCCTGGGTATAATTAAGTGCCGGCTAGACTTCTACCACCCAGTAGGAGAGTGTGGGAACGCGTGCAACCGTCAGTCACTGAAGTAAGACGTGAACGGATGTTTCCGGCTCCGGGTGCACCTGAGCATTCTCCGCTGATGTTCAAGGGATGTCTCCTTGCCCCGCAGAGGCTCCCCAAGGCGCCGGGCACAGAGCAGAGAGAAGGTGGGTGCTACCAGGCTCACAGAGGGGGCAGGAAATGCCGGGGCTCCTGAGGCCCCTCCCGTCCGCCCTGGGCATGTGACAGCAGCCTGGATGGTAGGAGACTGAAAGCCCAGGGCTGGGTGCCAACGACACCTACTCTGAAACCGGTAAACGCAGAGACCACACACTGCGGGTGGTTCCATGCACGTGAAACACTCAAGAAAGTAAGTCCGCAGAGACACAAAGTAGGCTGGTGGCGGTAGTGGCTGCCAGCGTCTGGACGGAAGGGGCAATTCAGGGAATGTGGAAATGTTCCGGGACCAGAGGGCGGCGGTGGGCACACGGCCCTGCGAATGCACTGCAAACGCTGACCGGTACCCACCAGACTGGACGCCGTGTGAACCACGAATCAATGACACTGTTACAAAACTAAGCAAAGGAGCACCCCCGAGGCCGTGTAGGTCTGCAGTCGGGGACAGGCTCCCACGAGCCAGAGGGCACTCTCCCGCTTCCCCGGGCCAGGACTCGGGCTGCCGCGCATGCAGGGACCTGGATACAACCTCCTCCCGTCTCCACGGGGGACGTGTCCCAAGACCCCGACGCCTCTGAGTGCAGATGCTGTCAAACCCCACGCGTGTTAGTTTCTTCTGTGCAGACGCGCCCGTGACCAACTTTGTGAGTGAGGCGTGGTAATTCGGCACCCCCACCACCATACCAGGTACCAGCCAACCAGCTCGGTGACAACACCGTAACAGGGACACAAAGGATGTCGGTGCACCACACAGACGCCGGTGCCTCATCCCGTTGCCCGAATGAGGAAGCGGGTGAGGTGAGCAGCGCAGGGATGGGACGTGGCGCGAGGCTCCTGCTGTCCTTCTGACGAGCTGTCAGGGAGCGTCTGCTCCCTGCTGCCCCGGGTACGATCCGCGGCTGGGGGGCCGCCGGACACCCCGCCCGGCTTCAGCCCCGCCGCGCAAGCTCACTGCTAAATGAGTTCATCTCAAGACAGGAAGAGGTTTGGAGGAGCCTATCAACAGCACCAACAGACACCTACGCATTCCCTCTAAAATAACACACGTTTCCTCGATGTCCTTGCAGAGTTCCAGCCTCACCCCTTTCATCCTACCTGCGCACACCAACACCCCTGCTGTTGCGGGCTCTCCCCCTCTGGCTGTGCCCTCGGGGCTGCACGTGGCTCCCGCGGGGTCCGGAGAGCCCTGGCCTCTGGCTGCTCCCCCCTACCTTGCCAACTGCTTCTGCTGACTACATATAAACAGACGTCCCGAGAACCTCGACGTAACCCCACAAGGGACATTCGTGGGACTCGAATTCCCACAACTTCCCGTTTTTTTTTTCCCCAGGGTCTTCATGCTACGTGAAGAGTATTATTACTTCAGGGTACCGTCAGAGCCCCGGCTCCTACTCCGTCTCGTGTACAGGAAGGAAGGAGGGGGCGAGGGACTCCCTGTCTCACAGGGGGACCTGCGGGAAGGTCGAGGGGCGGGAGGGCGCCCTGACCTGGACCACCAATGGCTTCCTCAGGTGCCGGTTCCGCAATTTCCTGGGCTTCGGCAGGAAGAAATCCGACTGCATCTGCAAGGAGACAGCACTGGGCCTGAGAGCGAGCCCCTGGGGCCCCTGGATGTGCCCCGCCCCCAACCCCGCTGGCAGGGCGCCAACCCCGCTTACGCTGATGGAGTTCAGGTGCTGGCGGAACGTCAGTTCTGTCTCCTTACTGGGAGAGTAGAGCTTGCCGTGTCGGCTGTTGGGTGGCAAAGTAGTGGGGACGGCGAAAAGGCCACCGTCTGAGTCACTGCTGCCCGTGCTCGAGGGTCCAGCCACCAACAGGGGTCTGGGCGGGTTTCTGAGACCTGGAGGCCAAGGAGAGCAACACAGCCGTCACCCAGCAGCGCCCCCGGCACGAGCGGACGGTCGCAGGAAGAACACCGGAAAGGAACTCGGGATGACTGCTCTGCTGTCAGGCCCCAAACCCGCCTTCCTGTCTTCTCCCGGGAACTCTAGCTCCTGCTGGGTGAGCTCCTGGCCTGCGCTGGGAAAGGCGCTCTGCCACTTTCCTCTCCAGCGCCAAGTGCAGACAGGCCTTCAAAGACATTTCAGAGCTGGAAGAACCTTCCAGACCATCTTGCATAGACAAGAGGTCAGCAAGCTTTCTCTATAAAAGGCCAGAAAGTAACTGCCAGTTTGGACGGCCGTGCAGTTCTGCTGCCGTGGCGTCCAGAGCCGGCCCCCAGTCCTTGCCCCCAGTGCCTGTCACACGCAACAGCTCATCATAAAAGGACAGAAGACATTTATTCAGGAACACTCCTTTGGGACGCTGCTGTCTCCCGCATACACCCTTGCTTCATGGTGGGAACGGGTCCCCTTCTCTTCGGTTATTATAGATCTGTAAGATTCAACGCCTACTCGTGCCGTCCAGAGACAGGCCCTCTACGCGCCAGTCTGGGCTCTGGCACTGCGCATGCAGCAGGCTAGAAGCATCCTCAATTCGGAAAGAGAAGGCATGTCCAAGACTGCGCTGAATTGTGCAATTGTAAAAACAGAGCGGAAGGTAGAAGACCACACCATCCAACGGCCAGGCCCAGCACGGACTCCTGTGCATCCATCTGCCAGGCCACCAGATCCGCCTTAGGTCACCCAGAGGCCACCACGTGGTGCTCTCGGTTCAAGTTCAAGAGGCAAGCTATTCCCCACACAGAGAAATCACAAAGCGAGTGCCACGCTCAGAACGTTCTCAGAAAACAGTTCTAGAGAACCACTAACACACGGGACACCAGGACACTCTGTCCGGCCACGAAGTCCCCACACCCACGTGGGCACATTAGAACAAGGCATGGGGCCGCTTCCTGTCCAAGGCACGTGGTCGTCACGCAGAGACCCCAGCTGGTGCGGGGTGTTCATGACGTCCGGGACGGCCGAGGTTCTGTGGCGAGGGCACCCACCTACGGGGACCATTACGACACTCTGCACGCCTGGCGAGGACGCACAGGACGTGCCGGGCCTCAACACCTGTTGTCCCAGGTACAAGGTAACCCAGGTCGTCGACCCTGAATTTCAGCTGCCCCGCAGCTACGGCAGGGACAGAGACACAGCGCAGGCCAGTATTAAACTGATCGGGAAGCCCTTAACCTGACAGTTTAACACCTTTAAGGTAAGGGAAAGAGGCCCCTCTATGGATTGCGGCCCCCAGTTCGGCATGTTACAGCGGCTTCCGCTGACCTCCCAGAAATCCCACAGAGTGACCTAACCGGCAGGGCCGGCCCACGTTTCCCACGGGCTCCGGCACCGCAGGGCCTCAGAGCCTCACGTGCCAGGCCCTGCGCTCCCTGTCCCCGCGAGGGGAGGGGGTTTCTGCTCTAACAGCTGGCCGGGCCGGGCCGGGGGGCCGGGAGTCAGGCATGTCCGCACCCAGGGCTCTGGGCCGCCCGCACACCAAGAAGGGCAGCTGGGACGGACGGCCTCACCTGAGGAGCAAGGCGTGGCGCTCGGAGGGAAGGCCTTGCTGCTGCGCAGGGCAGACTGGCTGCGCGGGCAGCGGGGACTCCGGGAGCTGACAGCCACCACCTTCCCCGGCGGGGTAGCAGACTGCTCCTCCTGGGCGGGCCTCGCTGCAGCCGTGGAGCCGACGTTCCCTTCTGGAGCCTGGGACAGAAATGGGCCACCAGAGTGGCCAAACAGCCCGTGGACAATGGCTCTGGGATGGGTGCCCCGGGCAGGATGCAGGAGAACGCCCTCAAGCTTGGAGGGACACTAGCGGGCTCAGAAACCACACATCCACAACGGCAAAGGTCAGTGTCCCCAAATCACATGGCAGCACCCCACTTTTAAAACCCCCGGATGGGCAGGCCCTCGGGGACACAACCGTTCCCCCTCCTGGCTTTGCTGCATGGAGGTGACACAGATGGGCCACCCCATCATGCGGTGACAGGGGGCGGGACGGTGTGAAGGCAGCGCGCTGCTGCAGAGAGCTGCTTGATGGCTGGTAGTACTAACCGGACATTTTAAAAGGCCCTCCTGAGGGGAAGGCCCTGGCCTGTCCTGGTCCTGAGTCAGAGGACGCAGTTTCTACACTTAGACATGCTCACGGCCGAAGAACCCCGTGTGGACCCGGGTGCCGACCTCGGGGTTCTGCAGGTGTGGGCATGGGCTGCTGCTGAGCCGCAGGGGCCCCGCCATGGAAACACCCCCCTTGACCCCGCCTCAGGACTCACTCTGGTGACTTCCTCCCCCATCTTCCCCAGGGCCCACCCCCAGGGCCCTCCGGGTCCAGTTTCCTGTGAATTAGAGAACCCCATCCCCCACTGTCAGCACAGCCTTACCCGAGCTGCTTGCTCAGTGACCCTGTGTCTTCCTGTGCCCCACGCCCCACCCCCACAGCCCTCACCCACCTTTTCCTGTGGGACCTACCCTCTCTGTCCCCTCCTATGTGGCTTATTCAGTGCCACGATCCAACCACCCAACTGCACGCCCAGCAGCTTCCGAAGGAGGTCCTGGCTGTCGAGGGCCTGGGCATCCCCTGTACTTGCTCACAGGCCCAGGCAGTCGGGTCGTTCATTCAAGGTCTCCAAGCTCAGTTCTGGCCTCTACCCCACTGGGTTCTCACAACCGAGCCGCATCAGAACCACCTGGGGTCTGGGGGTGCGGACATGGTCTCTGGGCCGCGAGCACGTGCGTCTCCCACAAGTCTCCACAAAGAGATGCAGAGATGCTGCTGGGGCCCCACCCCTGGGGCCGTGGGCCTAAGCGCCGGCTCTGAGTTTTCTGCAGTGTTTCCAAGCTGCTCCACCCTCCTCTCCCAGCCATGGCCAAGGTCAGTACCCACGTCCCCAGCTGCCCCAGGCTTCTCAGGGGCTGGCTCCGCTTGGCACCTTCCCCAAGGTGCTGGACATGCTCCTGTCTCCCCACGATCCTGTGTCCTCCAAAACCCCAACTTGAAATCGCTTTCTAAATCCCTCATTTCCGTCCAGTTACCCAAACACTGCCCCTGCCTGCCCACGGGTCACTGGCCTCCACACCACTAAACCTAAAGGCCGCTGCTCACCCTCGGGTCTCACCCGCGCAGCCTCTGCAGGGTCTCTGCGGGGTGCAGCCAGTCCCCACCAGCTCTGCAAGAGCCATCTCCCCCCTGGCACCGGTATGGATCCGCGCATGTGCTAACGGAGCACCTCCCTGAGGCAAAGGCCTTACAGGGTATAGGGACGCAGCCAGGTTGGGGGTGGGGGGGAGGGAGGAGGGTGGAGAGAAGCTCTACAGGAGGTTCACGGAGGGCCACTTGCCCGGGAGAAGCAGAAGGTGTGACTCGGCGCTGAAGGGTCCACAGGGACCCCAGTCCCCTTGTGTCCAGAAGCTCCGCTACCTCCCGGCCACCTTGGCCTCCAGGGACTCGCGAACCCCCACTACCCGCACGGAGCCCACACAGCAAATCAGGAGCCCCCGCAGCAGACCCTGTTCTCCGTGCCCAGGGGAGCCCACTGGACTTTCTCGTCGGTGGCACCTTGCCCCCACCCGTCTCTGCTGACTGGGCCCAGGGAGGGGGTCTCAGCCACTCCCCTGGCTTTGGGGGCACTCACCACAGAGCCTCCCGAGGGGCCCCGGAGCCCTCATCCTGCCTCCTGGACCGCAGCAGCTGCCTGGGTGCAGCCAGCACCCTGTCCGTCCTCGCCCCTCTCCCTCCTCTGAGGCTGGGCCACGGTCCTCCAGGACCGCGGAAACTGCCAACATTCCAGACCGCAGCTGAAGCCCATCCCCGCGGGCCCCTGGACAAGGTTGCCGCGTCGCCGTCCCCTCGGCCCGCACGCGAGGGCTCTGCGTCATCGCTGCAGCCTGGCGGCGCACGGCGGTCGGGGGCTGTGCCGGCAGCGCAGCAGGGGCCTGCTCCGCGAAGCCCGACACCCCTGGCCTGCCGGGTCCCTGCGCCGTCCCCCCCGCTGGGCCCAGGGTGCACTCACCGGCCTGGGGTTGACCTCAGTGGAGATGAGCTTCAAGAGGCAGCTGAGCAGGCGCTGCTTGTGAAAGGTGGGTGGCGGGGAGCCGCTGCCACGGGGACCCTGCGCCTGCCCCCCGGAGGCCTGGCCCTCGGGGCCCAGCACGGCCAGCCAGTCGTACTCGAGCTGCAGCTTGTTCGGCTTGCCCATCATGAGGTAGACTTCGGCCAGCGTGAGGCTCTCGGAGGTCTGCAGGCTCCAGCCCTCCTCTCG
>NW_027529647.1:3169349-3183305 GCF_008692635.1 Crocuta crocuta
GGAGCCTCCGCGGGGCCGGGGCCGCGAGCCTCTGGGGAGGCGCAGCCCGGGGGCCGCGAGTCTGCGCACCGGCACTGCTCGGGGATGATGAGGTCCTGGCAGGACTTCATGTAGCGGGGAAAGGGGTCAAGGAGGGAGAGCTCGTCCTCCAGCTCTGGGAGCCGGCCGCAGGTGCACGGCGCGTCCCCGGGCTCTCGGGCGGGGCCGTCTGCAGGACCGGCAGCGGCGGCGGGGGTCTTCTCCTGGAGCCTGTCGGGCGGGTCTAGGCCACTAAGGCTTGCAGCGGCCCCCTCCCCGGGGGCACTTTCAGGGGAACTCTCTCCAGAGCTCTGCGACGCGTCAGTGGACGGAGGGGGACGTCCCGGGCCCTTGCCCTCAGCGCCACCCCGGGGACACTTCACCTGACCCCTGGCTGTGCCCTGGCCGCTCTGGATGCCCAGGATCTGCGCCGGAGGCAACGTGTGGGTGTCCCTGGCACTCTGCCTGCACCGGCCGCCCTCCTGCCAGTGCACCGTGCAGAAGGCTTTGGAGTGCACCACGCGGGCCACGCCCGGCAGCGGCGTGAGCGTGCAGCTCTCCCCAGGGAACAGGTGCAGCGCCACCTTCTCCTGCGCGGGCGCGGCGAGCGAGTGTTGCAGCTGCCGGTCCTCTAGCGTCTTCCGCTGTCAGGGAGGTCAAGGAGCAGCCGCAGCAGCAGGCCCCGTGCTGCCTGGCACACAGCACCGCCCGTGCCTCCTCCCTCACGGACCGCGCCCAACAACCTCCGCCGGCCAGGGCGGTCACGGACACAGGGTGTCTTGGGCCGTCCTTACCGTCCTGCTCAGCCCGCTGGCGGGGACGCTTTGCATGCCCCCTACCCCAGGCACGTGGGCCAGACACCTGAGCCCAAGGACAAGTGGCTGCAGGGTTAGCTCCGGCTCTACGCCACCCCGCGGGCCCACTGCACTCTCGGGCCAGAGAAGCGAGACCCCATCCTCGGGCAGCAGCGGCTGCGGAGCTTGGGCGAGTTTGCTCTAGCGGGAAAAGGATACAATCCGCACTTCGTGGAGCGCCCACTTCTGTTTCAAGAATTCGATGAGGCTAGAGACCTTCCGGTGCAGCTCCACGATCATCCTACAGAGAAACCACGGGTGGGACAAGGTGGCCATTACACAGAAGGGGACCCTCTGAAGGGTAGGGCGAGGCCGAGGCAGCAAGGCGAGGACATGTGATTGCAGAAGGGGCATCAAAGGAAGGGCCGAGGCCCCGGTCCCCAAGCAGGCCACACACTCCTTTTCTTAAAAACGAACCGTTTAAACTGAAATAACTACAAACTCACATGAAACTGTTAAAAAAAAAAAAAAAAAAAAAAGCGATTCCCCCGTGCCCTTTACACACAGAACAAGATCTCCATCAGGACACGGGCTGTGGTATGAGCCACCATTCTACTCTGTTAGCGCCTTTTGGGTCCAGGAAGTGTGGCCTGACCAGCCTTAATCAATACCAAGAAAATTTAAAACAAGGAAACAACGAGGTCCAGACACAAATGAACCTCAAAACAGTCCCGTTCCCCGGGAGCGCCTGGGTGGCTCACTCGGTAAAGTGTCCAACTTTGGCTCAGGTCATGATGTCACTGTCACGAATTCGAACCCCACATCGGGCTCTTTGCTGACACAGCTCAGAGCCTGGAGCTTGCTTCAGATTCTGCATCTCCTTCACTCCGCCCCTCCCCCTGTTCTCTCTCTCTCAAAATTAAGCAAATATTTAAAAACATTTTAAACTTAAAAAAAAAAAAAAGTCCCAATCCTTGAAAAAAGCCAGACCGAAAACCAAGTGGGGGCCATTCTCTTTAGTGAACTATCCCCAACAGGCAAATCTAGAGACAGACAACAGATGGGCAATGGCTGGAGGCCACTGTTGAGGGCAGTTTGGTTGAAAGGCCTCCTTCTGGGGTAACGAAATGTTCTGGAGCGAGACAGGAGATCCTCGTACAACACCGTGGGAAGGTCCTCAAGGCCCTGGAGTCAGACACCTTCAGGTGACTGACGGTTAATTCTATGTTATGAGAAATTTGCCTCAAACAAAAAAGAGGCGTAAATGGAAGACGGTTCACACCCAGCGTGTGCCCTGCACGTGTCCGGGGAGATGGTGAGAGAGGAGCGGAAAGGGGTTCGGAGGGAAAACACGACAGAAAGGCTCTGAGGCCTTCGACCTGCAAACCACATCACCCTGCACCCCGTGCTTGGCCCGCAAGCACCTGCCCGCGTGGGGCCCCTGGGTCGGAGGGCCGCGGTGAGCGCACGTGGAGCCAGAGAGCGCGAAGGCCCGTTTGGAGCACAGGGAGAGCCCAGCTGCCCCCCGCGGAGGCCAAAGGCCACCTTACCTGAGCCTCGGGTTCTGGGCCAGGCTCTGGACCCGGGCCCAGGCGTGGTTGTTCCTCGGCTGCAGCTCCACAGGAACTTTCAGGGGCAGGCGCACCGGCTTCTGGTCCTCGTCGTCGCTCAAGCCTATGACAGGAGGGGCCGTGAAAGCCAGGCACACAGACATAAGCGCAAAACACGAAGAGGCATTCCGGGCAGATGGCCCTGAGAGGGAGAGCAAGGCTGACGCGAGGCTCTGCGCTCTGAAGGAGGGCTGTGACATGGCCACTGGTGCATCCGTGAGCCAGGGCCACAGGCCAGGACGCAACGGGAAACGAGAGAGCTGCCTGCGACACCGGCTGCCACCTCGTCCGAACTAGCAGGGCCGCTGAGCCGGATTTCCTATGCGGAGGCACTGCCGTGACAAGGGGTTTCAAGTGCAGGGGCGGCCAACCCACGGCACCACACTCCGCAGACTCGGAGCAGGCACGAGACGCACCTGCGACTCGGCCAGTCCATCGTGAGCCCGCGCGGGCCCCTCCCCACATCCGTGTTCACGTACCGTCCGGGTCACAGAGCTTCTTCAGGGCTCGGCACATAGGCGCTTTGATCCTCAGGTTTCTCCCTTTGTAGCGCACGGTGGTGGCCCTGCGGACGGAGTTTCATGGGAACAGTGAAGCCTCTACGTGACCAGCTGCTCCCCGCCCAGCACACACAGGGCCAGCGCGCCCAGCACACACAGAGCTTGGACAGATGAGAGTCCCATGAAACTGCGACGGTCCACGGCGAGACCTCGTCATGACCTTGGCGGTCCGGCTCTGCTCCTGCTCCAGCCTCACACTGCAGAGGACACCTGCCCGCCCTCTGGCCTGGTGACTGGCGTGGCGCCACCTGCTGTCTGTCCCCTGCATCCACTTCACAGGAGCCCCCATCAGACATCAAATGCACGCCCTTCTCTCTTCCCCTTCCACCTCGGGAGCCCTTCAAGAGAAGGTCTGAAGCCCCCCCTCGCGGTGACCACCATCCTAAACCATAGCAGCAGCGCCCAGGGAGTCTGGGCCCCTTGCAGCCGGCAGGCACGGTGCCACTTGCTCGTGCTCTCCAGAACTGAGCTGCGGGCAGGCCCAGACTGTCACGGCTGTGGGTGACACTTCGTCTGGACACTGCTCCAGCCAGGATTTATATAATGTCCAAGTGACCCAGATTAAAGTAACTCCACATAACCAATGAATACAAAAGTCATAAAAGCTCCATTCAAAAAGCACACTTAGAACGCTTCGGAAATAATAAAGGCTGGCTGCTTTGCGAAGCGGCAGTGAAGTCACGCACGGGCAAGACCACTCCAAAGGCGCCACAGGGCCACCGCCCTGGGCCCTGCTGCTCTCACTCCGCCTCTGCTAAGTCACAAAGGATGCGTGTCGCCTGCAGCTGCCATACCCATCACGGACCTCCGGGATGAGCCACCCGGTGCCAGGGAACGAATGAGGTTTTCATTTTGGAAAATTGGTCAAGGTCAGTGTATACCGTTTACCACTATGTGTCATGTGTCAACCAGTTTTTCGAATGCTGGCCGGCTGGGACCCCCTCCAGGAGAGCTGGGCTGCCCTTGCCAATTCATTTCTAAGAAAACCTCAGAGAAAAAGTTATAGAACGCACAAGGATGTGAAAAAAAGTGAGAGTTCTATCCATACTTACTTAGCACAGGACACACGCGGCATTTGTGTGCACCGTTACTTTTGGAGAGTGAGGTGGGGCGGGGGCTGGGGGTGCACTGCTGTAGTACACTGAGGTTTGTACCATTTGATGTTTTTAGGAGACTGTATCACTACCTCACTCAGATAACTTTACAAAGTATCTCCCGGAAACAATACTGCCTGAAACTGGAGCTCAGAAGGCCAAGGGTGCCCCGCAGCGGAGGCCCGCCCACAGCACAGTATGTCCCAGCCTCCTCTCTGAAAACAAGGCCGCACGGCCCTCCTCTTTGGAAGGAGACGCTTGCATTTCCAACATGCGTCCCCGAAAGGGTAGATGTCACCACTGGCCCCCGTGAGTGTTTCTGAGGCCGAGCAGGAGGTGCCATGTGGGGCCAGGGCTGACAGCCGCGGGCAACCCGCTCGCTCACAGGGATTCCAGCGGCAACACATCCGCAGGAGCCGCCGCTGCGCGCACCCAGCGGTGCCGGGAATCAGACGCGGGACGCCGAGAGCGGCACGGAGGTACAGGCAGGCTGCCCAGAGACCAGGGGACCCCGGGAGGCCTGCTCCCCTCACGGTGTCCGGTGGCACGATTCAGAGGACGGCGTTGATGCGGAACGTGCACCTCGCTCTACTAAGACCAAACGCTTGCAGCGCAATGATCTCAATTTGGGAAACAGACGTGTTCCAGACTGACTCGGTCCCTGCCTGGCTGCAGTGACAGGGGTGGCTCTGGGGCTGGCGGGCCTCTCTGAGCCAGGCCAACAACACAGAGTGGGAGAGGCCGTGCTGTGAGGCACCTGCGTTTGCGATAATCATATTTTCCGTTAAACTGTTTCCTGACTTCCTTTTTTTTTTTTTTTTAAGTGAAATTGAGCAGCCCTCTGGTATGACCAGAAAACATTCTGAGATTACAATCCGTCTGTTTCTCTCAAATAGAAATTCTATGAGTGGCCTGAGGCCAGAGCCTGTGGGGCAAAGCCATGCTGGAGCTCAGCTCTGGGAGGGAAGGTGGCTGCGCCCCCAGGGCACGGGCAGCTGTGAAAGACTCACAATGTGACCTCGGACAGAGGGAGCTTCACACGGAGGGCTCCGTGCACACGCCCACTGTTGCTGGTTTGACATAACAGGCAACAAGTTAATTCCTCTACGTGCAATGCACAGGGGCCTGGCTTTCCTGTCTGAAGAATCACATGACGAGTCTGTGCTGCCCACCCGTGAGCGTCCCAGGGGAGGGGACCCCGGTGCTCCCGTCAGGCCGTTTGCTCCAGAGTCCCACAGCTGCTAACACAAGGACATCCACAGGTCACCGAGCACGGCTGCGTGAGAGGCCTGCACGGGAAGGTACTTAAATAAATGCTCCACGAGTTACGGCCTTACAGGAAGCCGCAGTTCTCGGCACACTGGACTGACCGTCCCCACCCGCTTCACCTGTCGGGGCCGCTCACGCTGGTCGTGGGAAGTAGGGTGTGCGGCTGGGGGAAGGGACACACCAGGCAGCGGGACGGAGGGAAACCTGGAGTCAGACCCACACAGCAGGCCCGCAGGCTTCACACGAGGGTGCAGAAGCGCCAAGGGAGGAAGGACAGCGCTCCCAACGGACGGCGCTGGAGTGAGTGGACACACACAGGCTGAAACCGACCCCGCGTAAACCGCACGCCACACGTCACGGACCGAAATTTCCAACCACACGACTCGCACACAAAGACGCGCAGCAGCGTGACTTTCGGGCACACAAAGTCCTCGAAGGAGACCAAGATCGCGGCCCCAACACGGAGGTGGCAAACGGCGCCTCAGCGGGACTGGCTGCCACGAAAGCGGGACAAGCCGTGGACCAGAGGAAATTCTGCCCATTGCCTATGCAACACCGAACTCACGTCTGGGAGGAGGGAAACAAAGGGAAGAAAATGCAGTTTCCGTTAAACCTCTTTACCGCCCGCAGCCCCAACACTAGGATCCTGCACAGCGTGACCTTCCTGGCCTCACCTTACCACGACAGCAGCGAGCCCCTCAAGGTCCTGAAAGCCTTGCTTCCAAATCCCTTAGAGACTCAGGCTGCCCCCCACCCCCACTAACATAAAAGTACCTACTCAGCCACTCCTCACAACCCAGTGCCGCTCTTCCTGCCTCACGGGTCCTGTCCTGCTTTAATAAAATCACTTTTTGCACCCAAGAGGTCTCAAGAATTCTTTCCAAGCTATTTGCTCATGAACCCCATCGGACGACACGTTAGCAACTCTCTAAACTCAGTGATAAGGAAACGGGCACAAGATCTGAGCAAGCCCGTCACCAGAGACAGACAAGCACCAGATGCTCAACATGGTCAGTCACCAGGGAAACGTACACCACCACCACCAGGAAATGCCGCTGTGGCCCATGAGGACGGCTCTGAATGCCGTGAAGGCGGAGCGTGCAGGGTGGGGGCAGCACCTGGGACATCCCTGGAGGGCGGCACAGGCCCACCTGTGGACCAGCCCGGGTGACCCGGAACACATACTCACCGGCGGACAGACCGAGGGACGGCCACGATGGGGACGCTGCTCTGCAGGAAAAGGCACGAACTATGGACTCACAGGGACAGAACTCAAGAGGACACTGCTGAGTGAACGTCGCCAACCTCCGAAGGCCACACCTGGCATGACCCCATCTGGATGGCATTCTGGGAAAGGCAGGACCATGGGGGACAGAGAGCAGCTGAGGGGCTGCTGGGGCTGAGCACGGGGGGCGGCCATGAGGAGGTCCGGGGATGACAGCACCCCCGTATCTGGATGGGGGTGGCATTCAACTCCGTGCACCATTTAGAACTCACAACAGTAAGTGAAAGAAGCCAGTTTGAGAAGAACGTCGGCCGTGTAACACCAACTCAGCGGTGTTCTAGAAAAGGCAGCTGTGTAGACAGTCTGGGTGGGAGGTCACGGGGGGCCAGGAGGAGGGGAATGATGGGTGGGGTACGGGGGACTCCCGGGGTGGTGGCACGACTCTGCAGGACCCCGGACCAGCACCTCAGGTCACCGCACATCTCGCTGCTGTTTCTGCGCTATCGTGAGACACACGCTGAAGACACCTGCCCAGACCCACGCACCGAGAGCGGCATGCGCCACGGGTCGCAGGTGAGCCTGCGGTCCAGCAGGGGAGGACACATCAAAACACGACAGGACAAGTAACACCCCTGCGCGCGCGCCGGGGCCGCCCTCTCCATCGCCCAGAGCCGGTGCAGGTGAGCGCACGCTGTGGACACACTCTTGCCCCGGTGAAGCTGGGTGAGGGTACGCAGCTGCCTGCCGCACCGCGGTCTCAACCTTTCTGATAGTTGACCTCTTTCATAATGAAATCTCCTGGAAGATTAAGAGTGACCATCTTGCTTCTCAGACACAGAGAAGTTTGGTGTCTAACACTCGTGTATCCAGGCAGACAAAGCAGCTGGTGGCACCTGGCATCAACGAGCTTCTCTGCCTGGGATCTGCAGTGGGGGGCATGGCGGGGACACCCCCGGAACCCGGGCTGACTGGTCAGGGGCCGGACAGGTGAGCACCCGGGGCACCGATGGAGTGCCGTGCTGACCAGTCACCATGAAAGACGCAGGACATCCAGGCCTCACGGAGTCCCAGGGCTGGGGAGGGGCCTCGCAGTTCACAGCTGAGGGATGAGCAAGAGCCTGTCACCGAGGGCAGAGGGAGCGTCCCGGATGGGGCGGCAGAAGGAAACAGCAGTCAGACACCCGAATCCCAATGAGGCATGCAGCGGCCACCCACAGCGGTGTTCCGGCGACTCTCCAGAGCGCCCACCCTGGCAACAGACACGGTGACGGGGCCTGGAGGAGGGCGGAGGCAGGAGCCAGGATCCACACCTTGTGCTCAACCTCCTGGAGCCCAGGGCCTCGCAAGATCCACACTGGAACTGCCTCCTACCCGTCCCGGACCCCTGAGGTCTCAGGGCCAGCACGGGGTGGGCGGGGGTCCCTCCCTCACCCCACAGCCCTCCAAGGGCTCCTAGACGGTTCTACCACCAGGCAGCAACAGCACCCACGCTTGATGAGGCCCAGCCAAGGCTGAAGCCACAAATGTTATATTTTCGCTGCCAGAAATACAGACAGATGCATTTTTATAAACGTAGTCCTAAAGAGCAAGTGTAGTAATAGCAGATTAAAGCTAATAAAAAAGAACACCTTTCCCCAGTGTGGAATTTTTCTAAACAAAGGCACTCTTGTTAATGATTCAAATAATAAAAAACACCTGTGAAGTCAATAACAGGGCATCCCACCACCTGGGTGGCTCAGCTGATTAAGCATCTGACTTCGGTTCAGGTCATGATCTCACGGCTCCTGAGTTCCAGCCCCGAGTCAGACTCTGTGCTGACAGCTCAGAGCCTGGAGCCTGCTTTGGATTCTGTGTCTCCCTCTCTCTCTGCCCCTCCTCTGCTCACAATCTCTCTCTCTCTCAAAAATAAACAATAAAAAAAAAAACAAAAACAGAAAACAGGAGCGCCTCTTGCATCTACCACCTGAAGAGACCCCGGTGTGAGGTGGAAGCCACACACTGAGCCACCCCACTGCAGCCCCGCACGCAACCCACCTCACTTCCAAACACAACACAGGCCCCAGGTCCCACCCAGGAACTGGTCTCTCTGTGTCGCCCCTTCGCTATCGAGAGCGAATCTGAGATGCTACCAGGGTGGCTCACCACTGATCTGACCACTCCCTAGAGGTGGGGCTGTGGGGTCAGAGGCCGCAGACAGGTCTCCCGCTGTCTGCAAACACCACTGCGGGCACCCCTCCCGCCAGCCAAAGCTCTGACACCTGTGTGCCCACGCCCACCACTATGAACAGTGCCTGTCCGCTTCCTTCCTACCCTGAGCAGAACGAGGTGGTACAAGGCAGGTCCTGGGGAGGCGGGTTGTAAACACTGATCCCCCTTCTTCATCTGGGTGGAGTCACAGCAAACTGGCACTCATAGGGCTGAGCAGGAAGGAGGCTCCAAGGGCGTCCCTGCAGCGAGTCCCCCCCAGTGGGTGCAGGAAGGAGCTGCAGTGTGACTCCGGCTGCAGCCCACACCCCCTGCAGATTCATAGGATTTACTGGGGAAGGCAGACACCCTCCCACGCCCTCAACCTGACCTGCCACAGTCAGCCTTGACCTTGTTCTTGGGGTGAGGTGGTGTCCAGGTAGCTCCTTCCCGCCTCCCTGCGTGCAGCCCACGCCCAAGGCGGAGGGAGCTGTGCTCCCTTCCCAGCAGGTGGAGGCTCTACATGAGTGACACGGAACTCCACACGGGACGTTCATCCCTCGTACCCCACAGGGTCACCCAATCTCTGATCGCATCGGTGCAGACTAGTGCATATTTACTATTTTCAGGTCACAATCCAAATGTAAACGTCCAAAGCAAACAGGAGCCCCGGCTCGTCCGGAACCAGCCTGACCATCACATCACCTCTGGGCTTTACTGTGATGGTCTCTTTGAGACCGAGGGCACCTGGCGCCGTGTCTGTGGTTACCCGGACCTTCAGGCCCCCAGCTCAGGGCCCAGGGCTCTCCAGTCTCCAACAGGCCCTACAACTGACTGGCCACTTTCAAACTTATCAGAACATGCCTTCCTCATAGCGGATTAAGGGTGACGCATCAGGCCCACATACCTTTCCGGAAACCCGGGAGGCCACCCTCTCTCTGCGCGGGCCTCCAAGGAGACTGAGGCAGAGCCCAACAAGCTGAGGGCTTTCCCATGAACTCACCGCACTCGTCCTGAACACAAAGAGCCAGGGGGAGGCTCGGCCAAGGACGCCAGGGCGACTCAAATACAAGGGCGAGTGAGAGCCCCCAAAGCTGCATCTGGGGAGAGCACTCCGCCTCACGGGGCAGCTCCCTGCGCTGGGCGGACAGTTAGGTAAGAAACCCCCTCAGCCAAGGACGTTTCGCCTTCCCTCCAAGGTTCCTCGGGCACACAGGCCACTCGAAGAGCCCACAAACTCAGAAACTGCAGCAGGCAGGGGGGTGGGAGGGGGCATGACAAATGACCCACAAGGCAGTGGGTGGTGGCCTCCAGGAGGCCCTGTCTGCTCACAGACACGAGTGTGTTTGAGGCAACCTGCACTCTCCAGCAGCAGGGGTGAATAGGGGCTCTCCCGCACAGCCGCCACCACAGGCTGGTTCACAGAAATCAGCCCCGGACTGAACAGGAGCATCCGTGAGGGGGATGCTGGGCTGCGGCCAGAGCAGAAGTCACGCGGCCGGCCCCGTCAGGGGCTCACAGCTGAGGGACAGGGGCCTGCAGGCCATCCGACACCAGGAGGAGGGAGAAAAGGGACCAGGGGTGCAGGGAGACCGTGTGTGCGGAGGAAGCAGGGGCCTGGGGGGTGGCAGGTAGGCCCACCGGAGCCGGGGAGCCGGGGTCTGGGCAGAGTGCCCAGGGGGCGGGACAGACACGGCAGACTGGCGAGGGCCAGGCCGGGTGAGAAATCCACGCACGCAGAACCCGCTGAACGGGGGTGGTCAGGGCCCCGGGGCCAGAGCAGCTCTGAGAGGCCGGGCAGAACCAGGCTGGACGGGCCAGGCTACACTGCCTCCACCTGACTGGGGACCAACGTGAGCAGCGGCCACGAGAGCCCTGCGTGTGGGGTCGGGGGCTTTCCCAAGAAAACTGCTGGAGACTTCCAACGGGGGTCCAGGAGACGTCAAGGACCCAACGGGACTTATAAACCGAGGGACAGAGATGAAGGACAAGTTAGACCTGGGCCCCCTCGCCCAGGAAAGGGAATGGAGGCCCCGGGGAGCGCTAAACAGCCCACGGAGGGCACACAGAGGCACGAAGCTCAGCACAGCATTGGGACGGTCCCGGCAGGGGCGAGGCAGGAGGGAAGACTGGGCAGTCACAGGGCCGGAGGGCCGCCAAGTCAGACGGCGGCTGCAGGCCGGGACCCCGGCGGGGCTGACACAGCGCAGGAGGGCTCCAAGGCCAACTCCGGACTGGGCACCAGTGGGCGAAGGGCCACGGACGACGGAAGATGGGGCATGGGGCAGGGGCCGCACGCCACCTCTGCAGCAGGAACGGCCACTGCAGTCGGGCTGAGCGAGCAGGGCAAATCATGCGAGTGAGGGCAGAACACGGCGTCAGACCCCGCTTTGCCTCGTGGGCACGGAGCGCCAGCCGGCGTGGAAAGGGCCGCACAGGAAAGGGGCCGGGGGCCACAGGCCAGCAGAAGAGCGACCGCTCTGGCAAGAGGAGAAGGTGCTCCCCAATGTGCAGATGGGGGCGGGGGCGGGCACAGGGGGCAGGGAGGCCTGCGTGGACGCTGCCGCCCCCACAAGGGACCCGAGGGAAGCACAGGATGGGGACAGGCCCAGGCCAGGTGCCCCTGCTCTCCAGGGGCTCTAAGAGGCTGTGAGCTTGAACCCTGGGGAGGTCTGCACTGCAGAATCCTTGGTGACAAAAGGGATAGACCGCCCCTCGTATTCCCGGCTCCGCATCGCAGGGAAGGGTGCATGCGCCGCACGCGACAGCAATGCCCCACATGACGGGCCTACTCACCCTGCCTGGATGAGCTCGTTCAGCTTCGTGGCGTTCTTGTCGTCCATACCTAAAGGCAGAAATAAATAAACGTGACCATGGAGTGCTTCGGGGCAAAACGGGTCAAGAGTCCCATGTAAGTAACTTCAAGCAGAAAGTGATCACCCCAGTTCCTTTTTGCAACATTCAAGGATTTCCACGACACCACCTCTCCGCAGCCGCGGCTCTGTCTGCGACCCTGTTCCGTCTGCACCCGCACGTCCCTCCTTCCATGGGGACTTTCTCAGGGGGACACTGCCTGCCTCCTCCCCAGACCTCTGCCACACTGAGCCTCTGAGCTCGGAGACTCGCTTCTCAGGGTGCCCAGCGGGCACGCTTCTGCCGCTGGGCTTGGGTCATCTGTGGGGCTGACGTCATCTGCTGGGGATCTCCAGGCGCCCCGGGCGGATGAGAGACCTGTGCGCTCTCTAGAGCAGACGCCACATTGCTCTGCCCTCCCGGTGTTAGTGCTTCCTCGACAGAGGACACAGGGAGCACGCAGGGCACCCCGGGACGCAGCGGGGGTTTGCAGGTCACTGCAAAACTCTTTGAACCCTTCCGTACGTTTTGGGGGAGAAAACAACAGGCCACGAACACGCATCCAGATTGAAAACCAAGACAAGAACAAGATCCTTAGAGCAGCCCCAGGAAAGTAGCGCGTCCCCTGCAGAGGAGCGAGGAAGGGTGAGCGGACAGTGTGGTCAGACGCGGGGAATAACAGCTTCAAAGCGAAGAAAGGAGAACTGAGCAAACCAGAGCTCTCCCTCCAGCAAAAACGCCTTTCAACCTAGGGATGCCTGGGTGGTTCCGTCGGTTAAGCATCCATCTCCTGATCCTGGCTCAGGTCATGACCTCACAGTTCATGGGATCAAGCCCTGTGTTGGGCTCTGAGCTGACAGCATAGAGCCTGCTTAGAATTCTCTCTCACTCTCTCTCTACCCCTCCTCTGCAGTGGCTCACTCTCACTCCCAAAGATGAACATTAAAAATGAAAAAAGAACCCCAATGTTCATAGCAGCACTCTCAACAATAGCCAAAACATGGAAAGAGCCTAAGTGTCCATCAATGGACGAATGGATCAAGAAGATGTGCTTTATCTATACAATGGAATACTACATGAGAAAGAATGAAATCTGGCCTCGTGTAGCAACATGGATGGACCTTGAGGGTGTTATGCTGAGCGAAATAAGTCAGGCAGAGAAGGACAAATACCGTATGTTTGCACGTATAGGAGGATTAGGAGGAACTTAACTGAGGAACGAGGAGGAGAAGAAGGAGGGAAATGGTGGGGGAGGGGGAGGGAGGCAAACCATGAGAGACTTGAATGCTGACAAAAACTGAGGACTGATGGATGTGGGGGGGAGGGGGGAGATGGGCATGGAGGAGGACACTTGTGTTATGTGGAATGATGAGCACTGGGTGTTGTGTGGAAACTAATTTCACAATAAACTATCTGTAACAAAAAAAAGAAAGAAAAAGAAAAAAAGAAAAAAGAAAGGAATAAAGACTATCTACTACTTTACAGCTGTCTCATCACTAAAGGAACTCACAAACACACTCAATGACTGCGTGTCAACACAGAGCAAGGCCAGCCCCGCACACCGAAGGGACATGGTCCGGACGGAGCCGGGCCCACGGCAAGAAGGCACAGCGGTGAAGAGGCCGGTGTGCAGCCTTGCTCGTGCCCGGGCGCCCAGCGCACCAGCGCCCGCCACCGCACAGGAGAGCAGGGACTCCCACCTGACGGCAGCGTGTGCGGGGCCAAGCATGTGGCCCAGGGCCCAGCCCGTCCTGGAGGCCCACGGGCATCTGAGCAGAGAGCAAAGGGTAGACAGAAGCTAACGGGCAAAAGAGGAGGGAAGGGTCCGTTGGTCCTGGGTCTGGCAGGCGGACAGACAAAAGGCCCGGGGGGCCATGAGGGTTCGAGTCACCAGAAAGGCGGCAGCCAAGAAGCCACGCTTTAAGGAAGAACCGTCTAAACACATGGCGGTCCCCGCCCCACACCAGCTGCCGTGGCAGGAGGAACGGCCCCAGCCTGAGACCCAGTCCTGGGGGCAAAGCACAACCTGTCACTTCCCAGCCACGGAGCCCACAGTCACTTGTTTCCATCAGACCAGAGCACCCTGAGCCCCAGGGACAAGGCCCAGGAGAAGAGCTGCCACGAGGCAGGACACAAGGGGGCGCGTGCCCGAGTCCCCGGAGCACAGCAGAGACACCACGTCCGCTGCCCCAGGAGTCGCGCGTGTGCGGAGAGCTCGGGGAGAAATGGCAGGCCCTGAGCGCCGCTCCTGCAGAGCCTGGAAGAGGCTGTGGTGTGCACGGCGCCCTGCTTGAGGGGGCCCAAGCCTGCCCTCTCTGCAGACTCCCAAACCACCCAACAGGGTGCTTA
>NW_027529647.1:3183319-3204202 GCF_008692635.1 Crocuta crocuta
CGCACGTGCGTGTGCGCGTGTGGGAGAATGGATGTGAGTGTGACGCGCAGCTGGGCTGGGAGGGCCCGACGAGGCACCAGCAGCACTGGGTCAGCTGAGCCGCAGGGTGGCAGGAAGAGCGACTGAGGTCCAAGCCCGGGGGATCCCGCTATGCCTGGGGCGGGGGGCGGTGACGGTAAGCAGCCCGAGGTTAGGGAGCAAGGTGCTTACAGGAGATCAAGGCCAGCGTCACGCAGAGTCAGACAGGCCAAGGGCACATGGGCTGAGACGTGGGCAGTGCCCACCAGAGGACGCGGGGAGGGCCAGGCTGGCATGTGCGAGCAATCAGTAAACGCCCGTCCCCCCGCCCCTCTGCTTCCTCCACGCCCCCGCCCAGCCACCCCTCTGGGCCTCAGGAGCGGCCCTATGGCAAGTGCTCTTCCCCGTGTGACGGAGGCCAGCGACACCCACAGAGACAAGTATGCCCCTCTCATCGGAGGTCTCACGGGGAGGCGAGGTCAGTTGCTAACCGCTCGGTGGCCCAGGAAGGCCCGAGCAGCCATCCGTCTAACGAGAATCTGGTTGCAAGGAAATGAACCCTGGCCACAAAGACCCAACAGGACAGGACAGCAGGCCTGGGGGGGAGCAGGTGCAGCACGTGCGGGAACCCCCTGGCGCCCCATACTCACAGCCCCCGACCTTCTTGCGCAGCTCGCCGTAGCAGATCAGACCGTACAGCTCCTGGGACGACTTCTTCAGCCCGCGGGAGAACACTGAAAGATGAAGGATGGACACAGCGTCAGAGGAGAGGACGCCCAGGCCGGGGTCGGCCAGCTCGCGGCACGGGAGGGGCGTGCGGGACGCCAACCCCGGGGAGTCAGAGCGGAGAGCACACAGGAACACAGGGACACTTCTCAAATTTGCAAAGTAAGGAGATAAACGAGAAGACCGGGAAGGAGCTAGAAGACGAGTGACGTCCAGGCAGCGCCGTGGGCCCCAGAAGAAACTGGGATGTCGGTGTGGCCGGCTTCCACAGAGGCAGGGGAGGTGGGGTGTGACCGTTCAGTCTGTCCCCCATCTCTCTCCGCACGCACACAATCCACCCGAGCTCTGCGTGAGGCCGGCAGCCCCACGATCAGGGGAGCCGCCTGCTGACCAACGCCCCCCACACCGGGCCCAGGGCCACGCGGGAGAGGAGCCGCGGCCCCTACGATTCCAAGTACTGACACCCACTCTCCCCCAGCTCCTGAGCAATCCCCCTTCGTGTGGAAGCAATGCATCCGGGGCAGAGGGCACACATCCCAGCCTGCCCACGAGGCCCCGGCCTTTGATATGAGCAGGCGGCTTCCAGAAGCTCTGGAAATGTCCGAAGACAGACTCAGGACAGAAAGCGTCCACCCCTCTTTCCTGCAGAACTGCTGCCTGGAGCCGTGCTGGCCCCACAGCACATGAAGAGGGCAGGCCCCAGTTGTGGGCACCCGCCTGGACCACCTCCCGCTGAGGTTGAGGGTGACACAGTGCTTCCATGTGATCCGAGTCCCACAGGAGCTGAACGTGGCCCCAGCAGTCACCTCGCAGAGCCGTGACCCGCGCACCTCAGTTCCACCACCCCCACGACTGCTCTCTCCAGCTTCCACTCAGAGACCCCTTTCCCAAGTGCCAACATCCCCCATGTGTGACTAAGCCACCAGGAAAGGAACCTGAAATACGCTAGCAAGGAGAAAACAAGACCTTGAGTAAACAGCCTAAAGCCAAGGTCCCAACCCCACAGAGGCCGGGAGGAGCTGGAGATGGCAGACACCACCACTCAGCCACTCCGGAGGTTCTTATGACCGACACCCACGGCCTCGCTACGTTCCCCTAGGGACTGCCACTCAGCACGCTTTAGGGTCCCCTGGGCAGCGGACGAACGAGCACGGGCCGTACTGACACAGGCGGTGACAGCCATGCAAGGGAACAAGGTTGTAACCCCTGCGACGACACAGGTGCGCCGAGAAAACCCGATGCTCGGTCAGGAGGCCACACGCGCAAGGCCACGTACCATTGGACCCTGTCTGTGGGAAGCGTCCAGAACAGCGGATCTGTGGCTGCCAGGGGCTGGGGGTGCAGGTGGCTGGGCAGTGCGGGGCCTGCCCTGAGCTGACTGCCTGGGTACACCACCAAGGGGCAGGCGGCCTCCACGGGCATGGGGAGCCCCTGGGATCAGCGCGAACCCCAGGTGGAGCCACCAGCTCCACAGAAGGAAGGCTCCTCTTGCGAGGCCGCCATCCTGAGACCCCAAGAAGCACACAGATCAGGTAAAGGACGGCGGGGACATGGGCCACACCGTACAGAAGGGACGTGTGCTGGGTCTAACCCTGGGGGGCTCGCTGTGGAATCAACACGTGGTGTGGGAGTGGGACCCGAGAGCTGTGGCTCGTCCGCCCCTCGGTCCAGAGTCAGGTAAAGAACCGAAGAGGAGTTATACCTGCTGGGACCAGGGGGTTCAGGAGGCCATCCAGGGGGAGGAAGTGACAAAAATACTTACAGAAAAGTAAGTGCCTCAACTCTTAGTGCCTCTCAAAACCAAACGAGAAACAGCCCAGTGTGTGTGGCACTGCATCTGCCCTGGGGGCCCGGGTGTCCCCGAGAGTGGCCGCTCTGGCCACGGTGTGGGCGGGGTGAAAGACCGTGTGCTTGCCAGTGGAGTCACCTCCTCCCTGTCCCTACCCTGCTCTCGCACCCACGGCAGCCTTCTCATCTGAAGACGGCTTTCCGGGGCCAGATACCGGGGACTGAGACCCCCCCCCATTTTGGAAGACTGAAAGCCACTAGAGAACAGAATGTGCAACAGAAAAATTAGAAGTACAAAAAAAAAGGAGACACAAGGAGCCAATGAACTACAATCGTTCCTGCTGCCGCCGGCAGGGAAGAGGTCTGTGAAGAGGCCACGTGTCACCAAGCCTTGGACTCAACAGGATCTGGACCGGGGCTGATGTTTCCAAATACTCTAGTGACCCAAGTGGCGCCCTCGGGCAGGGCCGAGCATGGCCATCGAACACACAGACACCGTGGGGACAACCTGGTCAACGATGACACGTGGCTGACTGGCCGCCACACACCCGCTAGCAGACAGTCTTCCATTACCGGTCACGTGGACGCCGAAAGCAAACGAACACGGTACTGGCCAGAGGGCTGCTGGCTGACGGGGGAGGTCACCGGGCACAGGAACGGGCAGGCCGGGAGAAGGCGCCGGGCCCGCCCAGCCCTTGGTGATCTGCTCTCCCCGTGGAGGCGCTGGGCTGGATGGGAGTCCCCGCATCTGGGAGCACTGGGTTGGGGGGGGTAGTCCTCCCACAGGCGGTACCCTGGCTTTGAGCCATAAACCCAGATGCACGCATCACCCGCGAGGGCCGGAGGGCGCTCCCGCGGCAGGAAACCCGAGCGCTCCGCTGGCCGGACAGCAGAGCGGCAGGGCCACACGCCGTGCAGGGCCGGGCACCACACGTGGGCCCTGGAGGGAAGGCAGACGTGCCACAAGCAGGACGAGACACCCACGAGGAGACGCGGCTTGTTTCATCTGTCGTGTGAGTCTACCCGAAGAAAGGATTCCTGAAAAAGGAGAGTACTGTGTGGACAGGGATGCTACATCACTTAAAAACACTAGAAGGATCTGCTGGTCTGAAAGGAAGGAAGTGTATTTGTCTGCAGCAATGTCGCTGAGCAGAGCGCACCCAGAGAAACCCCACAGAGGCCGGAAAGGCGGCCTGAAAGCGACACAGGAGGGAGGGAGGGTGAGCAGCTGTGTCAAGAAGACGGCGGGGGCGTGTGGAGGGAGGGCGCTGGCTCGGCTGGGGGACGGCTCCCCCACTTGCCGTCCAGTGGGCTCGGGCAAGCGTCTCCGGTCCGAACCCGGGTTCTCCCGTGTGCCCTCCGGATGGCGTCCTCAGCGCGCAGGGAGCGGGCCGGCGCTCAGGCCGCAGCGGGGCAGGGACGGAGCCCGGCCCGGCAGACACGGCCCTGCTGTGGACATGGCGATGTGAGGTGCAAATCAGGAAGGGCAGGGCCAACCGGGAAGAGCAGCGATGGTCTAGAACAGGACCACGGGGACCAGGCGGTGGGGACAGACACCAAAAGCTCTGAGGTACAGTCGGCAGGACTCTGGTGAGTGGCAGGTGTCCACAAAGATTCGAAGGGGAAAAAACTTCAAGGGGCAGAGTCAGGGGACTACCGTGACCGTCTGGAGCTTAGGCGCCCACACTGGCCAGTGGCAGTGAGAAAGGACTCCTCTAGGGAAGGGTTGGCCAACGCAGGCCAAATGCAGCCCGTGGCCTCCTTTCGGGAAGGAAGTGTTTGGGGGACACATCTGCCTTGCGTGGTCTACACAGCAGCTGAGAGCGCGCAGCGCAGCAGCTCTGATAACAACTCTAAACCCCACAGTCCATAAGGTTTGCCAGCTGGCCTTTTACAGAAACACATGCCTTGGATGACCCTTTCTAAGGCCAGAGGAGGAACCCCAGGTGCCGGCATCCCGACACACGGGGGACCCAGGGAGGAGGGGCAGATGGGTCACCCCCGACGACGCTGGCTCCCATGGGGCTAAGGTACACACCAAATGTGCCGGGCAAACGGCCCACACGTGGGGCCCACGTGGCAACATGGGAGTCCCCAAGGGCCAGCACAACAGGCTCACGGCAAAGGCCCAAAGTGGGAATGACCACAGCCATCAAGGTCGGCCCACGTGAGGATTCATACTGTTTACGCAGAAGGGTCAGAAACAAGTGGAGTCAGCAGATGCGGGTGTGTGGAGGGACGGAGCTACGAGTGACGCTGTGGAAGCGAAGAGTAACATCAAGAAGGGTGGAATCAGCGACCAAGTGCTGGCATGACACGTGGGGACGGAGAGGCTGGTCACAGTGGCTGCTCCGAGTGGGACGTCAGACCCACACTGGGCATCGATCCGGGTGTGTGAACTGAAGACAGGGCTTCCGAAGCCCGGCTTCAAACCCAGACATGAGCCTCGGGAGAGCCAGCCCTCCCCCACCAGGCCCTGTCCGACCCCCAGCCCAAGGAGCCACCACTGGGGAGAGGCCGGGCTGCACCCGTGGCCTGCCTCTCCTCATCCACCGTGGTGAGCTCCCCGCCCGGTGCGGGACACACACCCAGAGCATGAGGAGCACATTCCGCCTAACCGGCCGGTGATCACCAGGCCACCAGCAGCCGCAGCACCACAAGGCACGGAAACCCCCGGCGGCTCGGCCGCGCGAAGACAACGCCAGAGGGGGTGTGTGGCGGGTTGGCTGGAAACCAGCCCCTGCCAGCAGCCGCCGGGCCCCCCGCCCGCCCAGGAGCCTGGCACCCTCACCGTTGTCGAAGTCAATGTACTTGGTGATCTTGTGCCACGTGCGGTAGTAGAAGTGGCGGACCTGCTCCTTGTTCTTCACCATGCTCGCGGGCTTGCCCTTCTTCTTGTACTTGAGGGCGATGTTGTTCTGGATGGCCTCAAAGTCCTTCCCGTGCTGGAAAGCGAAGCGCACGTTAAAGGCGCAGAGGTTACAAAGCAGCCTCCCGTGCCGCATGGACATCCCCGGGGAAGCAGAAAGGGCAACGGAGGGCGTGGCGGTCAGGCGCATGGCCTTCACGGCCTCAGTTCAAGCTCGCCTCCCTAGAACCTTGGGGGGGGGTTTGTTTTTTCTGAAACCCCAAAGACATGCATGCAACCTTAGGATTTAACTCGAATAATGGATAAAGCAGCAACAGAAACTCAGGGATAAAACCATCATAGCACGGGGGCCAAGGAGGCAAGGACCCTGGGGCAGGAGCACACAATGCTCGTCCCTCGGATGAAAGGCGTGATGCCCAGTCCCCTGAACCAGGAAAGAAGATGGCGCCGTGAACACAATCAGGGGAGCACAGAACATGAGGACGGCGGATCCCAGAGCACCGTATACCTGGCTTCTGAAAACAATACATCAGGGGCACCTGGGAGCTCAGCCAGTTAAGCATCCGACTTCGGCTCAGGTCATGATCTCATTGTTCCTGGGTTCGAGCGCGGCATAGGGCTCGGTGCTGACAGCTCAGAGCCTGGAGCCTGCTTCAGATTCTGTCTCCCTCTCTCTCTGACCCGCCCCTGCTCACACAGTCTCTCTCTCTCAGAAATAAATAAAAAATTAAGAAAAACATTAAAAAATAAAGAAAAAATACATCAACCATCCAGAACTATCCTCAATGCTCTGGTCAAACAACACATACCCCATGCTCAAATGGGGGCAGCAAATACAAGCACTTACGAGAACCACAGAATACGCTCTGAATGCCTCTACGGGCCATCCTTCCTTCAACACCTTCATGCACCAGCTGAGTATTTCTGAGATTTCGGATTGGGACTGATGCCCCAGAGAACATGGTCACCACCAGCACGGATCAGGAGCTGCTGACGCCCCATTGAAGCTGAGGCAGTGAGGAGTCGTGGGGACGCCCAGAGGTCACAGCAGGCCGGCAGCACCAGGCACCCCCAGCACCCGTATCCTGGTTGCTAAATCCCACATCCCAAGAGAAACCAGGGCCTCTCGGAGAGAGGGGCAGGGAAAGTCCGAGTGAGGCTGGACTATCTTGCTGTGCACCCCAGGGCCTGGGGGTGCAACCCAGGAGGCAGCCTGAAGAGGCTCCCAGTAGCCAAATCTGCAACAATTCCGGCAACAAAACCAACAATGGCATCAACAGACTGTGACCGACAGACCAGCCTACGTATCCCTGAGTCCACAGAGATATAAAGATATTAGTGAATTCGTACCTAAATAGGGGAGCGGGAAAAGCTTTTTCTCACAGGATTTCCAACTAATGAGTGTGGGACAACACAGGCAGAAAATCGTGCCTGGGAAAACACTGTAATGACAGTCATTTCAGGTAAAAAGTGGCAAGAGTTGCTACAGTCGCTGGAAGAAAGAAGGAAAAACAAGATTTATTTATACAGTCCCGAAGTAAAAAAAGACAAGACTAGGGCCTGGCAGCTGCCACCCGAACGCAGTGATCGAGGGCCGCGCCACCAGGACAGGATGGAACACGTCACACGCTCTGGACAGGACGCACCCAGGACAGCCCACACTCCTGTGGATTCTCGGTGAAAAGGCAAAACGTACGCTTAGCCATCAGGACACCTCGGAGAAGCCCAGACCTGGGGACATTCCATAGCTCGCAGACCACAGGTCTGCACGAGCGGCCGGCTGTTGGGAGCCGGAATGGAGTGCTCCCGATGGAGGGCGCAGGAGTCATGCCCACTAGTGCGACGTGCGCCCCCGATCCAGAAAGGACACCAGTGGGAACACCAGCTAGACCCAATTAACACCTGCAGGTCAGTAAACGCTACGGTAACCAGGTGGCATCTCACTGTACCGGTCACACTGACGTTTCGTGAACGCCGGGAAAGGGCACGTGGAATTCGTTGTACCCTTCCTGCAATTTTTCCTCCAGGTCTGAAATTGTTGTAAAATGCAAAGTTAGGAAGCGTCTGGGTGGCTCAGTTGGTTAAGCGTCTGACTCGGGATTTTGGCTCAGGTCACGATCTCACGGTTCATGGGATGGAGCCCTGCGTCGCTCTGTGCTGACATCATGGAGCCTGCTTGGGAGTCTCTCTCTCCCTCTGCCCTCTGCCCCTCCCCTGCTTGCTCTCCTCTCTCTCAAAATAAATAAATAAGCATTTTTTTAAATGAAAAATTAAAGTTTAAAAAAGACCCTGTTCGCTGTTTAAACATCAGGTTGGGCACCTGGGTGGCTTAGTCAGGTAAGTGTCCCACTTCGGCTCCGGTCATGATCTCGCGTTTTGTGAGTTCGAGTCCTGAGCTCTGTGCTAACAGCTCAGAGCTGGGAACCTGCTCAGATTCTGTGTCCCCCTCTCTCTCTGCCCCTCCCCTCCTCGCGCGCAGCTAGCAGATAAAACGTGAAAAGAGTCTCCATCGCCTTCCTCTGGGAGCCCCACCCCCACAGGCCCCCTCAGCCTGACAGAGCTACAGGGGAGCGGGTGCAGGCGCCCTCTCGGTCTCCACGGCACGGCGGGAACTGACCCCAGGAGGCACGGCCTCAGGAAGAGTCTGGGACAGGCCCGAACCATCTGAGTCCTTCAGGAACTGTCCCAAGAGGGGAGGGTGGCGGGGGTGGCCAAGGCTCCATGCCATCACTGGAGTCGGTGCATCGGCCAGGCTTGAGACTGCCCCTTGCCATCCCTGTCGGTCATGACAGCGGCTCAGTCCCCACGCCGTTCTGCGCTCCGAGCTCGGTCTGCACCGCCGGAGGCACAGCTGTGTCCCGTGTGCGTCAACAAGGCTGCGATGACTCCCTGCACGGGAGCCCACACCCCCCCGTCCAAGCTGTTCTGTCCCGCCCCTGCTCATCAGCCCTACATCAAGCCCTCGCCGGAGTCCCGCCGAGCCCATGTCACACACAGGTCAGCAGTGAGGCATGCTCTCATGTGCTCCCTCTCATGCGCACACACACGCACGCACACATACGTGGGACGCACAATCCCAGCTGTGGAAAGCTTGGAGTGCCCAGAACAGTCAACTATTATGGTTAATTGAGTATCTCAGGAGCCCTCAAAACACCTACCTGGGGGAAGCGTACAACCAGAAAGCTGGCCAAAAAGAGGCACGGCCGGTCACTGGCCGGGAACCGAACCCACACTTTTTAATCAAGGAGTGTATCTTCCGCCAGAGTTCTGCGCCCCGGCAGCCAGATCCCTGCAGAGCTGCACTGCCCCACCCCCCACGAAGGTGGGGCTGCACCAAACCAGCTAAGGTTTCAGGTGATAGTCAGCTACACATTGGACGACAGTCCTCAGCTCCCCGGTCTTCTACACCTAACACACGACTTTAGGGAGGCGTAGTCTGGGGACCTGAGTGCACAAAACAAGCCTCTGCACCAGGCTCGGAAACCGTGCGAGGGGAGGGATGATCACACTTGGAGACGCGTGAAGGACTCTGCACCTACTGGAGCGAGCCTCAGATACACACTCTGTGACCTCCCTGGACCATGGGGTCCCTTGGCACAGACACGCCAGCTTCCTCCAACGGGGACAGCAGAACCGAAGCACCGCCCCCCGGGAGGAAGACGCGCAGCCACAGGAATGTTCTGACATCGGCATGGGGTTCTGGCTCCTCGTGTCTCTCATCTCTCCGTGGACACTCTGGGGCATCAGTCCCAAAGCCTGTCGGCCATGAGCCCTGTCTGCCTGGCTTGGGAAGGTTTTCCGTCAGTCCCGTGATTTCACTCTTAAAGGTCTAAGGCTCATCTAGTGAGTAAGCCACCCCTGACGTGGTGTCCCAACGAGGCTTCCACAATACGGAACATGCAGATGTTCACTGCAGCAGTATTTATCGCAGAGTCGGGAAGGAACCACGACAATCAGCATCACAAGGACAGTTAAACAGGGTGAGGGTTGGCTAGAGGGTACGCACGGAGATGCTGCAGGCCACTCCACGTCTGCTGTCCTGCTCAATTTGGTCACTGTAGTCAAAAACGGCCAGAAACCATGTACAAGTGAACGGGCATGGCTGTGTTCCAGTAAAACTTTATGTATGAAAACAGGCAGCAAGCACGCAAGCCAGTTTGTTCACACGTGGAGTAGAATACTTCTAGGCGTTAACAATACACTGAGCAAAAGAACTATAACATACCACAAAAAGGTGTTCGATATTGATAAAAAAAGAATGTCTGGGGGGCCTGGGTGGCTCAGTCAGATAAGCATCTGACTTCAGATCAGGTCAGGATCTCACGGTTCGTGGTTTCAAGCCCCACAACAGGCTCTGTGCGGACAGCTCGGAGCCTGGAGCTGCTTCAGATTCTGTGTCTCCCTCTCTCTCTGCCCCTCCCCACCTGGTACACATGCTCTCTCCTCCTCTCTCTCAAAATAAAATAAACATTAAAAAAAAGATTTAAAAAAAAATATGTCCACTGCAGTTGCAAATACTTGGGAAAGCAGGGGAGTGAAAACGGCCGGCAGGGAGTGAGGCAGTCTCTTAGGGCAGTGGATCAGGAGCGGCTTCTATTTTTAGGACTTTCCACTCTGTCCCAGGTCAGCTGTGACCTCTCTCAGGGTGGAGCTGCCTGCTCTGACTAGTGTGCAAGAGGGTCCCCTGTCCCTCCCCGTCAGGGACCAACCCGCCCGAGTCGGCCCACTGAGCGGCACAGGGAAGGCGCAGGGACAGGACACGGCTCTTCAGGAAAGAATGTTCCTGAGACAATGGAGAGAGTCTTGGAAGAGAAGGAACCCAACAGGGACACTTGCTAACAACCATCTCACTCGTACCAGCTTTTCGGGGCACATCGGGAGGCTGAAGAGCCGAGGTCAGAGGCTGAGGCCTGGGCCTCGGGGACCCTCGCCTGCAGCCCACCAGGGGCTCCCCGCTGAGCTGCTGAGCTAGTAGATCCGGCAGCCACGTGGCCGGCAAGGCAGAGGCGAACAGAGGGAAACACGGACGAAGAGGAGAGAGGCTGGCCGTGCCGGCCCCCCGTCCCGCCCCAGAGCTCACCTCGTACAGCCCCTCGAAGAAGGTGTTCTTGTCCTCGGTGCTCCATGACTCCCACTGCCGCCGGGCCTTCTTGCCTTCTTCCTTCTCACCGCCCGAGGACCCCAAGTTCCGGGAAGAGGAGCGGGAGCCCCCAGCAGGGGCGGCAGGGGCGGCCGCAGACCCATTTCCAGACGACGATCCGCCACCATCGGCTCCTTGGAGAGAAAGAACTATGTGTGATCCGTTCCAAAGGCTGCAGCGCTCAGGGACGCCCCAGGCACACGCATCAGGCGCCGGCACCACGCGGGAAGGCACCTGGGACCCACTGCTGGCCCAGTGGGGCTGTTCGCTGATGACCTCATCCTGGCCTGGCCTCTCTCCAATGTTTTTAGGGACAGAAAAAGAAGAGCATTTCTGTGGACCCACCGAGAGAGCACGACAGCGTCCCTGCCGGAGGCAGACCGCCCTTCGCCCCGTGACCTGAACACACACGTCATGTGTCACAGCGTCTCACTTTCCCAGATGTGTCTGGCATGAAGTAATTGTTGCCTTTCCAAACAAAAAACTTAAAATTCAAACTCAAGAAAACATTTAAGTGTGTGTGAAATACCACCTTCTCTTAGAATCCATGCTTCACAATGAAAATCATGTGATGCCTTTAAAAGAATCTTCAAAACACCTTAAGAGTCCTTTTCCTTGAACAATTTCAACCAACAAAATCTGACATTCGAGAGTGAGCGGACAACCTGGCAGGTGCTCTGCCAGCATCGGTGACAAGTCCCGGGGATCCGGGCCGCACGGGAAGAGCACGGGGAAGCGCGGCAGCTCCGCACTCCTGGGGGACGCAGGCAATCCGCAAGGGGCGAGAGTCACCGATAACGCCCGTTTATGACCTAACCCACTGCTCCCGCCCATCTGGCTCCTTCCTCAAAGGGAAGGGGAGCCCCAGCACATGCCTGTGATAACTGGACCCTCCCCCGGGGCCTGCGGGACCGCCAAGGGGGAGCAATCTTCAAACCCTCAGCGGCTGGGGACGGGTGTAAGACAAGACCGTAAAAACAAAAGTGCTGGGAAAGCAAAGGCGAAACAAACGATGAATATGGTCAAAAGCTTTCCCAGTGAGATGGTCATGAGCTTGTCCAGGAAGGCAGCCTCCGGCTCGCTCAGGCGCCCCGCCCCCCGAGGCTACGCCTTCCTCACCCCCTCAACAGGCATCCACCACTGGAACAGGGCGAAGACACGGAGGCTCACAGGAAAGCACAGGAAGTGCTGAGGCACCCCGCTGGAGAAACACGAGGCGTGGGGCAGGGGTGGCCTGACGGACGGGTCACTCCGCACCGACGTACCAGCCACACTGTCCACACAGCGCACCACGGGCTCCACGTCATGGTGCCGAAATAAAGAGCGCTTCCCACACGAGTCCGCTCCCAGAAAGCAGAATGCGTGGTCACATGCGCAGAAAGACCGCACAGCTACGCAGAAGGGGTGGATCCCCTCGGGGGAAAAGTGTGGAAAAGTTCAGGCACTTCAGAAGCTAACAAGGCTGCGCCCCAGAAACCGCCACTTGTCACCGCTGCTACCACGTGAGGCCCTATGCACACGGATTAATTAAAATTCAATAAAACACAAAACCCAGATCCTTGCTCACACCAGCCACGCTTCTAGCGGTCAATGTCCACAAATGGCTAGTGGCCCCCATGCTGAACAGCACAAACTCCTTCTACCAGCACAGGAAGTGCCCAAGCACACCATTAGAGGAGAAGACACGGTCAGGGTTTCCCAGCGCGGCCTGTGCTCCCACGGCCACCACAGAACCATCCCCCAGGGGCCTCCCTGCCACCCAGGGGGCTAAGGGTGCACCCAACACAGATCTGACTTGGTCCATTCCTCACCAAACCAAACCAGAGACGTGACCTGACAAATGAACCCAACATCCCCCGGGGTGACAGGTGGCGACCTTTGAGCACAGCTGCCGGGATGCCTGGCTTCACATCACTTCCTGGAGCGCCGGAGGCGCTTCTCCCACAAGGCCAAGGCCAGTCACCAATGCCCTGAAATCCAGGCGCCCGTGACTGATCCTGGAGCCTGTAATTCCGCAGGCACAGTGACCCGAGGAAGGGCTGCTGTCCTGCTGCACCACCCACAACAAAGGGATCCAGGGTCCTTTTCTGACTTCTGATGAAATCCTCGCTTCACTCTTTCCACAACAAGAGCCACCTGTCCAGCAGCCCCGTAAGTGCCCCTGGGCTGCCCGCTCCGCCGGCCCACGCTGAGGCTGCACGTGCTAGCAAGTTACACGTGCTCTCTGCAAGTGACGCCGCAGTGGCCCACCAGCACGTGCAATGGTCCCGATCACAGCACCAGGAAGATCGCAGACAAGTCGAGCGAACCCTGAAGACAAACGGACGGGAGCACTTCCAAGCGGGAAGGAACCTCAGGGACAGAGCGCACCATCATTCGAGAGCTAGAATGCTTTGTAAAAGTAATGCAGAACCACAGAAATTCAGGGGCGCCTGGGGGGCTCAGTCAGTTAAGCATCCGACTTCGGCTCAGGTCACGATCTCATGGTTCGTAGGTTCGAGCCCCGTGTCGGGCTCTGTGCTGATAGCCAGCTCAGAGCTGGAGCTGCTTCTGATTCTGTGTCTCCCTCTCTCTTTGACCCTCCCCTGCTCATGGTCTCTCTCTCTCTCAGAAATAAATTAAAAATAAAAGAACCACAGAAATTCAGTGTCGAAAGGGGACATGCTGGGCGGACCCATCCCCGAACTGCAGCTGGGGCGGATGGCTCAGGCAGAAATCAGCAAGGCGCGGAGCAGAGACACCGTGGCAGGCCGTGACACCAGGGCCCCAGGAGACCCCATCACCAGTGCAGGAACATTCCGACGGCAACAGCGATGCCTCAAGGGGGAGACCGAAGCCGGCAAGGACAGAGAAGGAGTGGCCGCAGGGGGACGAGCAGACCCGGTGGGTATGGGGGCTTTCTCGGGGCTAGGAGCAAGTGCAAGCAGACGACCAAAGTCAGAGGGTGAGCAAGAGTCCATGTGATGAGAAGTCAGCACCCAAGAAACCTCGATGGAGGGGTGCCCAGGTGGCTCAGTCGATTTGAGCATCCAGCTTCGGCTCAGGTTACGATCTCCCAGTTCGTGGGTTCAGGTCCCACATCAGGCTCCATGCTAATGGTGTGGAGTCGGCTTGGGATTGTCTCTCTACCTCTCTCTGCCCTCCCCTACTCATGCCTTCTCTCTCTCAAAAATAAACTGGGGAAAGAAAAGAAACCTGGAGGAAAATGATGCACAAGAGAGGACCCCAGCAGCGAGGCGGGTGAAGGCAGGAATGGGGTCTGACCCTTCTGTGCCCAAGCCTGGCACCGGGCATCACACGCAGATGTTCGACGAGAACTGGGGCACCGCAGGAGAGCAAGTCAGGGGCCCCTGCCCGAACAGAAGCCCGTGCCTCCCGAACAGAGCCCGCCTTCCCTCTCAACCTGCTTCTGTGTCCCAGTCTTCCAGCTGCCCGGGCGCTGCCCAGCCTCTCCCGTTCCCAGGCCGGCTCTGTACCACCCAAGGAAGACAACTTTCACAGCCTCCTCCCTGGTTTCCAAATCAACCCCAGCCACGGCCTGTTCTCCAGAGCGTGCACTTGATGGATGCAGATGCATGGCCGTGCTCTGCCTTCGTGGGGGCCGCTCCCCACCCTGACGAGCGAGGCCGTCTGCCTGCTGCATGCCCCCCTCCCCCGGCTTCTCTGCAGGAGCCCAGGAGCACCGTCACCCACGCCGCTCACACCACCGGGACCGGGGAAAAGATGCCCACCTTCCGAATGGGTTCACTGAGGTACAGGGGCAGTGGCCTGGTGGGCGCACCACGTGGCTGCTTGGACAAGAAAGGAAGCGTGGATTTCTACAACACCTTTAAAGCATATTCGAATGCTCTGCCCCTTTCTGTCTTCACAGTGTGCAGTTATTATCCACGTTTCAGACACGGAGAAACTGAGACTCTGACAGCACGAAAGCCCCAAGGCTCCGGGCAGCTAAAACCAAGCCTCTTACTCCAGAGCCGGGGCGCTCCTCCCGAGCCACACGACACCGTGGTGGCTGCCACCCGCGTCCCAGCTGCCCCTGCACTGCTACTGCACACCAAGCCGGAAAATCCATGGGTTGGAGGATGGAGGGCACTTGGCCTCGACACCTCCCCTTCAGTCTGCGACCGGTAAAGGAAACTGACAGGTTCGAGGACTTGCCCAAGTTACACAGTTAGTACGTGGCAGGAGTTAGGACTCGGGAGCATGCCTACTTCTAAGACCAAACGCAGGTGACTTAACGCAGGGAAGATACAGAAGATTCAACAACTCACTATCCTGCAGGTCTCCCCTGGAGTCTGGGGAGCTTCCTTCCAAAGGTCAGGACGGTTAGCGTAGACACGGACAGGGGCCCACACTGTGAGGTGCTGAGTGACATCCCTCTGTGGGGAGGCGGGCCTGCCTGCACATGGTCCACCCCCAGCTAGGAAGACGTGCCAGCGTCAGCCAATACACATGCATCTCCAGGCACGTGAAGGCTTCCTCGTGGCCTGGGTCTGCGGTAGAGGGACAGGGGCCTTCCACAGGCCAAGCATGGCACATGGCGCTCCGTTCACCTGGCTCCTGCCCACGGTGGCCACGGTGAGCTCCACGCTGTCATCGTCAAAACTTTTTTTTTTTTTTTAATTTATCTGTTTGCTTTGAGAGACAGAGAGCCAGCAGGGGAGGGTTAGAGAGAGAGGAAGACAGAAGATCCCAAGCAGGCTCCGAGCTGTTAGCAGAGAGCCTGAAGTGGGGCTAGAACTCCCGAACCATGAGATCATGACCTGAGCCAAAGTCAGTGCTTAAACGACTGAGCCACCCAGGCGTCCCAAACACTGCACCTGATTCTATTAAACATCACCTACTGCCTCACACTGGACACAAGCCTCCGTGAGCAGTGACAATCTCATCATTTCCCCTCCTCCCTGACAGTATGAAGGACAGGGAATTTGGGGTATGCGTGGCCATGTCTCAACCGGCCTTCTGGGGCCTGGCCCAAGAGCCTGAGAAGGGACAACACGAGTGACCCCAGAGCAGATGAAAAGCAAACCGCGGGTGCACGAGTGGCAGGCACACCCGCAGGGGAGGGGCGCCCTGACCACTCCCTGTGCAGGGCTCCCCCAGAGGCAAGGGCCAGGCAGAGCTCACAAATACAGAGCTCCACTGCCATCAGGAAACCTACCTTCCAGAATGCTCTCTTGAAGCAAAGAGGACCCAAATCCAGGCTGCCAGCTGACCCCTTTATCCCTTAACATGAAGGCTGAGGTGGCTTCCTCCACTACCTCACCCAACCCATTTTGAAAGTAAGGAACCTAACGTATGGGCGCATCAAGGGACTTTCCCTGTGTCCCACAGCAGCTCCAGGGGCAGAAGCCGGGCGTCCTGACCGCCGGCTCAGCCCTCTTCCCAGCACAGTACTCATCTCGCACAGGCTGGCCCCATCAGGGCGGCACAGCTCACGTGACGTCTTCTGAAGACACCTGCAAGCTACAAGCAGCCCGCAGTTTACGCGAAACATAAATAAGTTCTGTCCAGGGATTGAGTCCCGAGCACGAACACAGAGGACCCAGGTGACACTGCCCAACTGTGGAGTCAGCAATCCCCCCCTCCCCCTGCCACGAGCTCGTCCCCAGCTGCTCCCAGGCAGGGGAGCAGGGGAGGGGGCAGGGCAGCAGCGGAAGGCGAGAGTGTACTCTGCACCCACCTCAACTGCCCCGACAGGGCAGGCAGCAGCTCGGGAGCGTTCCTGGGGCCTCGGTCACCACCTCCCAACAGGTGACACCTGCCCGCATCCACCTGTCCGGCCTCTCTCTCTTTAGCTCCCTAACCTCAAAACTGACCACATTTCCGGTAACACAGGGTCGAGGGATCTGTGACGACCTACAATGCGGCTTAGCGGCAATGCTCACTGCAGGGAGCAGGCCCCGGCCTTACCCTGCTCACAATCACACCCAGGCTCCGAGGGAGAGAGCGGTTTGCTCAGCACTACCGCACCACAAACTGGCCAAGGCGGGGCAGGGCCTCGGGGGCTCTGCGTCCTGGACCAGGTTCCTGCAGATACGTGAACTCTGGCTTTCAGTCTCAAACGCATCCTTGGGTCCCTCCGGCCGTGGTGGCGGGGCAGGAGGGACGTGTGCGTTGGCATCAAGCGCATCTGCCGGTGTCTGGCTCGCAGCTGACCTTCCGCTAAGGTGGAGCACATTATTCAAACAGCAAACTTCACTTTCTGCGCCCACTAAAAACTGACATGACAGATACAAGACGGCCGGCACCGAGGGGCTAAATCCCGCCCTTCAAAGCTCAAAAAGAACTAGAGGCAGAATTGTACTAGAAAAAGTTACAACTCACTGCCGTCGACACAAGAGCGTCCTCTTAGGAAGAAGGAAAACAGCGGCGGGAGGCAGGGTGGGAGCAGCGCAAGGCGGACTTCCTCTCCCCCACAGGACTGCTCCCGGCTCACCGCCAGCTGCACACGCCTGTCTGCAAGCGAGCGGCCAGAGACCCACCGACAACCAGACGAACAGAAATGTGGTTTTGAAGGAAAACAACCTAAAACATGCCAGGGCTGTTCAATTCCTCATGGATCTGCGCTCAGCACCGCAGGTGGAGACTTCCCCAGGCTGTGAGACCAATGCCCCTCTCCGAAAAGTCCGTGAAGGCCACGGGGCACACGGTCACACCCTGCCCTTTGCTGGCTGCTGATGGACATGCTGAGCGAGCAGAGGCGCCCGAGACATGAGGCGGCGGGTGTCCCGGGCACAGTGAAGTGCGGAGCCGAGATCAGGCCCCGCAGGAAACTCCAGGCTCCACCTTGTCTGTGAGGCAAAGCAGACCCGCTTCCTACCCCTCTCATAAAAGTCACCGCTAGGGTTGAACCTCACTGTCTACTCCAGGAAATAACTACTCGCTAACGTACAAACACACGTACGGCATGACAGGCGCAAATCCTACCAAACTTCCATTTTCCTCGCATAAAGTGGTCACTGCTCCGAGCCACGCGTGTGCCGATGACGTGCTGGGAGGCTGCTCCAGGGGCCCCTGTCCATCCGAGCCACGCTCATCTGTGCGAACAAAAGCCAGCCCCCCCCTCCACTGCCTGCCGGCCCAGAGTCTAACCGCATACCGCCACCCGTGGTGCCGCTCCGCCTCAGGCACAGCCGGCCATTCACGGGTGACCCAGGACTTTCACTCCACCCCGCTTCACGTGAGCAGCTGCCGTTCTGCGTCTCTCTCTGGCGGATTCAAAGAGTCACACAAGCAGACAAAAGGTCAGAGGGCGAATCTGGCAAAGCCCTGTGCTCCGCGAGAGCTTCTAAAGCCACAAACCGCTGAAGGCATCCCAGGTGCTGACTTAGATACACCTGTAACTAGGAGCCAAAAAGCTACTTGCAAAATAAATACAGCAAATTAACCTTTTCCTAATTGGCTGGCAACTTTCACACCAACGTGAATGCGAGTGACCCATGGTTTAATTTCTGAAACACATTAAATTATCGCACGCTCACAACTCTAAGTTGACTTAAATCCAGCCTTTGCCAATAAAATAAACTAAAACAGGTAAGACCAGGAGGATTTCAGAGGCCTCCTCGGGTGAGGACGAGGCAGAGCTCAGTCGAATCGCCCACATCTGGCACAGGTCTCCAAAGCGGGGTCTTTCTCTGTTGGTTTCTGAAATCTTCCCTTCTTAAAATGATCAGAGCTATCTAGCAAATTCAAATTACCATTTCCCAAGGAACTAAATAAAAGACTCTCTTCCCTATGAAACTCCCTGGAACTCTGTTCCATTTGCCATCCATAACAGTGCCGCAGATTGGGCCTCGACCAAAAAGCATGGTAAGAGCAGCTCTCCTGCGCGGCTAAGGAGAGACGCTCAGACGCGGAGAAAAGGAGTTCACAACGGAGAAGGAACACGTCAGCGGTGGCGCCAGCACCGCGGCTCTCCTCTGGTTCTGGAAGGGGCCCTAGCAAAGCGGCACCGCTGCCATCAGGTCAGAGCGCAGGGCTGACACCGCGGACACCGCGGACGTTACCTGCTCTCCCCAGGCGGCAGATGCTCTGGCTACCTCCCGCCCTAGGGGACAGCCTTTGCGTGGCACCCGGGGAAACCCTGGTGGCAAGTCTAAGGGCTGCAGCTCCACGTCCTCAGTACTGTTGCGCCCACACTACTATAGACAGGGAGCCGCGGGCCCAAGTCAGACCCTGCCATCGGTCACTTCTGGCTTCTCCTCAAAGGAGTTTCAAAAGCCCCCTCTTTTGTTGTAGGTGCGCCAGCTCTCGTCCAGGAAGGAGATACAGCAGCATTGCTCTTTCCTTTCCCAACTATTGTCCGCGGCTTAAAATAGCCCACCGAGTAAGTCACCGACACCCCTTCAAAAGGAAAACCCCCTCCAAGAACCCATCGTGCGTGCCCAGAAGGCATACTTACTGCCTCTTCCCGGAGTTTCTGCACCGAGAGCAACAGCCTCTTCGGAGGAGAAAGGGGGCACGTCCCCTCCACGGTGCCGCCGAAGTACGCGGTAGCGCGCTTGGGGACGCGGGCGGGGGTCCCTCTGCAGCCCCCCTCCCCCCCTAGGGCCCGGGGGCACACCCTGGAGGGTCCCGTACCTTTTNCGGATCCACCCCGCCAGGGGAGAGGCGCGGGCTCGCCTGCGTGCACAGGGGACTCCATGGTGGCCCGCGGCTGCCGGTCCGCCTGCTTATTTTAAAACACACGTAAAGAATAATAAGCTCGGGGTTTCTGGGAATCTTGCTTCTCGGGGTGGGATGTGTGTGTGTGCCGCCAACGAGATTTACGAATTAAAAATGCTCTGACAACAAAGGAGCCTGTGTCGTGGAACAGGCTGGAGCTACTCGTGAAAGTGACACCAGACGTGTCCAGATCCAAAGGCAAGAATGGGCAGAGGATGGGGCTGTGTGAAAATTCTTGATAACCGTTGATAAAGCCCTTGCGTTAACTTTGTTACCCGCAGCAGTGGGAAATATCAGCGACAGAACTCGGGGACTCCAAAAATGTTTGCAAACCCAAGAAACAGGTCCCCTCAAAAATTAAGTCAGTAAACCGAGTAGTGTCAACATTATGAGCCCCAGAACGGTCAGAAATGTGTGCCTGTGATAAAGCAAGAAAGAAGAATATTAGATTCCTCAACAGGTGTTGAAACTATGCCCGAACTGTGTTTGACATCCTCAACACAACCACTCAGAATGCAAACGCTTGGGCTCAGAAGGGAAAAGAGGGCGAGGCATCCAGGCTACTGGTGAAATACAGAAATAGGGGCAAGGGGCTCTCGCTGAAAGTTCTGGAAAGGAGAAAAAATCGTAAAAAAATCATGGTAACACCTACTACCACTCTCACGTATTCTGTCACAAAAGGATGTGTTAACAGTTTTCATCTGATGCAATTGGTCTTGCAAAGTATTCTAATTTAACTAATGCTAGTTAAGAACAAACAAAAAACCCTGCCAAAGAATAAAACCGTACAGGACAAACACCCAAACTTTTTAGACGACTTCACTGCATAGGACTTACGACGACTCGTTTCTCAACCTATCGTTCCTTTAAAAACCTGGAAATATCCCCCAAAGGGCCTTTCTCCGGGCTAGAACGTGTGGCAACCTACTCCCAGGGACCTATTATCCCCAAAACTACCCACGGTCAGGCAGGACCCAGGCGGGGCACACACCGGCCACAACACGACAGACTTGCCTATGTGTCTGGCCGAATACCGGGAAGACCCGATACTGAACACCGAAGGGCACGGCTCTGCACAACCAAAAGGATATTGTCACACTTCAGAGTTTTCCCCTACAGGAAAAGGAAACCACGGGGATGGAATCCTTTTACCGAAAACCTCCAACGCTACTTCCTGACCGTGCGCAGAGGTGGAATCACCTCAGGCGAAAAATCCCGGCTCGACACCGTTTTGTCAGGTTTCGGGAAGGAAAAAGCAAAAGCTTCCCTCTCGGGCCGATTTCTGGCTGCACGCAAGGAGCGCTGTCACCGCGCCACTCCCCGGCCCGGACTCCGCCGGGCCACCCCGACGGTGCACCGCGTGCCTAAGCACCGCCTCGAGGGCACAGGCCGCTTCTCCCGCAGCCCCGCTCCGCCCGGGGCCCGGGCCTCGCCATGACAGGCTGTTGGGGAGGCCCACCCCTCCCGAGACCCGACCCTCGGTCACCTTCTTCATCAACGCCTCGCAGCGGCCTGGCTTCGCGGGCTCCCCGGGGGCCTCCCGGGCGCCCGCAGAACCGGCCGGGCCGGGCAGCCCCGGCCCCCGAGCGCCGGCTGCACAGAAGCCGCGACGTCGATGTGGTCCTCCCGCCTGGGAAGCGGTTGCCCAGGGGCCCTCGCCCCGGCACGTCCCCTC
>NW_027529647.1:3204209-3212737 GCF_008692635.1 Crocuta crocuta
GGCGCGCCCCCCTGGGGGCGCTGCCATTGGCCAGCAGCGGGCGCGCGCGCTTGCACGTACGGACGCTGGGCGGGGGCGCGGGGCGGGCCTGCGACGCGGGTAGTGTTGTGACGCCGGCCTCGCGGCCGTGCGGGCCCGTGCGTCTCTCTGGATTGGNGTGATTGGCCGGAGTCGTGTTGACGGATGCGTGAGAAGTAAACGACGCCTCAGCTCAGAGTCTTGAATCCGGCGCGAACTGGGTTTTTAACGACGAAGTATAGAAATGCAACTGAATCAGATAAACGCGCCGTGTTATTAGATTGCGTGTGTGCTTTTGAGGTTCTTTAGTGCGGTGGATGGCGCCGAGCACTCGGGTCGTATTTCTTCGTTATGGCGTTAAAGGAGCGTGTTCTAAATTCTAGCGTTTATTATGGAAGAGAAGAAAAGCGAGGTGGTGGTCGAGGCTGCAAACCTGAGAGAAGCAGTGTGTAGGCGACAGAGCGCTAACGCACAGTAGGACGGAGGCAGACGGTAAGACTGTGCTAGAGTTACGTCATACGACCAGCGTCGCTACAGCAGCCGCCTAACAGCATCAAAAGCAACACGCAGTACACCTTAAACCCACACAATGTCATATATCACATGTCGGGGGGATTCCCAATAAATTCTTCTGTTTATGAAAATGAGATTTTTTTTTAAACAGGATCTGCCTTGTACCTATGTGATCCAGCAGCTAACCTGTCAGATCCACCTAATGTGGACTTCGCAGTAGCAACTTTTTTTCCCTTTAATGACATGACTTTGCTGTGTTGTTCAGAGTTAATTTCCAAGTTTAACCACGCCTGACCGAAAAGGCCAGGGAGCACGTTCTAGCGCCTTTGGGAATGCAACCTGCCGCCAGAGTCAGGTTGGTTTCTAAGGGGATGAGGCCATTACCATTTCCTCGCCAAAGAGGCCATACGGCCACCAGAGCGTTGAATGCACGTCAAAAATTACATCGAATCAACGGACTCTGCTCAGAAAGCGTCTTGAACCACACCCTCCTCGAGAGACAAAGCAGAGCCCAGCAAACGGTGTGCGGTCCCAAAGACTCCGCAAGAAGATGAACCGAAAAGAAGAGCACCTTAAGGAAGACGGTGTTCCGTGTCTCCCCCACACTCTCTCAGCCGACCGAGAGAGTGTCACCTCGTCTGTTAAGGTGTAACTGCAGAAGCCGGTCCCCACAGGCTGCATCCCCATCACACCTATAAAAATGTCACCCGCTTCCGTTCTCTGCGCAGCACAGGCTCCTAGGGGAGCCTCCTAGCTCCCCTTTCCGAGGTAGCGTCGTTGGTTCTAAACGCGCTGCGAGGGGACCAAATGTCCCGCAGGGCCGCGGAGCAGGCCGCCAGCGGGGACCCGCCAGGGGACTCTTGCCCTCGGCGCTTCACGAACACTCCCGACCGTCTTCGGCTCTTTCCGGCCTCTCGAGGCGCTTCGGGTGGCCTCGGCATCCGCCGCGCTCACCTTCGGCTGTTTCCGCGGTCCGCGCTCAGCCGTTGTCCGGGCAACGCGCGGCGGCTCGGCGGAGGTGAGTGGGATAGGGTGCTCGCGCTGCCGCGGCGAGGGAGGGGCTCCGTGGCGGCCAGCGGCGGGGGGCCGGGNCCGCCCCGAGGCCCCGGCCCCAGACCGCCTGCGCGCCCCGAGGCCCCCAGCGGAGCCGGGCGCCCCTGGAGACCTTGGTCCGCCGACCGGGGTGGGGGTGGGGGAGTGTGGATAGGAACAAATCGCTTAGAACAAACAGAATTTGCTTCTTTTCCTCCAAGTTTGTACATTTGCCACATACTCTCTTGTTCTAGAGGCCCTGAGTTTAAGGAACGGAAGTGCACTAGTTTGTGAATTGATGACGCTACTCAGTGTCGTTAGGTAAGGATAGTATTGTTAGTCGTCTCTCCGTGTGTTTACTTTGGTAGCTTTTGTTTACGAATATTCAGATAATACTTCTTCGTGGTGGATAAACGTTAAAACGCAGGTACAAGGGATGCTGAGCAATCATACGCTGTGTAAAAACGGACTCACCCGCCTTGGCCACTGTTTAAAATAAAACAGCAAGAGCATCTTTCCTGGCTAGTAAATATCTTCACGGTACTCACCTGGAGGGGGTGCTGTTCTCAGGGCTGGGGGTGCAGCCGGCTCCCACCTGCAGCAGGTAGAGAGGACGAGACAATCAAGCACACATTTGCAACTGAGTCGAAAAGCGGCAATGAAGGTGGAGGCTCTGTGGGGACGCTGGGAGAGGCTTCGAACAACCAGGTAGTGAAGCCAGAGGGGGAAGGGGCTTCTGAATCTCCAAAGGTGGAGTGTGGGGGAGGGAGTCTCAGAGGAAGCCCCAGGCAGGAAAGCTGTAGTTTAAAGACCCGAGGGTGGGGCGCCTGGGTGGGTTAAGTGTTGCACTTCCGCTCAGGTCTCAAGTCTTTGGTTCCTGGGTTCCAGCCCCGGGTCAGGCTCTGTGCTGACAGCTCAGAGCCTGGAGCTGCTTCAGATTCTGTGTCTTCCTCGCTCTCTGCCCCTCCCCCACTTGCGCTCTCCCTTTCTCTCCCTCTCTCTCTCTCTCTCTCAAAAATAAAACGTTAAAAAAAAAAACAAAACCCGTAGGCACACATGCTTATTCCACGGTAGTGTCTGAGATTAAAAAAGACAGAGAAAACCAGGTTTAACTTCAAGTGCTATGGTAGTTCTTTTCCATCAGTCTAACAAAATTAACATTACTTATTTTTTAGAGGAATATTTTCACAAAGTAAACTCGTTAAATACGAGTACAAATTTGCCATAGCCCAAAATTTCCACCCTTGGCTGGCTGCAAACACGAAAACTCAAAAGCTTTCCTTTGCTTTTTTTAAACACCCAGGTTTTTATGCGGTTTTTTTCCATTGTACTGACTTATTCTTCGTAAGTGCATAAGGACTCTACTCTGAAGTCAGAGCCCTGACCAGAGTGGATGTCCCCTTAGAGATGTGGGGGCCGGGGAAGGGGGGAGGCCTCTGGATCCTGCCCCTTACCCTGACTCCACCCAGCCTCCCCCCCACCACGCCCCCAGCCTGTGCCTCCCGATATGTGTCCTTTACTCCAGAGCGTTGAGAACACCACCTCAGAAAGTGTGCCTCTGTTTACGACTCCGTATACATTCGTAAGAAAAAAGGAAATGTTTGACACGTGACCATTCAACACAATTTTTTTGTTGTGGTAAAATATACGTAACATAAAATTTACCATTTTGATGACTTGTGTGCACACAACCAGTGACAGTAAGCACATTGACACGTGGTGTAACCATCCCCGCCAGCCCTGTCGTACTTTTCATCTCCCCAAACAGAAATACTGTCTCCATTAAGCATTAACTCCCTAGCCCCCAACTATCCACCCTTTCACTTTCTGCCTCTGTGAATCTGACTATTCTAGGTTCCTCCCAGAGGTAAAAAGCACGCATTTGACTTTCTATGATTGGCTTAGTCCCCCCCCCAACCCCCCCGGAGCAAAAAGTCTTGTACCTTCATAGATGTTGTAACATGTCAAAATTTCAAGGCTGGTTAAGCTCTGTTCTGTACATGCACCATATTGTGTGGATCCGTTTAGCTGTCAGTAGACGGTTGTTCCCTCCTCCTGACTACTGTGAACGTGCGTGTACAAGGATGTATCCGAGCCCCTGCTTTCAGTGTTCTGGGTGCACACCCGGAGCTGGAGACGCTGAATCACATGGTCCTTCTGTGTTTAAGTTTTCAGGAACCACCATACTGTTTTCCATAGCATCTGCACCAGCTCACACTCCCACGGGCAGTGCCCGAGGGTTCCAATCTCTCCACATCTTTGCCAAGACTTATTTTCTATTTTTCTAATAACAGCCATTTTAAAAATACAATTTATTGTCAAGTTAGCTGACATACAACGTGTACAGTGTGCTCTTGGTTTTGGGAGTAGATTCCCGTGATTCATCGCATACATACGACACCCGGTGCTCATCCCCCCTTCCCCCTCTCCCTGCCCCCTCCCATCAACCCTCAGTTTGTTCTCTGTATTTAAGAGTCTCTTATGGTCTGCCTCCTCCTCTGTTTGAAACTATTTTCCCCTTGCCTTCCCCCATGGCTTTCTGCTAAGTTTCTAAAGTTCCCCACATGAGCGAGGGTGTAGGATATCTGTCTTTCTCTGACTTATTTTACTCAGCATGATACCTTCCAGTTCCATCCACGTTGCTGCAAGTGGCAGGATTTCATTCTTTCTCACTGCCAAGCAGTATTCCATCGTACATGTAAACCACACCTTCTTTATCTGATAACAGCCATTCTAACAGGCATGACGTGGAATACTTTTAAATGATAGCAAGCCCCCATACACATATTCTCTTCTCTGCCAGTCAGCTTCCCCGAACTGCCTGGGGGGTATGAGAAGCGGCAGCAGGGGCTGTCCAGCCGTGCACCGTCCGTCCCCTCCTGCCCAGGGGCGAGGAGCAAATCCCTCCTTCCACGTAAGCTTGCCTGCACCGTCTTAAGGGGTGTTCGTAAGTTGCAACGTGTTCCGATGGTGGCTCGTGATGCTTCTCCTTCCCGGTTCTGTGTCCAGTCACGGTCTCTGTTTTGTTCAAAACCAACAGGACTTGGCTGCTTTTCCTCTGCGGGCTTCGTCCCTGACCTGGTCTGAGTGTCATCATGGCCCTCTATTTTGACCACCGGGTAGAAGCCCCGGACTCAGCCGGGTCTCCTTCCCACATCCACTGGCACCCTGTTCATCCATTCCTGGCAGTCGCCTCCATCAGCACGACCTCAGGCGGCAGCGTGGACGTGTACCTGGAACAGGTGAGTAGTAGGAAGCCGCGGTTCTGACGTGCAGAGCTTCTGTCTTGTCTCGCCTTTGTCCGCATGTCTGTGTGCGTGCGTGTGAGTGTGTGTGTTTGTGTGTGTGTGTGTGTGTATCACTTCTTCCTGAGGTCCCAACTCCCCATATTATAAGGGCCTTCACTGTAGACAGTTCTCTCAGCCCCGGCACGCTGGCTGGGGACATGTTTAGAAATGTCCAGCAGATTCCACAGTCATCCCCCGGCCTCTGTCCAGAGCCGGCCCCTCCGTGTGTCCATGCATCCTACTCTGCCGGTGTCCCTGTGGCCGCCATAACAAATCTCCATGAGCTGGGTGGCTTAAAACAGATCTGTCCTCTCACAGTCTGGAGGCCAGAAGTCTGAACCGAGGGCTCCTCAGGGCCACGCTGCCCCTGAAGGATGCTCTGGGAGGGGACCGTGCAGGCCCTGTCCTGGCTTCTGGCAGTCGCCGAAGGTCCTCGGCAGCCTCGGCTCGTACTCGCCCCACTGCCACTGCCGTCACGTGTGTCTGTGTCTCTTTCCCCTTCTTGTAAGGACATCAGCCATTGTCTTCGGACTCATTCTAATGACTTCTAAACCTGATCGTGCGCAGAGATTCTGTTCCCAAATAAGGTCATGGCGCATGTGGCAGGTCAGGACTTCAGCACGCCTCTCTCCGGGGTGGCTTTCGCGGAGCTTTGTAGAAGCCTGTTCTCCATGCACGACACCCCTCACACGTCACAAAATCACATTTCCATTCCAATGCTGCAACCCTCTGCGGTCTCGCTGCACCTTCACCAGCACAGGGAGGCTCATCAGTGATGTGTGCGTGCTTCTGGGTCCTTATCTGAGGTCCCCCGCTCCTGGGAGACAGCCTGGAGGTGAGAGGGGCCACAAATAACTTTGGCCTTGCAGACCCTGGGGTCACCCTTGGGTGACTCAGGGGCGCCTGGGTGGCTCAGTCGGTTGAGCGTCTGACTCCGGCTCAGGTCATGGTCTCACGGTCTGTGAGTTTGAGCCCCGCGTCGGGGTCTGTGCTACCCCCCCGCTTGCGTTCTGTCTGTCTCTCTCAAAATAATAAGTAAACATTACAATAAGAAAAAAAAAAAGAGCCTGCACTTACAGAACCATGGGGTCTACAAACTTGGCCCCCTGGCCTACTGCTTGTTTTCGTAAATAAAATTTTATTGGAACCCGTTAAAAGCAAGCAGTTGTGAGTGGGAAGCATGAGGTCATACTCCTCCATAACCCGCTCAGGAGTGTTAACTCTGGTCAGTTGAGTGTTAACTCTCTGCTTTCATAGCCAAGGGCAAGACTGGCGTTTATATGAAAATTAAGTAGGATGTTTCTTTAATAAATGGCTCTTTATGTCTTCTTGCCGATAGCAATTTCGTTGATCAGCCAGAAGTTCCAGAACAGCTGTCTGCCATCGTCACATGGAAGTTGCCGCTTGTCTGTTGCAGGGGGAGCGTGTGCCCGATACACATCTCGAGAGGTCCTTCCGGGTCACTTCCTTGTGCTGGCACCCGACGCGACTGACGCTGGCTGTTGGCTGGGAGACCGGAGAAGTGACTGTGTTTAATAAGCAGGACAAGGAGCAGCAGGCGGTGCCCCCGACACACACCGCCGCCGTCACCGTCCTCAGGTGGAGCCCCAGCGGGAACCGCCTCGTGTCGGGGGACAGGGTAAGCAGACGCGGTTGGTGCTGCTCCCGGGTCCCTGCGTCCCCATTGGTGCTCTTAGGATGTGCACGCAGGGAAGGCGGTTAAAGACCCAAATTTGAGAAATTCGTGGTTGCTGAATGCACTTGGTCTTGTCAGTGTCACAGCGGAAGCTGTTTTATCCTGGAAGCAAGGTCTGGAAATTGCGTCCTGCCGTCACTGGCAGAGGTGCGTCTGTAATTGTTTAAGTGAACTTTTCTAGGAAGGTCCGTCCATTGAGGCGAGGTGACTGTTGCAGTCACTTTCATGCCCCACCCCCACCCCCCAGCCGAATCACCAGCTTCCTTGCCTAGGAGGCCTGGTCCTCAGCCGCTGGCTCAGGGCTTCCTCACAGGGCTCCGTTTGCCCCCGGGGGGCAGTCGGCAGAATGCTTTTGCTGTGGGAGCAGTTGCAGGGGGTCGTACGCTGGCGTCTAGTGGGCAGAGGCCCGAAAAACTGCTCAACAACCGAGAGTTCTCCGGCCACGAGTGTTACCTGTTCCCGGGCCGAGGCACCGTGCTCTGTGCCTCATTCAGTCCCCAAACACACGGCAGGAAGTTTACACTGTGCTCATTCGTGTCCCCCGTGCAAGGTAATATGCTGACACGTTTCACAGCCCACAAGCCATGGAAAGGTGTCTCCTGGGACAGGACTCCCCAACCCCACGCACCCCGCTCCCCGCCACCCCGCCCTCCAGCACCCACAGCTTCTCGAAGCGTCTCCCGTTTCTTCAGATCCGCAGCAGCACGTACCAGTGCGTTCCGTCCCGTGGCCACTTTTTAAAAATTTCCGGCTTTTGAAGGAGTTGGAAGAGTGGCCCCTGGGCGCTGTGCCCCCGCACTGGGTTCTCTGGTCGTGTTTTCACACGCCTGCTTGCTTTCCCCGAATCCTTGAGCGTTTGTCACAGAGATCACACCGCAGGCCAGAGCCTCCGCGCGGATCTCGAGGACAGGACTGGAGCGCCACCGCCGCGTGGCACTCGCACGGAGGACGGCCAGCCCTGAGGCGGCACCTTCTCGGGGCGTCCGTCCGGCCCGTCCGGGGCGCGTGTTGTCCTAACCCAGAATGCAGTCGAGGGCCACACGCTGCCTTTGGCTGTCCCTTCTCTCTGGTTTCCCTGAGTCCCCAACGGTTCCCTGGTCTCCTCTCTCCTTTCCTCCCTTGTTGCTGCCGTTCGGTGCCCTGACCATTTGGAGGAGTCCAGCCGGGTTATTTTGTTGACTGTCCCTCAGCGTAGACCTGTTGCGTTGGGTCCTTGTGCTTTAGATGAGGCGGTTGGGGCTGGAACCTCCAGACGGGGGGTGTTGTCTCCTCCGTCATGTCCTCACAGAGCTCACAGCACGCATGTGTTTCTGGCTCTTTCGTCTCATGCCTGCCTGCCTTCTCTCTGAGCCTGCGCGTCATTACGTGAGCGTGTCACCGCATACTTCACCAGCCCTTGCTGATAGGCACTGGGCCACGCCCAGTCTTCTGCTAAGCACACCTGCACGGTGGCTAACCTCACGCGTGGGTCGTTTCACACGTGAGGACATTCAGAGCCAGTCCTGAAAGTGGGGCGGCCGGTCCCAGGATGCGCGCGAGCAGTGGGTGCCCAAGCCTGCTCTGCGGCGCCGGAACCAGCCCCAACAGCGTACCAGCGCGCCCCCCACAGACAGGTGGACCCAAGTTCAGAATTGTGCTGAGAAAAGCACCGAGTCAGAAATGGCCTCGTTTGCATTTCTCTTGCAATCAACCGAGACTGTTACTTAGAAGAGCCAGTTATGTTTCCTTCTCTGATCAGGTACCCTTGCCCATTTAGGTCTCGATTTGTGCCCCTTTTTTCTAGATTTCTCTTCCATTTTTCATTTCACTTCCCACCTAATGACATTGCTGTGTCCCCAGAACCCTTGTTCCCTGGGGATCTCCCCCCTCCCTGCTATGGAACGTGCTGCACATCCTCTGTGGGAACAGAAGAACTCAGGATCGTTGCATCTCGTCATCTTGATCATATTAAGAAACAACTGGGGGGGGGGGGGGCGGCCGGG
>NW_027529647.1:3212766-3215819 GCF_008692635.1 Crocuta crocuta
GGTCACAATCTCATGGTTCATGAGTTCAAGCCCCACGTCAGGCTCTGTGCTGACAGCTCAGAACCTGGAGCTGCTTCAGATTCTGTATCTCCCTCTCTCTCTGTCTCTCTCTCTCAAAAATGAATATTTTAAAAAATTAAGGGAAAAGAAACAACTCACAAAGCAGGTTCCTCAGGCACGAAATGAAACCCAGGTTTGCTCTTTCGAAGTCCTCTGAGTCAAAATACTGAAGAACAGAAATCCTGATCCTTGCAGGAGACTCGAATCTGGTGCTGGTCCTGATTAACAACGGGCTCAAACAGGACGACAAGTAATAAATGGCCAAGCCCTCGGAGGCCACACTACTGAGACTCTTCCCCCCAGGCTTGGCTGAGGGTCCCCTGTCCCCTCGCCAGAGACGGTTCCAGTGTTATCAGTGAAACCAACCCAGACCAGCTGAAGCAAGGAGAGACCCTTGGTCTGAGGCCATTGGAGTGTCCCGTGGTCCCCAGGACAGGACGACAGCAGGCTTCCGGATGTCTGGACCGAGGCTGAGGTCCCAACAGACACACGTCTCCCTGCCGTGCAAACCTCCTGCCACAGCCAACCGTCTCCGTGCCCCACCCCTTCACAAGGGAGCACCCAGCTGCTGGCAACTAAGAAATTCCCTCCCCCACTCGGGAACAACTGTCCCTCTTCCTCTGTCCCAAGTCTGGCGCGGGCAGCCGTCGGCAGGACCCGGGGAGGCGGGGAAGTCCTGCAGTAGGGACCCGCGCACACGCTGCCGGAAGCTGCGCTGGTGAAGGTGAGAACACCGCGCGCTCACGGAGCACACCTGGCACGGGCGGGCCGGCCGGGTGCCTCGGTGTGAAGTGTGAGAGGTGCCCTGGCAGGTCCCGGGAGCCGGTGCCCGCGGGGGTGGGGGCGGGGCTCCCCAACACCGAACGCGAAACGGCCCTCATGCACGGGGTGCCCGGAATTCAACACGGTTCTGACACCGTCCACCTAGAGACAGCGCCGGGTCCCTCGGGCTCATCCGCATGACAGCCCCACCCCCACCCCCAGCCGTGCACCCGCCACAGGCCACAGAGTGGAGCCTCCTCCTCCTGCGGCCCTTCCAGCTGGTTAGAGCGGCGCCCCGAGGTCAGGGAACCCCGTACTCACGCTCAGCAGCGTGTGGAAGGAGGTGACACAGGACACGAGGCGGCAGCCAGATGACGAGGCGCCCGGGCGTTCTGGGGAGTCCCCGCCAGGTGCCACTCCCCGCACCCCTACCTGCCCGGAGGCCTCCAGCCCAGTCCCTCTGGGTGGTTACGGAGGCCTCACTGCAGCCCTGTGACCAGTGGGTGGTCCTCCGGGCAGCCAGCCCCGCCCCTGGGCGGAGACCGAAAGTCCCCTTTGCTCACGTGAGATGAGACCCCTGCGTGGCCCTTCTCACTGGAAATTCCACAAACCAGTGGTGAGGAAACGTGGCCATCTGAACGACCAAGGACATACTTGTTATCAGTCACGCATCACGGATCTTCACACGTCACCGGTCACGTGAGGCGATGGCGTCCCCACACACACGTGTGCGGCACACTGACCTCACGTTAGCCTCCACGGCCTTAAACTCCTGCTCATGGCTCGGGCTGACTTCTTCTCTTCAGAGGTGACTTGTCTTTAGAGTCTATAAAATCGTGATGAATGACACTGTCACGAGGGTGTTGTCCCAGTCTGGCACCTGGACCAGCCGTCTCCCCGCCTGCCTCGCGCACTTGTAAGCGCCCTCAATTCGAGAGCCTGATGACTTAAAACTGCACATATGGTACACCTGTCCCCCAAGTGGAGGTTCCCTGGAGAAACGACTGATCCCAGGACCAGGGCCCAGAGGGTCTGCAGCGCCAGCAAGAAAGGACGTGCCCCCAGATCCCGCCACCCCGGGTGGATCAGCGGGACGCAGGAGCTAATGAAAGACCTCCCAGAGGCCGAAGCTGGATCATGAGAGTGAACCAAGTGGTGCGGGATCGTAACCCGAAGTGGAAAGTGAACGTCTGTGACACAAATGGTAGTATAAACCCGAGATTTAACAATTAAGTACCTCTCGTTCCGAAGTATCCCAAACGATTATGTAGCCTCTGTGCTCGAGAGGGTGACCTCCTTCCAACCAGTACAGGAGGGACTAGGGGACAAGGAAAGACTTCACCGTGGACAAGGTCACCCACGGGGCCTCAGCGGCACCGACCACCCGTGTGATGTGACCTGACGTGACAAGAAGGGCACGTGATCTCTGAGGCTGCCTCCCCAAAGCCACCACCCAGCCCAGGCGTGAGAAGAGTGTCAGGCAGGTCCCTGCGGAGGGACGCTCCACGGCATCCCTGACCAGGCCTCAAAGTTGGGGGTCAGAGGAGCCTAAGGGGACGTGCCGCCCAAATGCCCTGTGGCCGTGGGGGTGAGGGGGTCCTGGAACAGGAAGTAGATGTGAATAAAGCACGACTCTAGTTAATACGGTACCTCTGTGTCGGCTCGTTAATTCTGGTAAATGCGCTGCACTAAGTAAGATCTGCTCACGAGAGAAGCACGGGGTAGAGGGCGGGGGCTCCTCTGAAATGACCTCTGCCGCTTTTCGTAAATCTGAATCTGTTCTAAAATTGAGCTTGGAAAGCTGGCTGCGTGCCAGGTGTTATCTCAGAGCGTGAGGGCAGGAGAGGGCGCACAGGGAGGCGCCCGGCTCCGTCCCACGGTCACGGTGCATGCACGGCAGTTGGTGGCTTGTTTCAAAAGTCACCAGCGTTGATTCTGTTGCACCACGTAAGTCTTGCCTCCCGCCGGTCACTCTACAATTGTGTCTCCTCCACACCGCGTTGGCTTTTCCAGCTCGGTGTCCTGCTCCTGTGGAGGCTGGACCAGAGGGGTCGGGCACAAGGACCTCCTCTGCTGAAGCACGAGTACGGAAAACCCCCGACACACTGCATCTTCCAGCTCCCCCCTCCTGGCGAGTAAGTGAGAGTGCGGGGTGCAGGTGCAGGGCAGGTGAGGGGGCAGGTGTGGTGCAGGGCAGGGGCGGGGCAGGGGCAGGTGAGGGGGGCAGGTGC
>NW_027529647.1:3215876-3264401 GCF_008692635.1 Crocuta crocuta
ATGACCACGCTTCCCGTAGGAACATCGGGAGTCCTGACTTCCTGTCACGTCCGCCTTCCACAGGGACCTCGTCCAGCTGGCGAAGGCGGCCGTGAGCGGCGATGAGCGAGCCCTGGACATGTTCAACTGGAGGAAAAGCGGCTTCGGGAGCCTCCTGAAAATGGGGCCTCAAGAGGGACTGTCCTTCTTTGTCAGCCTGACGGATGGTGAGAAGCATAGCTGGGGGTTCTAGGACACCGAAGCATGTTAGGGGCGTCTGGTGGGGGCCGTGAACAAGGAGGTGACGTGTCTGCATGAAGCAGTTGTAGCCTGTGGGTGTGCCAGTCATGGCGTGAGGCGGCGGCTGCTCTCAGCCGTCACTGACCCCACGTTCAGAGGAGGCCTCACGTCCTGAGGAGGCGGGTGGGCTTGGCTTGTGTCTGGAGGGCTCTCTGGACAAGGGCCCGTCACAGTGCCCCGATCTGAGCTCTGGGGAGGGAGGGTGACAGGGCAGGATGGGCGGGGGGCCGGCACTGAGCACCGTCTGTCTGGACCCTGACTCCTCAGCATGAGCGGGGTCATGGGCAGCAGATAAATGCGGCGTGGAGCACAGGCAGAGGAGGGCCTACAGCGACGATGGGAGACATATGTGTGCGTGCGCGGGAGCGAGAGCAGGGAAGGGGGCTCACGACCGCGGTGCCCTTCGACCGGGCAGGCCGCCACGCAGCTCAGCCCCGACGGGAGGAAGGGAGCAGACGGCAGCTGCAAGGCTGGGCTTTGCTCTTTTTAAAGTCGAGATACCAATTGTTTCTGGAGGTGAAGAGATGGCCAAGGGAGGGGACTTGGAGGGGCCCCAGGGGGCCAGGAGTGGGTACGGAGCCGTGCACGGTACCAGGAGGAGGCCCCCTTAGCCGGGAGTCGACGAGGTGGTGTGGGAAGAGGGCCCAGCGGACGGGGGTGTGTGGTGGGGACGGGCCTGGAGATGGAGGGTCAGGCCTGCCTCTCACACAGGAGCTTTGGGCCTCAGGGGCGGGTCACCCCGTGGAGTCGGACCCCTGCCTGCAAGCTCACTGCATGAACATGTGTGGGTGTCGCCAGGCCACCACAGATGCTCGCCGAGGCGGTGCCCGCACGGTGACGTCTGACCCTGGGCCTCGGCACAACCTCGAACTTGCCAGTTGAATGGGAAGTGCCTTCCGTTATCCCTGGGAGCAGATGAGAGCAGACGGGGAGGGTGAGGAGGCTTCCGAGGGCAGCAGACAGGAGGCGCTTGGCCAGCACTCGCAGGAGGCTCCCCACCGACTCTGAAGGCCGAGGAGGGGCGGGCAGGCTGCACAGGGCAGGGGAGGGAGGGCCTCTGGGCCGGAGAGCACGTGCTCACGGAGACGTCAGGTCCGTGGCTGCGGGAGGGCTGTGGCTCCAGGCCTGGGCGTCTGGGTGACGGACGTGCACCCAATGTTATCACTCCAGGGCCGGCAGGGAGTTTCGAGGCTGCCCCGGCAGGAGAGCAGGGCTGGGAAGTGAAGCCTATTTCAGAGGCGGCCTGGGGGTCTGTGTGCGGACGGTTTCTAAATGTTTCATTTGTCAAGTTTGATAATGAAGATGTTTACTTTGCAAATATCCCTGAGTAGGTACAGCGGCTGCCGGCAGGCCCCGCCCCGCCTGGACTGACCCCTTTGCCCTTAGGGACGGTGCACTACGTGGACGAGAAAGGCACGACAACCCAGGTGGCGTCCACGGACAGCTCCGTGCAGACGCTCTTCTACCTGGAGAGGAGGGAGGCCCTGGTGGTGGTCACGCAGAGCCTGCTGCTGTCCCTGTACGTGGTGAGGCCGGAGGGCCAAGCGGAGGAAGTGATGAAGGTAGGCGGGACGCGGGCAGCAGGGTGGCGAGGCCAGGTGTCACCACCGCCATGCAGGGCGTCACTGACATGACTCAGTCCCCAGGAGCTTGTGGGCATGGGGCGGGGGGGGGGGCGGCGTGGCAGAGCCTGGCCGGCTCTGACCGGGGATCACTGCTCACCCTGCAGCGACTCATTTGACCTTCATGATGGAAATAAGACAGGGGACACAGTCCTGCTTCCCACCCGCGTGCAGATAGGGCCCTCACTTCGCTGCGTCATGGCCCGCGGGTCCCCGCCCGAGGGGCGTCCGTTGCCCTCCCCCTGAGAATCCTGAAAAACGTGCCCCGCGCTGGCTGCTGCTCTCGGCCTTGCCGCTCAGCGAGGGCCAGTCCTCTCTGGCCTCCGGCCGGTCCCCTGGTTTATACCAGACGAATCCATGTTCCTCAGAGAATTATGAACTTCCCCTGAAGATGACCCTGAAGATTCCGAGCTGATTCAGTTTTCGTAAATAAGCATTTACATGGTCACTTTGGTGCCCCTGGCACAGCCGTCATAAATAGAGCCCCGAGTCACGTGGACCTGGGTCCAGATCCCCTGGGGCCTCTCACTGGCCGGGGGCCTGGGTGGGTTTGTTCTCTGCAGAACAGGGTCCTGACACCTGCCTGAGAGCGTGGGGTCGTGTCTGAACAGGGCTCTCCTTGGTAGTTGTTCTAGAAACACACTCACCACGCGCAGAAGCTGCAACTGTGAGCCACGTAGCGCACAACAGGGAGCCGTGTGGCTGAGCGGGGGCCGCCTCTCCCAGCGTCCCTGGCAGCGCGGCTGGCACGTCCCCGCCAGGTCACCGCACACCGGACGCTCCAGGCTCCAAAGAGCAACATGCTTCCTTGAGGTTGTTTCTTGTCATCAGGTGAAGCTGAGTGGGAAGACGGGTCACCGGGCGGACATCGTGCTGATTGAAGGCAGCGTGCTTGTGACCGCCGTTGGGGAGCCCGTCCTCAGGTTAGAGCCTGCTGCTCGCAGGCCCCACCATCGAGGGTCAGTCCCTTCCGGAGGGTAATGCGCACACAGAAAAACGCGGGCTATGGTGAACCTCCACGAATTGAACACGTCCGTACAGGCAGCTGTGAGGTCAGAGAGCAGAGCATGGCACACACCCAGGCGGCCCGCCTCGGCCCTCACAGCGTAGGCCCGGCCTGACCCTGACGCCTGGTTTTCTCGAGCTGGGCGTACGCGCAGTCGTGTGCGGTGTCTGCTTACCCGCCTGCTTCTGCTCCGCGTGGTACTTGGGGATTGGGCTCTCCTGCGCTCCCGTGCGTGGTTGGAGTTCCTTTGTTCTCACTGTGACCTGGTGTCACACACGAACCCTTGCTCCCCTGATTATGAACAAGGCATCGAATAGATCCAAGCGTAATGACACAGGCCTTTCGTATCAGAGTCCCTAGGGCTCCACCTGCTTCCTGATCGCTGTGCACAGTGAGCAGACTCAGGGAGCCGGGGAAGCCCAAAGACCTGGTCCCCTGAATGGCGCCATCTGCCTTTCGTTGTAGATTCTGGGATTTAGAAGGAGGAGAGAATTACGTGCTGAGTCCAGAGGAGAAGTTTGGTTTCGAGAAAGGAGAGAATATAAACTGTGTTTCTTACTGTAAAGTCAAAGGTGAGCCTTGTCGGGTGCCAGAGAAAGAGAGGCAGCCTCAGGCCTCGCTCCGTGGGCTGCAGAACACGGCTGATGGTGACTCAGAGATGGTGGATGGGCTCTGACTGTCAGTCCCCTGAGCAAAGTCACTGGGGAGCGAGAAAGTGACAGCAGAGCTTTGCTCCCCCATGTGAAGGTGGACGGGTTTGCTGGACAGTGTGGCCACCGTGGCTACACGCAGGTGACCTCTGTTCCCTCCTGAAGCCGCAGGAAAAGTATAGGAAACTAACAGCATGTGTATATGTGCCTGCACACACACAGGACAGAAACAGGCGGTGAATCAGAGCATCATTTATTTTGTGCCTGCTGGGCACTGAGTGCCAGGCCAGCGCCGGGAAGCAGCCCTGAACTGGCAGGCCCCTGCTCTCGTGGGAGACCCTGAGAAAGCCGTGCCGGCACCCCCAGCCCACGCGGGGGGTGCAGGGTCGGGGCTGGCGCTCACTGGGCTGATGCACACGTTTGAAAGCCACAGGTTCCTACTCCTTTAACCCTTTCGACTCACTGAACTTTGTTTGTACCCGCAGGTCTTCTGGCAGCGGGCACCGATAAGGGGCGAGTCGCCATGTGGAGAAAAGTGCCGGCCCCACCGAGCGGCCAAGTGGCCGAGGGCAAGGACAGGTGGACCCTTCAGACCCATAATGAGCTCGAAGGCAACATCACGCAGATAAAGGTACGAGAGGCCCCAGGGCGCTGGGTGCTCTCGCCTGCCCTGCAAAAGCAGAGGAAGCGGTTGGCTTTGAACTTGCCAGTTACTCAGCTTAGGACTCTATAAAGTAAAACATCATTCAACACCGTTCTCGAGGCCTTTGGGGTTTCAGAACTGTGGACACGGGACCGTGGGCGTGTAGTCCCCTGTACCTGTGTTATCCGTCCACCCGTCCCCATCTCTGTCCCCTCTCCGTACCTGGAGAGCAGTTGTGTCGAGATGGGCCACACACAGCGCTTCCTTTTCGTGTATTCAGAGTGTGTGGCCGTCACGACACACCGTGGCTCAGGAAGAGGCCCTGTGAGCCAGCAATGCCCCCCGGCCCCCCGTCCTCCCTGCGCACATGTGCGCTCTCTCTCTCTGGGTTTGCCCGCGCTGGGCGCGTCCTAGAGGCGGAGCCACACAATCTGCGGCTTCCTGTGTCCGGCCTGCGTCCCTGAGTGTCGTGAGTCCCAGGTCCACGCCCGTCACGGTGCGTGTTGGCGGTGCGTCCCCTCGCACAGCCGAGGGGCGCCCAGGGCGGGCACGGGCCATGTTTCGCTATCTGTTCTCCTTCCATCCCTTCCATCGATGGCCATCTGGGTTGTTTCCACATCTGGACTTTTGTGAGTCACGTGGCTGTGAACATTGGTGTGCAAGTTTCTGCGTGGGCGCATGATTTCATCTCTCTTGGGCAAATGCTTTTTATGCTTTTTTACTATAAATTCTGTCTCCTAATGGCTCGTATTTGGGGAGACGCGGCGTGTCACCTTCCTTTGCATCTCTAAGTGCTGCGCCCTGTAATTGTTTGCACAGGTTGGTAGTGGCCTCTGCGGAGGCCTCGTCTGTTAAGTCGGGCATCTGGGCCTTCTGGCAGTTCCTGTTTGCTTTCAGTTTCCAGGGTGTGTCATACTCTCCTGGTTCACGTGGCTCTCGACCTTTGGCTACAAACCCCTCCTCCCGCCCCACTCACCTCTGTGGTTTGTTGCCGCCCGCCTGTTGGTTTAGTGGCTGGATCACTGCAGTGATGTCTCTGTCCCCCGCAGTGTGCAGCCTCTGACACGGCCCCCGGAGGGCTGCCCTAGGGCGTGTGCACGGCCCCGGCACAGTGGTGAGCGTGAGGCCCTCAGAGTGTCCTCTCCCTTATCTGCTGAACCGTGCACCTCAGCCCCGCTCAGCTGCTGGCCGGTGGCCCTGGGCATCGATTGCCACCCCCCTACCCCGGTCCAGGCCCGTCCCATGTGGGCAGGTGTAGTCTTCAAGCTCAGGGTCAGTGCTTGGTTCCGACCCAGGAAGCCTGCTCCAGGCGTGTCCGTCCCCTGTTCCCTCTGGTCACAGGTCATCTGCTGGGAAGCTCGTAGCTCTCGTGAGGCTTCTGCTCGCTCCGAGAGTGCCCTCAGGCTCGGACTTGCCTACATTCTGTTTCAAGTGGGGTCACTTCCTTTGGGGAGCACTTCGGAACTCCGTTCCAGGGGGCTGCCTCTCCCCTTGGGGGAAGAAAGTCTGAGGCCCCGCCCCAGAGCTTGGGATGGGGACGGTGGCCACCTCTGCAGCGACACCCTGCTCTGCGAGCAGTGAGCGGCGCTCCGCAGCCTGTGGTCTTCTGACGTGGCCTCTCCCAGCGTGGAGCCCGCGCACCGAGCGAGCTGGGGCGCAGGCGTGGGGGCCCGGCATTCTCGGGCACCCTGTGACCCGGAGGGACCCCACCCCTCACAACGTGGAGCCAGGGAGTTGGGCACGCCACCCGGGAGACACCGTGGCCCCGACGGGACAGGGAGCCGACATCCCGGCCACACCTGCCCGGGCGAGAAGGGGAGCCCGGAGGCTCGGGGCCACAGAGCTGCTGTTCCGGCCGGATCCGGCGGGCTTTCCTGAGGCCGCCTTCGTTCGCCTCGTGCCCGTGCCCGACGTCCAGAGCTTTAGGTGGCTGTTGCCCCCCGCGGTTTTCTCCAGCCCCGCCTGCTCCCGCCTCAGGGTCCTCCTGCTGCCCCAGGCTGCTTCTCGGACCCCAGACCTGGTCCCTGAGACCAGATCTTACCCGCGGCCGGGTCAGGACAGGAGGAAACACCCAGTAATGGTTGAGCACTTCGGGTGCTACCCTTAGACCCTCGCGACGCAGCCGGAGGTAAAAGTAGCTCCTGGGTGAATTAGGGACTTGAATGTGGTCATGAGGCCAAACTAAATGCCTGCAAATAGCATAGATTATTATCAGGTCGGCAGAGAATGTACAAGTGCCTCAGATTTGAAGTAATGGGAAGAGCCACGCTAATTTTCCTTAAGGTCTTAAAAAAAAAAAAGGAAGTAAACGGTGAGACCTTCTTTAAAGAGAAGCCTCGGTGCAGGGGTCCCCAAGTGGCTCAGTCAGTTAAGCGTCCAACTTCAGCTCAGGTCATGATCTTACAGTTCATGGGTTCAAGCCCCACGTCAGGCTCTGTGCTAATAGCTCAGAGCCTGGAGCTGCTTCAGATTCTGTGTCTCCCTGTCTCGCTGCCCTTCCCCCACTCACACTCTGTCTCTCTCTCAAAAATAAATAAACATTGAGGCACCTGGGTGGCTCAGTCGGTTAAGCGTCTGACTTTGGCTCAGGTCGTGATCTCACTGTTCACGGGTTTGAGCCCCATGTCGGGCTCTGTGCTGACAGCTAGCTCAGAGCCTGGAGCCTGTCTTTGGAATCTGTGTCTTCCTCTCTCTCTGACCCTCTGCTGCTCACGCTGTCTCTCTCTCTCTCAGAAATAAATTAAATAGACATTAAAAAATTTTTTTTAATAATTAGAAAGGAGACAGAGAAGCCTCCCCCATATAAAAGTGTCATTTCTTCCCAAATAAATTTACCCATTACGTGTATGTTCATACAATTCATGATCTTTTTTTTTTCCCCATGGGGGAATTCGACAAAATAAACTCCCCTGGGAGAGCACATGGTGAGGGGGATTCTGCACAGAATCAGAACATTTCCGTATCCCAAACCAGAATATATCTCGAAACTAGAGCAGTTCAAACAGCGTGCGCTTACTCAGGCGTGGGTAAACGTACCGTGGCACGGGGAAGCAAATCCAAAACCAGACAGACGTAGCTTTAGAAGGTCAAGTGAGATTAGGAAAGTTCGTGTCCCTGGAGGAGAGCCACGCGATTCAATACACTGTGTCAGCGTGTCATCCGTTTACAAAGAGTATACATCCTTAAGTTTACAACTAACTGGTCACAAAGACAGGACACGGAGCAGCCCCGTCGCATTACAACTCGAGTGTCCGTGTTTTACAATTTTCCGTTAAATGCGTATTTTGTGCCAAAAGATCTGTAAGTCGGTTTTCACACCGAGAGGAAGCAGCGCTGTGAAAACAGCGATGCACCGCGTGTGCCGCCTTCCTGACGGCGCCTTCCTCCCTCTGCTCCCCTCTCACCTCCATCGGTGGCGCGGAACCCAGTGGGGCTCGCGGAAGAGCCTGCTGGCGGTCCACAGCGTCCGCTCCGTGGTGATCCTCCGTGAGCAGGCCATGTGCTCACACTTCCACCAGCAAGTGGCTGTGGCACAGACCTCCCCCAGCTCGCTCAGCGTGTCCTTCCTGTCCACGGGCGTGACACACAGCCTGCGCACAGACATGCACATCAGCGGGCTGTTTGCCACCAAGGTGAGCACACAGGGGCGCTGGGCTCTGCCAGGTCCTTCGGGGCGGTGAGGGTGCAGGCGGCGGCTTGCTTTATAATCTCCATGACCCTTCATAGGATGCTGTTGCTGTCTGGAATGGAAAACAGGTGGCGATCTTTGAGCCTTCTGGAACCACGCTACGGAACGCAGGTGGGAGCCTCGTCCCCCCCGCGGGGACTCACAGCACTCTGCTCTGTCTTCTCGCCATCTAACGGGGGTGCTGGTGCCCGCAGTGTGGGCAGGGGGCTGGCCCAGGGCTCTGGCCCTTCAGTGCTGGGCGGTGGCCTGCCGAAGCCAGAGGCGGTGGCCGGGAAGCCCTCCTGGGAGCCTGGACAGTGAATGACCACAGTGCTTTCTGGGGAAAGGGGTGGCCACAAACCCGGCTTCTGAACTGGTTCCCGACCCACACGGAGCCTGAGCCCTGTGGCACCTTGGCCAAAGCCGCCTCTGTCTGGATGTGAGGATGGGCCGTCAGCCTCCACATCCTTCTCACGGCGCCTTTCCCCTCCCTGCTCCGCGCGTGCCTGAGGGAGCGTCCGGGGCAGTGACAGACAGCAGGCACAGCCCAGACAGAGGTTTCCCCTCTCACAGCCGCAGAGGCCGGGAGTCAGACGCACCTTCCCGGGGCCCAGTCAGGGCATCAGCAGGCCACACCCCTGAGCACTAGGGAAGTCTGTCACTCGCTTCTCCAGCTTCGGTGGCTGCTGGCCATCCTTGGCTTGGGCCCATTGTCCCGGGCCCTCCCTGCACTGTCACCTCGTTCCCGCCGCGCATCTGCTCCCTCCTGCAGAGGCCTCGTGGTTGCCGTCAGGGCCTCCTGCGTAATCTCGGACGCTTTTCCCATCTCAGGACCCTCCGTCTTTGACCTTATCCTAACATCCACGCCCCAGGGACCAGGACCTGACAGCGCGGGGGGCCGGGTGCAGCCTACTGTAACGACCCCTGGGGCGCACTCCTCGGCCAGCTCTCCTGCACAGTCGTTGCATGCACCCAGGCTGACCCCACTGGAGCGGGCATCGTGTGCTCCGGGGCACTTCCCCCACCCCCGTGGGCTTGTCTGAGCCGCTCTCGCCTCCCTGGGGGTGCTTCACTCTCACCCCAGATGAGCCTGTCCCCCCTTTTCCCCATCCCCTCCCCCCTCTTCTCCTCTAACACTTCAGCGCCTAAACTTTTCTTATAACACTTTTCCTGCTCTGCCTTGTGTTGTGGCCGTACTGAGCGTCCTCTCCAGCGCGACCCCCTTGGGGCAGGGACGAGCCTCCGGCCCCTCAGGAGGACAGCACAGCAGGTGCTCACGTATTTTCTGCCCTGCGTGTGTCATCACCTCCCTGCCCAGATGAGAACCCGTCTAGACCCAGGGATGAGGGCTGGTGGCCTCCAAAGCCCCACCTAGAGTGGATGGACACCTGCTTAAACAGCTGTGCCGGCCAGTGGGCGGGGCGGGGCCCGGTGACGCGTCACTGCTCCAGCCCCACCGGCGACCCTGTCCCTGTCCCTGCGCCTCAGGGCCTTGCTTTCTTGCAAGAATGCGCCCCTCACTATGCTGGTGAGCGCCAGGGCGAGAAAGAAACGTGTGTGAGGAGCTGAAGCCTGAGCACGTAACGTGTTCATCTGTCGTCCTAGGAACCTTCCTGTGTGAGTCTTCGGTGTTGGCCATGCACGAGGAAAATGTGTACACCGTGGAGCCAAACCGAGTCCAGGTTCGAACCTGGCAGGTAGGTCACTGCTCTGGGGCAGGAGGGATTGATGGGAAAGCAACTGGAACAGTTTAAAAGGCCGTTGGTAAGTCCAGCCAGAGCCGCTTAGCAACTTCACGCGGCCGGACCATAGTCCCCCACCCGGCACTTGGCGTGAACTCCGCCCGCGGCTGCTGGGATCTGTGAAATCAGAGGCAGGGCACGGGCCCCGCACCATCGTAAGGACTGGACCACCGGCCCCCGAGTCCCCGGGCTGGAAGTGGGAGGAGGCGTTTGCTGCAGTTCACGTCCATCTTGGAGGCTCCGGTCAGGCCCCGCCCTGCATGTTGTGGGGGGTGGGGGCCCTCGATGGGCCTTCCAGGTGACCACCTCCAACACACCGCCTGTTCCCTCCTGGTGGCGCGGAGTAGGCGTCCCTGCCTGCCCCTGTGTGGCACGTTAGCTCCCTGAACCTGCCATCACAAAGTGCCGGAAATCAGGCAGCTGAAAGCAGTCGAAATTTATTTGCTCACAATTAAGGAGGCCGGGAGTCCAGGTCCGGGTGTGGGCAGGGCGGGCTCCATGTAACCCCTGCTTCTGGCGGCTCCGGCGTGCCTTGCCATGTAGACCCATCGCTCTGTCTCTGCTCCATCTTCACCTGGCCTGGCGTCCTAGTCGTGTCTCGTCTGTCTTGTGAGGGTGCCGTCCCTGGACTCCGCCACCCTAACCCAGAGTGGTCTCCTCTCGCGGTCCTTAATTCCATCCGCAAAGACCCTTTTCCAAATAAGGTCACGTTCACGGGTTCAGGTGCACGGATGTTTGGGGGCCCCCACTCAGCCCAGGACACGCAGCAACGCTGTGTCGAGGGCGGAAAAGCTCACGGCTCTGATTTCAGCTCTTGTGCGGCTGCTTTATCCATCTCTGGGTCCTTTGCGGGGGTCCGTGTTCGGCTTCTGGGGGCTGCAGCTCACACGCGCCAGGTCCCCGCTGCTCACCGCCATGCCATGCTGCAGCTCCCGAAGTTCTCCCTGGGGGGCCTCAGCGGGTGGGAAGCGCCCCAGGGGGCGGCCCTGGAGTAGAGGCTTCAACGTGGGGATGCTGACCCCCCCTTCCCCCCGCCGGGAGGTCCCTGCCTGTTTGAGGAGGGAGGGGAGGCAGAGAGAGAGCTGCAGGGAAGGGGGCCAGAGCCCACTGCTGCTGACACTAGTTGGGGACACCTGCTGAGGCCAGGAGGGGCTGTGTCAACGACCCATGGAGGACGCAGCCATGTGAGCACAGCTGACCTGCGGGCCCCGCTGTAGGGGTGGGGGTGGACAGCCAGGGAACGGGGCTCACCCGGGAGTAGCAGAGACTTGCAGTCTGGGACTAGCAAGTTACAGCAAAACCACAGCAAGTCTGCGGCCCCGGGGAGGCTGTCGTAGACCCAACCCCAGGGGTGAGCAGGGGGCTGGGCTGTTTCTGGGAGGGGGACCTCCCCCCTGCTGGGGTAGCACAGTCCACCCTTGAATAACTCGTAGGCAGGGGGGCCAGCCCCCCACACAGTCAGAAATCCACATGTAACTGGACTCCCCAAAACCCTGGTGACTGGAAGCCTTACCAATAGCACAGTCGGTTAACACATATTTTGTACATCATACGTGTTATGCTGCACTTGATCTTGGCCGAAAGGCTGAGAAGCGATTATAGGTGATTTATACTGTATTTTGACGATAAAGCAAGCCAGGGAAAAGAGAAGAAAGTCACAAGGAAAATATCTTTACAGTCCATACCGTATTTATCAAAGAAACGTGCATGTAAGCGCGTGAGTGGACAGTGTGGCTCAGACCCATGCTGTTCAAGGGCCAGCAGTGTAGCCACTTGGGGGCTGAGAGCGCCCCCTGCCGGCCTCCGACTCCATTTTCTAAATGAGGTTTCCCTTTATTAATTCTCATATTTCCTCTTTTTGATCAAAATCTTTGAAAGCATCGCTGGGGCGCCTGGGTGGCTTAGTCGGTTGAGCGTCCGACTTTCACTTGGGTCATGATCTCGCGGTTCGTGGGTTCGAGCCCCGCGTCGGGCTCTGTGCTGACTGCCAGCTCAGAGCCTGGAGCCTGTTTCAGAGTCTGTGACTCCCTCTCTCTCTGACCCTCCCCTGCTCATGCTGTCTCTCTCTCTCTCTCTCTCTCTCCTAGAAATAAATAAAAATTTTTTAAAATTTAAAAAAATAAAAAAAAAGAAAGCATCGCTGATCAAGTCATGCTTTCCGTATTTAGTGGTTCCGTTCCTCCGTGCCAGGAAGGACCTTTCCTCTTGTCCCGTCCCACATCACAGGTCCAGTGCATAGCTTGTTGCAAACCGCCCAGAGCCACGTTTCAGTGGCTCTTCAGTGGAAGGTCAGGAGGGAGAGAAAGGCAGCCTGAAGGTAGGCGAGCTTAAAGTTTGTATCGTTCCGGTGCCTAAGCCTTGAAGATCATCTCCTTATTGGGTATGTCATTTTTTAAAAGTTTGAAGTAACAAAATACAGACCTTAAAAATAATATACAAAAAAGAAGTACATGAGAAGGTCAAACCGTATGACGAACCGGGACCAGCTGTGAAGGTGGCCGACTGAAATATTCATCGGCACTTTATCTGACGAAGGGGGAAGGGTTCTCCCTGCGGAAGCAGACGGGAGCGGTGTGTTCCTCCTAAAGCCTCCGTGGAGAGCAGCCAGGAGCGCGGCGCCACGGGACTGCGGGAGCACCCTGCAACCACGGAGAGAGAAAGCAGTAGATGGTGGGCTTTTTGCAAAACTTCAAAGATGTTTTAAAACCGTACTGTTACGTCCAGCGCGCTGCGTGGAACCCGAGCTGTTCTCGCCGGTACAGCAGACGCAGTTGTGAATTCAGACCCCTTGGATTCAGGCAGCAGCTTCGATGACAGGCAGACTTCTGTGAATCCTGAATCTTCTCACCCTTCAGAAGAAGCACAGGAAAAATTCATTGTCACTGGCTCGTGACAAGGCCATTACGGAAGGGCTGTAAACGAGGAGTTTCGCCCTTTCTCGACGGGGTGGGGAGCGCAGACCAGAGCACCCCCTTCCAGGAAAGAGGGAAGCGGCAGCGGCGAGGAGGACTCGGGCCTGGGCTGCGCACCTTGGCAGGGCTGTCTCGTCCGCCTCAGTCGCAGGGCCCCTCGGGGTTTGCTGCTTTGTTCAGATGCATCACGTGAATCCAGAGTCTGTTTCCTGTGGTTCGGCAGCACAAAGGTTGTTTACCAGTGGCTGATAAGAACCTTTCCAGTGGGGAAGAAGAGAATCTTTCCGGAGGCTTCTTTTCCCACAGAGCCTCCAGGTTGCGAGACTGATCTGAAGTCCTCGTCTCCCAGGAGCACACGGTGAAAAGATCGCTCCATCAAAGCAGGGTTTGGGTTTTTCTTTTTTTTAACGTTTATTCATTTTTGAGAGAGAGAGAGAGAGCGTGAACGGGGAAGGGGCAGAGAGGGAGACGCAGAATGTGAAGCAGGCTCCAGAATCAGAGCCCGACGCTCAAACCCACGAACCACTAGATCATGACCTGAGCTGAAGTCGGATGTTTATCTGACTGAGCACCCCCAGGCACCCCAAAGCATGGTTATTTTTCACAGAAGCAGTTGCGCCTGTGCAACCTTGAAGTGTATATCCCGTTATCAGCTGCGGGTCAGAGGTGGCTGGGGCCAAGTGCACGGAGAGCCCAGGAGCCCCCGAGAGGGCGGTGGATCCGAGATTTAGGACCGACAGCAGTGCTTTAGGCCAAGCCAGTTGGAGGGTCTCCACACATTTTGCCGATTGAGTCTTCGCGGTGCCATTAGGTGACTGCGACTGACCCGCGGCGAGGACACAGTGCGACCAGACAGACTGACTCACCGCAGCGCCTGCCAGAGGACAGGCTCCCCAGTCACCGTGTGGCGGGAGAGCGGTCCCCAGGTAGCAGGGACGTTTTCTGACGGAACTTTGGCCACGGAAACAGCGGGGGCCTGTCCGCAAGGGAAAACTCCAGTCTGGTGAGAAAGCAGACGGACCACGACCAGAACGTACCTACGCCCGTGAGATGGGCAAGTTTTACAAAATCCACCCGTAGAGCAGGTTTCTCCGGATCATACTTCTGACGGGCACGACACGCGAGGGGGCATTTAATGGCCTTATCAGTATTTCTCCATGTTGGTTCACAAACCCCATCATTTTGCCAGTAAACCAGTGGTTTAATAGACGTCTGGTGGTCTTGAGTGGGATTTTGGAGCTTCTGGTAGGGCCGGACGGTTACTTGGCCCAAATGAAAGCTCTCTTTTTATCGAACCAACGGTTACTAGCTTTCCAGTGTTGTCTTTCTTTTCTGGGGCCAATCGATGGGCCTTGCTGGGCAATTTTTCCGAATCGTCATTTGAAAGAGCACGTTGTGGAACATGACAGACGCCTGGCCACCGGTCTCCTTGGCAGCAGCGTTTCGGGTGGAAATATCAGCACAGCGGTGGCCTCCAGGGAGTCACATCTCGAATGCCCAGGAGCCTTAACAGTAGTCAGAGGCGCGGGCAGAGGGAAGGCTTCTGATACATTGTGGACGATAGAGGAGCCGTCCGAAATCAGATCCGCTTCGGAGCCAAGGAGACCTTGTGCTCCCAGATCCTCGCCGCATCCTGGGCTGCCCTGAAGGCACGTGGAGCTCCGTGTCCATGTGCATGTGTGGGTTTTACCCCTGGCCGAGGTGCAGGCTCCGGGACGGCCACACAGCTGCTGCCTCGGTGACTTCCCGCGCGACTTGCTGCAGCCGACCCCACTCGGTGCTGGCCGCGCCTCCATTACCCAGGAGCCATCAGCAAACCAGGAAAATGAGCGCTGGTTGGAGGAGTTTCCTGTCACTGGCGGTGAGTGATCTGTTGGCGGCAGGCGGTCATGAGGGGTGCGTCCAGGTGCGTCCTGGTCGTGTGCGTCCAGGTGGAGTCCTCGTTCAGGGATCCGAGGCCCAAAGCATCAAAGCCGTTTGAGCAGACTGCAACTTTCCTTTGGAGACTTTGTCTCTCTCTCTTTTTTTAAGTTTATTTATTAATTTCGGGGCGGGGGAGTGGGCTGTGTGTGAGGAGGTGGGGCTCAGAGAGAGAATCCCAAGCAGGCTCCATGCTGTCAGCGCAGAGCTCGACCTGGGGCTTAGATTTATGATCCGTGAGATCGTGACCTGAGCCGAAATCAGGAGTCAGACATTTAGCCAACTGAGCCCGCGCGCCCCGGGTGCCCTGGAGACGTCGTCTGTTCAAGGCCAGAACCGCTAACAGATGAATGCTGTTCCCCGGAAAGCGACGCATTGTAACAACCTAGAGTCTCCAGAAAACTGCATCATCCGAATCAGCTTTTACCGTTGGGGAAAAGGAAGGGCCTCCGAGAAACACCGGGCCATTGCCGCCTGTTCTTATCAATTCGAATACCAAAACTGCACGGCACAGATCGAATACGGCGAGAAGTTTGCTTGGAATGGACGTTAGCGGTAGAGGAGAGTTGGAAACAACGGGGTGCCATCTCTTGCTCCCGGGGCCTCGACAGACCTGCCCCCCCAGCTGCTGGCTTCTCTCACAGGTAAACCGGGATGTGGCAGGACTGGCCCTGGGCCTTGTGATCGACCATGGGTCTCCCGCCTTCAAGGACATCTTCATTGAAGGGCACCGTTCGGGGGAGAGCTTCTGAGGGATCTGAATCTTGGTGGGAAGCGCAGTATGGACTCGGCCGGTATCAGTCAAGGTCGTTGCTTATAAAGAGGCTAGTAGCCCATCCAATAGGGACAAAGAACCAGTGTCCCCAGACTCGGCGCTGGGGCCGTCAGAAAAGGAGCTAATAAAAGACCCCGAAGGGTCATTTATTTCTTCACGCTGGCTGTTTTGAGTACTGTCATCAAATTGGCAATTATTTCCCCCTTTTGGGAGAAATTCTAGCCTGATGCTCTTCTGAGAAGTCTTGACCCAGCAGATGAGCAGTCGGAGGTGGTAGGAGGAGGGGCGTGTGTCCCTCCAGCGGCCTGGACGGGAGGGAAGGGGGCGAGGGCCAGGGAGCCGGCGGGGCCACCCGCTGTTTGAGCCGGTAACGAATTCCGAGGCCGGGGCAGCTTTACAGCAGGGAGGTTGAACAAGAACGCGGCTCCGTGTCAGTAAGGACGGAAGGTCAGTCCCAATTTGGAGAGGAGTTTGAGCCGGTTGAGAGGGAGGACTGGAAGGGGCCCCATTACGGGCAGCTGGGGCACCGCCCAGGCTGGGGTGGGGTGCCGGGTGCGCGTCATTGCGTCGCCACGGCCTTTCCAGGGTCCTGGCCAGAAGGCAGGGGTATCTGGTTTTGTTCACCGGCCTTCATTTGGCAGAGTTGGAAATTAAGAATTTTAGCAGTTTTTCTTCTAGGCTGCTCATCTGGGACACAAGCTGGCTGGTTTGCCTGATTAACTACACGTGGAGGGACACGGATTCCCATCCCAGTCTGTTCAATAAAGAGTTAAATGCAATCCAGGGGCTCAACATCGAAAAGAACACCAGAGGGGCACCTGGTTGGTTCGGTCAGTCAAGCGTCTGACTCTTGATCTTGGCTCATGTCATGAGCTCATGGTTTCATGAGTTCAAGCCACATCGGGCTCTGTGCTAACAGCATGGAACCCTCCTGGGATTCCTCTCTCCTTTCTCTCTCTCTCTCTCTCTCTCTCTCTCTCAAAATAACTAAACATTTAAAACATTGTTTCAAAGAAGACCAGAATTTCCTTTGAAAACAATCTGAAGTCCATTGTAATAGTCACAAACAGGTTCATCAGCCCCTTTTTGTTTTTGTTTTTAGGAGTCTGAATTTTATTCCAATCCACTTGCTTGGGAAAGGCTACTGTAATCACTCAGTAATTTCCAGTGAGTGTTCTAGCACCTTGCAAAGTGTTAGGGATTTTTCTTTTTTAAATTTTTTTTAATGTTTATTTATTTTTGAAGGAGAGAGAGAGGGAGAGACAGAATCCAAAACAAGTGCCAGGCCCCGAGCTGTCAGCACAGAGCCCGACGCGGCTCCAGAACTCGGGAGTGGCGAGATCGTGACCTGAGCCAAGGTTGGATGCCCACTTGACTGAGCCACTCAGGCGCCCCGGGAAGGCTTAACCTTAACGGGGCAGGTTTGAATAGTTCAGGAGTGGAGGGAGATTCCAAGGAAAAGGGAATGTGACCAAAGGGCCGGAGTGAGGGTGCAGGGCTGTAGAGAAGTGGGGGCAGGTGCAGAGGGAGAGAAAGGGCCTCAGTTCACTCAGAAACAGTATTTTTGTAGAGAGGCAAACTGAGAATCCTGGAAAACGTCCCTCAAAGTCTTGTGTTTCGATGTGTTGTTGTTGTTTTTAAATTTTTTATGTTTTTATTGCGTGAGCAGGGGAGGGTCAGAGAGAGAGGGAGACACAGAATCTGAAGTAGGCTCCAGGTTCCGAGCTGTCAGCACAGAGCCCGACGTGAGGCTTGAACCCACGAACCGTGAGATCATGACCTGAGCCGAAGTCGGACGCTTAACTGATGAGCCACCCAGGTGCCCCTCGAGGTGTTTTTTTTTTTTTTTTCCAAGTAGCAGCTTTGTGATTTAATTTTGAGCAAAACAATTTGGGGAAGTTACAAGTTATTTTTCATTAAGTCCGTCTGTTTGGTTAGAAAGGCCCATGAGGAGGGGCCATAGTTTTTAAACATGAATCCAGTCAGGGCCCAAAATGAGGGGCATGGGATGATCTCAAGAGCGTTTTGGTGGCTGGGATCCTGTGTCTTGCAAGTTTTTCTCTAGAAAAAAAAAAAATCCTAACCAGTTGTAAAAAGAAGTTGGACCAAAAGCCAAACAAAAACTCACAAAAAAGACAAAGCCTTAAAAACACATCTCAAGTAAGCCCAGAGAGCTCAAAACACAGAGCAGGGCTCAGAATCCAGGAGCACCGCCGGTGGGGGAGACACAGCAGCGAGCCCAGTCGGCTCCGTGGGCACGGGCACCTGTTGGCTCACCGGCCTGGAGTCACTGGGAGTCTTCTCTCCGTCACACGTCTGACCCACAAGTACTGTTAACCTTAAAGATAAAACTGCCAGTTATTTTATCCACAAAACTGGGCTCATCCCGGAGTGGCAGAGAATTGCAGCTCGGGACCAGCAAGCTGCAGCAAAACCCCGGGCAGCCCCTGAGGTCGGGAGGGCTCCGGGAAACCAGAAGTCCTTTGGCAGGAGCTGCGACTTCCGAGCATGGCGGCTTCTCCTCGGCTGGGCCGTCGGCCAGGCAGGAGAAAACCCTCCTTCCTCCGTGGTGTGACGTAGCGTCCGCCTGTACGGTGCGTCTCTCCCGGTGCAGTCTGCGACTGACCAGGCGTGGTGGGGCCGCGGGCGCCCCCGATGGCCTTCCTAGTTCATCTCAACGGTGGTTTCACCGTACTGATTTTCACTGGGAGGTCAACACGCTGGGAGACGGCGAAAGGTGTACTGGGAACGGGAGAATGGCCTGCGGGACAGGGCGAAAGATCTGTGAAATGGAGGTGACTGAGGAGCCCGCTGGCTGCCTGGGGGGCTCCCACGACACATGGGCTGGAGCTGCGTGTTGCTGAGTTTGTAGCTACAGGAACGTGCGCCTGCGCTCACTGGTCTTGGGCGCGCAGCAAGGCTCCCGGCTTGGGGAAGCCCGCAGGCAGCTCTCCGGACTGCTCCCCGCCCCTGAGGACGGACACGCGCACCCCGCGGCGGTCACCGCTCCTTCCAGGCGACGCCGGGCTGCCTGGCACCGCCTGTTCTCTAGCGGGACCCCTTTCTGGGCTGGTGTGCGGCGCCCCGCTGGCCCCCAGGGCTTTACGCCGTTCGGGGCGGTGAGAGCATCTTGGTGACGGGCTGGAGCTTCCGGAGAAGGGGCTGGTGGCGCCGACCGTGAGGCAGAAGCGGGGAGGCGAGGCCGGAGTGCTGCAGGACTCGCACATGGAGTCGTGACACCGAGGCTTTGCTTTCCAGGAAGCGACTTTATTCCTGCGGCACCGCTCAGTTGGGTTCGTACCCAAAAAGCTGAGCGGCCCACATCACATGGCATAGTTGTTTTATCTATTTCCCGTTTCTTTGTTTCCCGTGCGTCGTAACACATAAACGTGCAGTCTGATTAAGTTGTCTCAGTTTACAAGGCCATGGGGAATGTAGGCACCTAGGCGCATATCCAGGTGACCTTGAAGTCTCTCCTCTTTTTCTCTCTCCTTAGGGAGGGGTCCCTACCGCCGGAGGTCCGGCCGGCTGGACTGAGGCCCTCGTCCCGAAGCCAACGGGGGTGGTGAAGCCTGAGGGACGGGGACACGCATCCTGGCGTGTTTTACTTTGGTGTTACTTTCCCTGGAAGATAGCTGTCATGTCTGTGCAGCGGGCAGGGCGGGGGGAGCTGCCAGCAGGATGTCGGGGGGGGGGCGCCATGCAGCCTGAGGACCAGAGCCGGGCAGCTGGGAAGGCGGCCACGGCAGAGCGAGGGACCAGGCAGTGCTTGGAGGTGGCGGCCGTTGGACCGCAGGTGGCGCCTGCGGCAGGTCCCGGGAGCCGGTGCCCGCGGGGGTGGGGGCGGGGCTCCCCAACACCGAACGCAGAACGGCCCTCATGCACGGGGTGCCCGGAATTCAACTCAGTTCTGACACTGTCCACCCAGAGACAGCACCGGGTCCCCCAGGTCACGGGCTTGTCCCGTGTGACCGCCCCCAGCCGTGCTCCCGCCACAGGCCACAGAGTGGAGCCTCCTCCTCCTGCGGCCCTTCCAGCTGGTTAGAGCGGCGCCCCGAGGTCAGGGAACCCCGTACTCACGCTCAGCAGCGTGTGGAAGGAGGTGACACAGGACACGAGGCGGCAGCCAGATGACGAGGCGCCCGGGGCGTTCTGGGGAGTCCCCGCCAGGTGCCACTCCCCGCACCCCTACCTGCCCGGAGGCCTCCAGCCCAGTCCCTCTGGGTGGTTACGGAGGCCTCACTGCAGCCCTGTGACCAGTGGGTGGTCCTCCGGGCAGCCAGCCCCGCCCCTGGGCGGAGACCGAAAGTCCCCTTTGCTCACGTGAGATGAGACCCCTGCGTGGCCCTTGTCATGAAATTCCACAGCTCTTAGCGGCTGTGAGCCCCAGGTACGCCGGCCGCCGTGTCTTCCCTGTGTGGTGGTAGAATCTGCTCGGTGCTTGTGCACGCTTACCCGAGCGCCCACCTAGCGTACAGGACTCCCTGTGGGTGACCCTCCATGGCAAGGGAGGCGCTACAGCACAGGCTGCTTTCCTCAACCCTCGTTCTTTCCTTTTCCTCAGGGGACCGTGAAACAGCTCTTACTGTTCTCCGAGGCAGAGGGGAGCCCGTGCCTCCTTGACGTCTGTGGGAATTTCCTGGTTGTGGGGACAGACCTGGCTCACTTTAAAAGCTTTGATCTTTCCCGAAGGTATGGTTCTTGTCCAGTTGTGGGTTCAGTTTCAGACCAAAGAATAGAGCGAAGCTTGTAACAAAGAGAGTCAGGTTAGGTTTTTGTTTTCTCAGAACACGTAAACGTCACGTCTGTTCCCTACTATGGTCTGTTAAGGGTGCAGCAGCGTTATGTCCAGAAAAACAACGTCCGTGCTTTAAGTAAAAAAGCACTATTGCCAAAACACGCTAGCCATCATCTGAACTTCCAGCCCCCGTAAGCACAAGTCACCGTAACACATAGGACAGTAAAAAGCTTTGAGATGACGCGAGAATTACGAAAATGTGACATGGATACCCAAAGTGAGCAGACGGTGTTGGACTGACGTTTTGGCCACAGGATTGCTGCGAACCTTCAATTTGTAAAAAACACTGTGTCTGGAAAGTGGAGTGACGTTAACATACCACCGGCAGGACAAAGGCCAAAACGTGCTGCAGGGTGGGCNTAAACCCGGGAACTTTACAAACTCACCCAGATGTTGAGCCATTATGTTTATGCCTAAAAGTAATAGAATGTCGTTGTCAGGGACGACGCTCGCCCTTGGCCGAGCTGGGCCCCTACGGCGGCACACAGGCCCTGGTGTGCGAGTGGCCGCGCCCTCAAGGACCCCCGAGTTCTGTTCTGCGAGGGGAGGTTTCTGCTCCCTCGGAGAGCAGCTTGGGCCCGCCTCCCCTGAGACCCCGTGTCCCCCCGCAGAGAGGCCAAAGTGCACTGCGGCGACCGGACGCTGGCCGCGCTGATCCCGGGTGCAGCGGGCATGGCCTCGCTCAGGTGCAACGCCAGCGGCGGCAGGATCAGCATCCTCCTCAGCAAGGTGGGTGCCCGGCCGCGTCCCCCTCTGGCTGCCAGTCCCTTTGGGTGCGGGCTCTGCGCCGCTCCTCTCTTCTGTCCCTTTTCCCCGGCCAGCTGCGTCCTCTCAACACGAGGGGGGCCGGGCCCTCTGAACCTCCGGCTTAGAGAAGGCGGGTCGTGACGACAGCGGGGGGCAGTGTGTGACCGAGGGGACGCAGACGTGTCTGTCCTGCTCTGCGCAGGGGCCCTGTCGCCCACGAGTGCTCGCTCGCGAGTCCGTTCGTTCACCACCGGTCACCGTTGCCCTCCGTGACCCAGGCGCTTCGCCCGGCACCGCGGACGCAAGCAGATGCGTAAACGGGAGAGCGCGGCCCCTCCCTGCGGAGGAACGAACCCCCATCAGAGACGGAGTCCGATGCGGGGCCCTGCCGGGTGGGGGACTTCCAGAGGGGTGTGGGGGGGCGGGGGAGGCACAGGGAGATGCACCCTGAGTGCGAGCAGCTGACAGAGCACGGCCTGGCTGAGGGTCCGCCGTCCCTGGCAGAAGGCGGAGGCCGAGACGGGCACGGGCCGGGCGCCAACCTTGACGCAGGGGCGAGGCGGGGGTGTCCCGTAGCACCCTTCCGCAGGTTGCTTCTCAGTGGGGTGGGGGGTGCAGAAGTCCTGTCTCAGGGGGCTGGGGGTCACCCGGTGTGGGTGCGGGCGGCTGGGGGCCGGCTCTACCCCGGGCAGCCGCGGGGAGGTGGAAGGGGCCGGTGGGGCCTCCTGTCTCCGTGCAGACTTTGAGCCTCCTCTGGGCAGCACGTGGGCCAGTGAAGACAGCCCTGGGCCCCGGGGGGAAGTCTGGCTGGAGATGGGGGTCCTCGGGCAGCAGGAGGCCAGTGCCAGGGCCCCCGGGGAACAGGAGCAAACGTGCCCGGGGCCGCGGCACCATCTCCCTGCTGCTGGGGGTGAATGCATGGCAGGGGTGGGGACGGCACGGTGACACTAAGGGACAAAAACGTCTCTCCTCGCACCGGGAATTCTTGTCCGCGATGAAAGAAAAAAATGATGAAGTTCAGGTGTCACAAGGGAGTCTGTGCTGAAAACCAGCTGTCCCTGGCCCCGCGGGCGCCCCCTGGGGGGGAGGGGGTGCGCTGTGGGAAGGAGGGGCTGGCGCAGGCAGCGGTCGGCTGCTCCCCTATGCAGGGGCGGAGGCTGGGCACCTTCCGCGTCGCTGACACGTCTCCCGGTTTGTTGCGGTTTCTCCTCTCGCTGACGGTGTTGGTGACGAGTAGGAGCACATTTCTGGGTCGTCGGGCTTGTGATTGGTGGTCGGGCTTCTGGCTTGTCGGTTTATGATTGTTGTGCTGCTGTTGAGCGTACGGCATTCTCTAAAACTGTGACAAATTGATCTTGCCCTTCAGAGGTACTCGGGCCCCATTTAGCTTCTGTCGTCTGTGAGGATAAAGCCTTGAACAGCCACCCAAGTGGTTGGCATTCATTGCCCCCAACAGCCAAGACCCCTTTCTCTCGTTCTCATTCAGCTGTGTGGGGAGTGGTGTGTGGGGCCCACTCGTCTGTGTCCCTGCGGTTCGTCCACCTCAGCCAAGCCCGTACGGACCTTCACAACGTTCTAGGGTTTCTCAGCCCCCTGAGGTTATAAGCACCCACCGGACAGCTGGCTCAGTGCGATGACGGTGCGCCGGCGTCCACGTCAGGAGTGCTGGAGTGGCCGGCGGGGCGTGGACGCTTGTTCTCAAACCCACGGCGTCCTGGCCCCGTGGTTCCTTGAGCCCCGGTTTCTCTTCCCCTAGGCTGACGGCAGCCCCGATTCCAAAATCTGCTTCTACGACGTGGAAATGGACACTGTGACTATCCTGGACTTCAAGACGGGGCAGATTGATCAGAGGGAGAGCTTGTCCTTCAACGGGCAAGAGACCAAGAGGTGAGGCTGTGCTTCAGGGGGATTTCACTGGAGACCTAGTGAAAGTGATAGTTACTGGTCAGCTTCCGGGCGGGTGGTGGCTGAGTTAGGCTCCAACTTGAAGGCCCTCAGCAATTAGCGGTGCAGAAAGCAGTGAAGCCGACAGCCTGGCGGGTGGGATGGGGACCTGGGATCATCCAGCAGAAACAGGCTTCCGGAAGCGCAGAGGCAGCTGTGGCCACACGATGGCCTGGACGTCGGGAGAGCGGCCGTAACTTGGCCCCGTCTGCTCCTGGAAGGGAGCGCGTCGCAGCGCATCTGTCCCGGTGGTGGTGTCTTTCTAGAAGAGTGATCGTTGCTCTTCACGGAGTTCCTATAAACTTTCAGGGAGTTTGAGTTCCCGCTGCTGCGAGGGACACGCTCTCCCTGCCCCCCCGGAGGGCTCGCATCTGACTGGAGAGTGCGCTGCCCAGGACCCGGGTACGCGTGGGGCGGGCGCCCACACTGCGTGCCAGGCAGCAGAGCCCGGCGCCTGTTCCTTTTGCTGTATTACAGTCCCCTGTCCCTCCAGTGCTGAAACCCTCTTCTAGAACCTTCTTTCCCCTGGTGGGAACTGGTCGCCGCCGGTGGCCCTGCCGGAACAGGCCCACCCTCGCTCCTCCCCAGCCTCGCTCTGCTTCCTCGGACCCAGGTGTCCACCACAATTTCATATCATCACCTGCGCCTTGGTCCCCGAGAGCAATCTTGTCCCAGCTGCCTGCTCTGACGCCTCACAGCTCCCCCCTCTGTCAGTCCCCTCGTGTGTGACTCATCCCGTTTTCCTCGCGTGATTTGTGTTTCAGACTCACACTTTCCCCCCACCCTCCACCTCCGAGCTACACCCTCGTGGCCCCAGGGGCAGTGCACGGCCACCCTGCAGACTCCCCTCCGCTTCTGAGGTCTGAGCCCACCCTTCACCTCCAGACCTACCTTGTCTGTGGGCAGCGCGCCCACCCCTCGGCACTCGTCCGCCCCGCAGGACGCGGGGTCCACGCCGTTCCTGGCTCATGCCCTCCCTGGAGCCTCGGGAACCCAAGCTTCGCACGCCCTCCGACAGGCCGCCCTGGGCCTCTCTGACCAGCGTTCTTGCGTCCGAGCATGGCCCCAGCAGGCTGGCCGCGGGGCCCTGGAGCGGGCCGTCTGCAGAGCGTCCCCGGCGCCTGATGCCGACCCGGACGGCCTCTCAGACCTCAGGACGGGCCTTCTCTTTCAGGAGCCACGCCTTTTTGGATGAGACACTGAGGGGCCTCATTCCCGTGAGCCAGTTCTGGGACCAGAGCGAGCCCCGGCTGTTCGTGTGCGAGGCCGTGCGGGAGGCGCCGCCGCAGCCCGGGGACAAGAAGCCCCCCGCCGAGGACAGCCCGGGCCACACGGTACCGTGACCGCGCCGCATGCGTTGCTTGGGGCAGGGGCTGGGCAGCCCACGGTCCTGACGTGGCTCGTGGGAAAGCTGGAATGAGGTCAGCGCCCTACTGCTACCTTGACCCGCGGCCTGCGTGGCCCCCGGGTTTGCGGGGTGGCGGGTCCCCCTCTGCCCTCACTCAGACTGTCCTACTTTAGTCCGCTTGTTACGCCAAGTGCTGCGTGTTACCTTCCCCCCGGGACCGAGCCTGCCACCCGGGGAGTTAGCAGAGCTAGCCCGCAGGGGGCGTGTGTCCTGGGCCCTGGCCTCCCCCCACCAGCCTCCCCCCGTAGCGCCCAGGACTCTGACACTTCCTGGTGTTGTGGAAACGCCGGGTGCTCCCTGGGAGGGACGAGGGGTCTGTAGCAGGTCCCGGCGAGTCCGCAAGGGCAGCCAGCCCGCCGACGCTGGCGGATTGTGTCCCTGCCAAAGGAAGCCCACCCTCCCCGGGGTGCTGAGCGTGGGGCCCCGCATGTCAGCAGTCGGTGTCCTGCCCCCCGACGTTGAGACGCACCCCCGATCCTGGGCCTGAAACGCTGAGTGGCAGCGCACGGGGGCAGCGTCCCCACGAGTCCACGGCTGGCCGGGAGGCGCCCCAGGCGGGCGGTGAGGGTGCGCGCCCATCGCCACCCGAGGGCCCTTCCCGGCACGCTGGGCCTGGGCCTCCTGCCGCGCCCGTCCCCGGGGCTGTGCACCCCTGCCCGGACCCCTGGGCCCTCTTCCTCGAGAGCAGAGCAGACGAGAGGCTCTTTCTGAGTTGCTGACTGAGTGAGAGCCCAGCCGCTGAACAGGAAAACCGAAACACCAGAGTTCTGCGGTGCCGTCACCGGCTGGGGTGGGAAGGACTGGTTTTTCTACGAGAAAACCCGTCCGTGAGAGGGTCTAGCGGGAGGTGGGTCCTCTGCGCAAGGCTGTGTGCACACGTCTGTCCTTGTTTCTCTGTGGCGTGAACGGGCGAATCGATGCAGCGTGGAAGGTGACATTGTCGACCACACGCACCGTGTCTCCCTCTTCCCCCAGGCGGACGTGCTGGTTCTGTCCTTCTTCGTCACCGAAGAGCACGGCTTCTTGCTCCAGGAGAGCTTCCCCCGGCCTCCCGCCTACCAGGCGCTTCTGGGCCTCCAGGTGCCTCACTATTACTTCACGAAGAAGGTGGGAACCCCAGGAGTGCGGGGCCGCGTTCCCGGGTCCCGGGGGGTCCTCCCGGCTGCCGCAGGCCACCCCTCAACACACGCACCTGCTGTCAGTTGTGCCCCGAGCCCCAGCGGTCAGGGGTCCCCCGGGTCAGGGAAATTACAAGACTTGGCTTTGCCGTCAAGACGGGGCAGCACTGACATGGCAAGTCTGCGTCCCCGGCTAAGGGACCTGCGGCGACGTAGGCGCAGGGGTGGCTCCTGGGGCCGGGCCGGCGTGTGGCTCTTCGGGAGGCATGTCTCACTCACACGTGTGTGTGGTTATTTTTGACGGAACGGGATTGTTTTCACGCACGCACGTGCGCGCGCTCAGGGCTGTCGGTCTCCCTGGGGCTCGGCCCCCTTGTCGCCAGGGTGTCTGGATCCGTGAGCGTCACGGGAGGCACGGCGGCTCTGCCCGCACGGCGGCTCTTCATTCCCGTATCTCAAACTGTCCGCGCCGTCACGCTGGCATTTTTCTGGATTTCATTCTCGTTTCGCATTCGTGAGGCATGGTCTCCCTGCCTTGACTCAAAACATCATGAGGCGCATCTTCGGTTCTTCCTATCAAGTTTTCCTCCTCATTCCCCTGATTTGGCTTGAAGCGGGGTTCGAGAGCCAGCAGTCAAGAACGAATTCTTGAGGCACTTTGGGGCACGAAGGTGGTTCTATTAAAGCACGGGGACGGGACCAGGGGGCAGAAGGAGCTGCACCGGGGTCGGGAGGCGGCTGATTATCTGTGGGAGTTGGGGAGGTAAAGTCAGGGAGGTTCCCAACGGGACTGTGCTTATGCCGCAGACCCCAGGGTCCCGGAGGCCCGGCTGCCGTCCGGCTGAGCGGTTCTCCGGCCCACGGAGCTTTGCCGTGAAGGCAGCCGGGGTTCCTGGGGGGATGTCTGCTCTGCTGGCTCCAGCATTTGTCCGCGGCCGCAGGTTAGAAGGGAAGTGAATGTTACCCGCGTTTCTCCCATTCCGCCCGTCATTCCCAGCACGGACTCCGGCTTCTCCCCTCCTGTGGGCCTTCCGAGTTCCCCTCGCCTTCCCGGCCCCGCCTGCCGGCCCCAGAGACGCAGCGTGTGCCGCTATACCCTCACCACTGGGCCCCCAGACTCTGCCTAACTGCATGTGGCCCCTTCTGCTTGCGTCCCTGCCCCGTGCGGCAGCCGCACGCCCGTGTAGCTCCGCAGAACCCTTGTCCGGGCTCAGACTGTGGCGTGAGCGCTCCGTGGCCGAGTGTGTAGTGCAGGAAGTAGTTCACAAACTAGATTAGCAAGCTAGGGAGCCTCATTAACTTGGCCTCCAAAGCGCTAGTGGGGAGTAGCTGGGAAGAGTGTTTCTTTAACAGCTGCCCTCCAGGGCCACTGACCCGCATCCAAGGCCATCGATACAGCGTCTGGAGGCTCCCTGTCTGCACCCTCGAGGGTGCGGATGACAGTGTGACGACCCAGGGTCCCCAGCTCAGTGCCCCCCTCTCGGGACAGAGCTGAGGCCCCGTAATGAGGGCAGCGGCCAGTGCGCCTGGCGGCGGAGCCAAGGCACTCTTGTTTCTGTGAGACTTCCGCGGCGCGACCACAGCGGGCCAGGTTCTGATCAGAACAGGGCACTGGGTCCACGGCGTGGCTGACCTGATGGAGTCCGGCCTCTGCCTGGCGGTTCGTGCACATGTTTTCTGGAAGTTCCCACTTGGTGCCAGCTCTGCAGCTTTCAGCCTCCGCCTGACATGACCCAGCCTGTGCTCACCCACCCAGACTGGGGGCCGCCCCAGGTCCTTTGCTTATGCTCTGCTCTGTGCCTGGAAGGGTCTTGCCATCCACGTCTGGGTCTGACAAATCCTGCCAGTGTTTCAAGTGCCCCCTTAAGTTGGAGACTGCGGATGAACGTCGGGGGGGCCCTGAGATGGAGCGAGACCCGAGCGGGCCGGGGGTCACCCAGTAGCAGCAGCCGCCACGGCAGGGATGAGGTCTGTTAGGGTTCCCAGACCAGTCCCACCCTGCTGAGAGCCCCCACACCACGGGTCTGCGGTGACGAAACGCGTGGTCATCTGAGTGAGCGAGCACGTCCTGTTGTCAGGCACAGTGTCCCACGAGACCGGGACGAGCCGGGGGAGCGGGGTCCAAGGAGCATGGGCTGTGACCCCCTTAGAGAGGGGCGGGGGACCGGGGCCCGCGCAGAGAGGGGAGCAGGGGGTGCGGAGGGCAGGACACATGTGAGTCCCTGGCCGGAGGGGGCGGCACCAGGCAGGGCGGAAGCGGGCAGAGTGAGGAGGGGGCACAGGCTGTCAGCAGGTCGTGTCTCCAGCTGCCACGCACCTGTCCGGGGAGCGCCCCGCAGCGTCGATGATTCTTCTGGAAAACATCGTTGAGGGCACACAGCTAATCCAGGCTGTGGCTTTGGAAAATGCTGCTAGAAATCTTGTCAGTGTGACTGAGTTCTAGGGCCCCGTGCCCAGGGGGGGTCCCTGGTGTGGGGGTGGGACGCCTCTCGAGGCTGCAGAGCAGACCTGGGGGCGGGGGGGGAACGTTGTCACAGCCCTTCCGCGACTGAGGAGTCGGCATCGGCGAGCTAGATGTGCTTCCTGCTGCCCGAAACCAGAGCCCACGGCTCGCCCGGCCCCTCGCGGGGACTGCGGCCGACCTCCACGCCTACCTGCGGAGAGAGCCGCGCGGACGCGCATCTTGAGCAGAGGCCGGGCGTGCGCGTTCACGTCCCTGACCCGACCGCAAACGGTGCCCTTTGTCCTTCAGCCAGGAGAAGCAGACGGGGAAGACCGGGGGGACCCGGGGTGCCGCTGCGTCCCCCACGTGGTGGGCAGGAGACCGCTGCGAGACTTCGTCGGGCTGGAGGGCTGCGATAGGGCCGCTCAGGACGCCATGCTTAACTTCAGCTTCTCTGTCACCGCCGGAGACATGGACGAAGCGTTCAAATCCATCAAGCTCATCAAAAGGTGAGGACTCTGCCCACCGAGGTATGAGGGCGTGCGTGCCTCCAGGAGGCCCCCTGCGCATCTCCGTCCCCTCCTCAGGGCTCTGAGAAGCCGCCACTCTCCTGTGACCGTGTCACGGAGGACTCACGGCTTGTCACGCCCCGAGGCAGGTGCGTGAGGCAGCACGGCAGGCGCAGGGGCCCAGCTCCCCTCTGCTGGGCTCCGAGTCTCCCGCGCTGCTGTGGGTTTGATTGGGTTTTAAGTGCTCCATGTACTTCCCAGTCGAAAGTTGTGCGGTCGCTAAATAGTCACAGCACCTGTCCCTCCGGGAATAACCGCTGCTAAATAAGAGGGCTTTGGTACCAGGCACTGGAAACAGTATGGGGAAACGTGGGTAAGATCGCTCTAAATGTTTTTATTAATTTCTTTAATGTTTATTTATTTTTGAGAGAGAGAGAGAGAGAGAAAGAGAGAGAGAGAGGGCAGGAGCAGGGGAGAGGCAGAAGGAGGGAGAGAGAATGAATCCCAAGCAGGCTCCAGGCTCCGAGCCGTCTGTGCAGAGGCTGACATGGGGCTCAAACCCATGAACCCTGAGATCATGACCTGAGCAGAAGTCGGACACCTAACCGACTGACGCGTCCCCCGGCTCCCCTGCTCTAAACTTTTAAATCACGGGCTGCCTATCAGCAGCCTCCTCCCCATTCCTGAGAGAATTCAGCAGTTCTTCTTGAGAGTAGTTACAGATGTTCACCCCCAAAGGGCAGGGGAGCCATTGCACGGTGGAAGTGAAGGGGAACACAGAGCCGAAAGTTGAGCCGCCGCCTGGAACACCCCTGTCGTTCACAGCGATGGTGTCTGGACATGACTCCAAGCCCCTTGTCTTACCTCTAAAGCGGCCAAACCTTGTTTCTGACGAAGGGCCTTGTCCACACAGGCTGTGTATGTGGACCAGAGGGCTCTTCACTTCACAAGTGAACCAGAGTGGCCGGAAGGCACCGCCCGGCCTTTCTCTGGCCTCTTTTCCTTTAATGTAAATACCGTCACGTGACCAACCACACAGTCAACTTTAATACTTCAACGTACATTAATGTAGCTGTATGTGTAGAATTATGAAATTGTATGTCTTTCTTTTACATATATTTGTTTTTGAGAGAGAGTCAGCACAAGCGGGGGAGGGTCAGAGAGAAGGGGAGATGACACAGAATCCAAGGATTCTGAGCTGGCAGCACAGAGCCCGACGCGGGGCTCGAACCCTTGAACCCCGAGATCATGACCTGAGCCCAAGTCAGACGCCTGACCAGCTGAGACATCCAGGCGCCCCTGAAATTGTACATCTTAACTATTGCATGATTCTTTTAAAAAACTATTATTCTGGAAACATGTTTCGGGGCCTGGGGGGCAGTCCATTGTGGAAAGAAGCTCGGAGGGCGGAAGGTTGGACTTAAAGGTTCCTGTGAGTGAGCTGGGAACGGGTCTGCTTATTTCTACAGCGTGTGCCGTTTATTGTGAATGGTCAGGCTCTAGATGCTTTTCCATCGTCCTCAGTTGCGTTGGGATTCTCAAAGCGCCAGCCGCGCTGCACTGCTTGTTCTTACTGAAGACAGGCTCCGCACCGGTCACCTCCCGCTCACAGGAAGGTCGAAAGCAGCAGGCCTGAACGTTTTTTAGGGGGAAGGAGCCTNTCTGACCCTGGCTTTGGTGCTACCCATGGCCCCCGTGTCACTTTCCTGGGGATCGCTGCCTGCAGGTGGCGCAGGGCCAAGCAGTTCGCCACACAGGAAGCGTCCACGTGGGTGTGGGTGGCACTGCCCTGACATGCAGTCGGGCATCCGGGTTCTGGAGGGCGAGGGCCGGCTTTGAACCCCTCACATGCAACTCTCCAGTGTTTTGCGTTCGGTCTGTGGAGTTAGAGCTGACTTACGTCCAGATTCAGGACCAGCGTCGTGTCGTGAAGGCGTTTGTAGACCACCCAGCATTTGGCTGAAGCTAGGTTTTATAGGGGAAAACGTAGGGCGATCTCAAGTTTTTTAAACAGAAAACTACCCCCCCACCCCGCCAGCGGCTGATTTGCCGTCTGTTCCGTCTGCAGACCCTTGGTGCGGCGGGAGGGTGAGACTACAGCTGTCTTCCCGTTGCGCCTTTCACAGTGTTTCAAGCCGCCTTTTCCTGCCGCCCCACAAAATGATGCCAGGCCAGACCAAATTCTTCTCACCCCCGTGGCCGTGTGATAGTTAAAACACAGGCTTTACACAGCGGTGAGGGAAGTCTGCCTTTTATTTTAACTTAGAAAAATAATCGGGAGCAAAACGGACATTACTAACACAATCCTGCCATAAAACGGTAGCCACCTGGTTATAAATTCTGAGTCACTCGAGGAAGTTCATGGACAGTTCCGCAAAATCTTCCCGGGCATTCTGCTCTACCAAAGTAAATATGACCGAGGCCCCCACCCTCAGCAGACACTGAATAAATTAATCCTAGACTGAGGTGCGGAGCTGTCCCCCGGAACACGGGGACAGTGAGGCCCAGCGGTGGGCGCGGAGGGAGCGTGGCGTATGACGTGCGGATACGAGGCGGAGTAAACATAGCTGTGGGTCGTACGTGTATATATGAGACCCTACGGATGGTCTGCACGGACGGTCCTGTGGCCTCCGCGTTGTGCGGTTATAGTGGATAAAGTCCTGGGCAGGCGGCCCCCCCGCGGCCCTCAGCACGGCGACTCCACATACTCGTTGTCCAGCCCTCGGCGGAACCGCGCCGTCAGGGAGCGGCTGATGACGATCACCCGGGGCGCGATGCAATCCTCCCTCCTGTGAAGAATGTTCCAGATGAGCATGGCGGCCGCCAGGGTGGCCAGGAGGCAGGCGCCGATGTTCAGGTAGCAAGACCAGGACAGGCTGGTGTACGGGCCGATTCTGTAGAACGTCACCAGCCCGATGACCAGGACGAAACCTGCAAACGAGAGAGGGGAGTTCAGAAAGCCCTGCATGGACCCGGGGTTGGGGGGGACCGGCCACTTGGGCTGTGGAGCCCCAAGGTCACACAGCCTGAGGTCACACAGCCTCCAGGTCACACAGCCACCACTGACCCCCGCGGGCCGTCGCCCCTTCACGTGCCGCGCTTCAGTGTGGAGCCGCTTTTCAACAGGCCTCTGAGCCCTTCTGACCTTTGGGGGGCTGTGTACTTAATCCTGGCACGGAGTGACTTCTGGGGGCCCCAGGAGAAAGCGGTGCGGTCCGGACGCGCTCTCCCTTTGGTCCAGCAGGGCCGTGCCGTTTCCTCCACGTGAGCGGCGCCCCGCTTCTAGAAGTGCTTGATTCCTTCCAGTGGACGTACACGCAGGCGTTCGCTAAATCTCATCTAGAAACAGGACTCTGTCCTGTTCTCAGCAGCTTTCTTGTGCTTCGCGTTTGCTCCGGGAGGAGATGGAGGGGTCTTTCCAAGCTCCGGAGCGCCTGGCGCCTGCGGGTCCCGGGAAGGGGCAGAGGCCGGGGCTGCGGCGCCCTGCGCACCCCGCGCCTGCTCCTCTCGTCCCCGTTGCACCCGCACCCCCTTCTCCTGCCCGTTCCCCCCACAGCCTCCTCTTCTGACTCCAGACAGGGTTGGGGGCCACGCAGGGACTGCGGACAGTGTCCTGTGCGGACCTCAGCACCCGGCCCGGCCTGCTCGCGTTGTTGGCGCCTCGCGCCACGGCGCCCCTCGCTTCCCAGGCCTCCGTTCTCGCCTCAGGGAAACCCGACTTCGTGCCCAGAGCCTGCCGGCCGGGGTAACAGGACACTGGTGTTTGATGGAGGGCAGGGCTGAGTCCGGGCCGCGGTCCTGTGCGCGGGCCTCCAACCCCTCAGGCAGGCGGGGCCGGATAAGGCCGCCGGGAGCCGTGGTGCCGAGCCAGAGCCGTGGCTGGAGTGGTGGCCCGGGCGGGAGGGCCGGGCAGAGGTGGGGGCCCGGCGGCCCCCGCCCCGCCTCTGCCGTGGTGACCTGGGGGAGCTGNCTGTGACATCCGTCCGTCTGCTCATGCGGTCTCTGCGTTCCGCACAGCTTCCCCTGCTTTCCTCAGGAAACCAGACCCTGCGCGACCCCCGTGGCCCCGGAGCTGCGCCGCAGCCGCGCCAGCCAGCTCGTGGCTCTGGAAACTTGTAAATTAGTGCGGGGTGGGGGCGGGGGGCGGAGCCGGCTGTCACAAGCAGTGCAGTGTCATCATCACCGCACCTTCCAGAAAGTATGAATTAAACATGATCCACCCCGTTATGCGCTAAACAATAGCGGCAGTGACTAATCTCTGCTAACTCTCCACAGTACTTAGCAGAGCTTTTTATACACAGAAAGCTTTTGGATGCTTCCTCTCTGTTAAAAATAACTAATTCTCTTTGTCATGCACACCGACAGAAACTTCTGGCATTTCTCTCCCCCAGTGAAGAGTGTGTCCCTTGCTCCCTGTTGTGTGGCACCGAGTTTTATGTTCTCGGGGAAAGGAGTTAGAGTCTGTGTTTTGTGCCATGAAAATGAAAACACTTGGCGTGTGGCCCACGGTTTTCTGCGTCTTTGGGCATTTTCTGCCAGCGAAGGGTGCTCTCTGTGCCCCGTTTCCACAAGGCCCAGCTGGAAGTGGCAAGCAGGGAGCACCGGGAGACGGAGCACGCGGGCTCGTGCCTGAGCTCACCCGGCAGGCCCTGGGGCGGGTGCTCCCACAGGGCGGGTGGGCGCCATCCGCAGGGGCCCGGCCGAGCAGGGGGGTTGCCAGCAGAGCAGCAGCGGTGCAGACCCGTGCGTGGGAAGGGGTTTCCCCCGAACAGCCCCGCACCCCGAGTCCATGTCCGCCCGTGGCCAGACATCCGTCGGAGCATCTGCAAACCTGTGCCCTGCGGCCCGAGCCCTAGTTCCGCAGCATCGTGTGTTGGGGTGGACGGTGTCAGGGTGGACGGCCCCGCCCCAGCCCCGCGGCTGACCGGGCTCGGCAGACAGCGCTGAAGCATAAGGCCGGCCCGTGAAGTCCGCGAGACATTTCCGGGGACCCCGGTGCAGAGCCGGCCCTGACCGGAGGGTCCGCACGCCCTTGCCTGCCAGCGCCGGAAAGGGGACGGCCCCTGTCCCTCAGGGGCGCATGTGCCAGGAGCTGTACGCCTTTGCCAGGCCTTGAATCTCTGCCTCTGCCGCGCGTGGCATCCCGTCCCCTGCAGCCACACGGGCCCCTTGCCACTCCTCCGGGACCCCGGGCTCCAGCCTCTCCGGGTCTGTACTGGCGCAGCTGCCCCGAGCTCACCCAGCCCTGGGGAGGACGGCTGCGCTCGGAGCTCAGCCTGGAGGCCCGGCCCGGTCCCCGCTGGCAGCCCCTGGACCAGAGGGCGATCTCCCGTGGCGCGGAACTAATCGCAGTGTGGGCCTCTGAGGAAGCAGCTTCATGGTGACCGCGCCCCTCAAGGGACAGGGCCTGTTGGCCACAATCTTGTCGCTCAGCGTCGGAGCCACAGCGGGACGTGCCGGGTCCCGCTCTGCCCCTCGTGCTGGTTTCCATGCGCGTGCGCTGCGCGCAGGCTTGATTCCTCCTCGGGGAACCGAACCGGCATTCGTGGGTGAACTGAAGCTAACCCCCCAGGGCGGGGCGCCCGGGGCAGCGTGGTGAGTGCCGGCGTGGGAACCCTGTACCTGGGAGGCCGCCACAGGCCGGTGTAGACCCTCCCAGAGGGAGGCCCCTGTGGACAGGACACTCTGAACTTCAGGCACTGCAGATCCTGACTGGTGGGACCAGTCGCCGAAGCGTGTGGGCAGAGCGGCCACCGCAGCTGACCCTCACCCGGCGCCCCCGCGCCATCCAGCCCTGAGTGGCAGGCGCCCTTGCGCCCCCTGGCCAGCGTCACGGGGTTACTTGGCTTTATTGGTGCTTATTTTCTAAGATGAGCATCCGATGTTTCTGAAAGCAGAGTCTCTGTCTCTCGTTGCCGCGTCTGAGTCTGTGTGTCCCCTCCTGGGGGTGTAGCGCCCACAGGGCACTCAGACTCCGGCGTCAGAGCCTGGAGCCGCCTCCTGTCATCCCACGGTCCCACGGTCCCACAGTCGTGGGTGACAGGTGGCAGATTGGTGGACGGAATCTTAGCAGTCCAGCCTGCCGGCCGTGGGCAGCAGTGGGCGGGTTTCGAGTGCAGCCTGGGGTGCGTCTCACCCATCTGACCTGGTTCAGAGGCTGCACCTTACTTTTTTCTAGAAGTGGGGGGAAAAATCTATAGTTCTATACTCTTGTCTGAAAAATGGTTTAAAAATTTTGCATTACGTGGCTTATTCTGTGTAAAGACCAGCTCAGCTTAGAACACGTGGTCAGAGAAGGGCCTGACTCCCAGCATTAAAAAATGACTTTAGAGAAGCCTCTCCTGCCGCAGGAAGCTGCAGAGAACCCACCAGAACAGCGGTGCACGCGAAACAGTGAGCCGAGTCGAGCCACGTGGGGGGTGGGGGGCGTCGGGTGGTATCCCCAGGGCCACATGAACCGCACAGGCACGCGGCATGCGCGTGCGCCATGCGCCCCATGTCAGCAGTGGAGAGGAAGGGACACGTAAGGCACAAGGCCTTCGTGAGGGTCTCCTGTGGGGGGAGGGGCCGGGGTGTGGGAAAGAGCCCCCCGGCCACCGGCCTTAAACTACCGGCTCCTGGCTCTGGCACGCGGTGCAGAGACGCCCTCAGACTGTCTGGAGGCCGCTCTCCCGGACTTCTCCGTGATGGCCACGTTTGTCTAGAAGCACACGAAAGGGGAGAGTGTGAGCTGACGCCCCGAATTCTGCATGTGGAGTCCATCCCGTCCTCATGAATCTGTTTCCAAAGCAAACAGCCCCTTCCTGTGAGGCAACGGCGCGGGCGCCGTGAGCCCCAGCGCGGCCTGCAGAGCGTCCCTTTCCCCTCGCTTCCTGCCTGCCAGCTTCCGAGGGCCGCGGGCCTTCCTGTTGAAGTGACCGTCAAGCACATGCAGGTGGCGTAAGGGGAGACCGTGGAGCCGAATCCTGAGCCTTCACATAGCACACCCGCCCCATGGCCTGCCTGTGACTTAGGTGCGATGACGGCTTCCGGGGAGAGTTCCTGGAGCCGAGCACACAGCCCATGTCAGGGCGCGGCCGCAGTGGGCACCCCAGCACCTGGGAGCAGCGGACTGACAGGATCCACGGGCCCCTCCCTGTAGGGGGGGGTTCTGGGAAAGGGACCACTGAAGGTGCGATGTGTCCGGTCGCGTGTCCACGGCCCTGCAGCTCCCGCGTGGCGCCCGGCGTGCCAGTGCAGAGCACAGAGGGCGTGCACGTGAGCAAGAAACGCGAATGTGGTTGGGGTGCAGACCAGCGTTGGGGAAGCAGGAGCCAAACGCGGGCACGGTGTCCGGACCAGGCCAGGCCTATTCTTCGTGAAAGACAGAAAGTCATGTATTCCTGCGAGAGGAGCCCCGAGCCTACGAACAGCAGAGCCTCCCCAGCTCACGACTGCCGAGATTCAGGGGCACGGGGTGCACAGTGTGTGCGTCAGTTTTGCTGTCACATAAGAAAAAGATGCTGATTTCCAGAAACTGAGAGAGGAAGCCAGAGCCACAGAGCCCAGGAGGTTCCGCCGTGATTCTGCTCCCAGGGTTGTCCCGCAGGGGTGTGGGAGGCTTCGCGTCAGGGGGGGCCGGGCCGGAGCGGGCTGGCGAAGGTTGGCATCCAGCGGTCCGGCCGTGTGTGCGGGGACCTTGCGCTCTGCGCAGTGCCGAGGGCTGGAGCACACGCCTGCGAGCTCGGGCCTGATGGTCAGCCGCCTGCAGGACGTGAGGAGCCGCCGGAGGGGTTCCCGAGGAGAGCCCGGTGCCGTCCCAAAGGTGCTCCGCCCGACAGTGGCCTCTGCGAGTCGGTTGCCCATCTGTCCGTCTGTCCTTGAGCTGCCCCGTTTCACGGTGGGATCGTGCCGTGCGGAAAACTGTTAGTCTAAAAAAGCTGCAGGTGACCCAAATGACAGACGAGGTGGCTGGACTGAGACTCCGCAGACGTGGAGACGAACAGCCACTTAGGACCAAAGCTAATCAACCGTAAACCAGGAGACACATCAAACGCTACGAAGTCACAGACGCTTGAGGTGGAGGAGGAGCCTTACACCACGGTAGATTTGTCACCACCGGACCCAAAGCCAGATTGTAAGGGAGGTGGGACGCCTGGCCTGTGGGCCCCATGCTGGGACATCACAGAAGGACTGCAGTTTTCCTCAGTCCCCGGGTGTCCCTGACACAGTGGGCCCGGCCCGGGACAGCCCTCCGGGGCGCTTGCTGCAGCGTGGGGGGACTTCTCGGTCTCTGAAGGGGTGGCAGGTGCCGCGCGTGCTCTCCAGTGAGCAGTGGGGGTGAGGGAGGGAGTGTGGAGGAGGGAACGGATGAGCAGCCTGGTCCTCAGGTCCCCCACCGCGCTGCCAGCTGGGGGCTCTCGGGACGGAGCCCTCACACCCCTGGGAGGCCAGCCACATGGGACGCCGACACCAGCCTGGATGTGCGCCTGCAGCCACGGTGCTCTGAGACCACTTGGGCGGTGGGCAGGGAGTTGCCCCTGAAAGGTGCGACTTGACCGAGGAACAGAGCCCTGAATGGCCCCACCTGAGAGCATCAGCCTGGGGACAGATGTGCTTAGTCCCGCAGGGCAGCTGGAGCCCGGGGCCGCTGGCGCCTGACAAGCCGCAGGTGGGGTCACACTGAAGAGAGTTTGGAGCGACCCGTTCTGGCAGGGGGGAGGCTCCCCTCCCTGGTGGTGGCTGCTCCGGCACAGGCCCCGGCTCCGTGGGGGCCCTCGGACACGCAGCTGGGGGTCCCGACGGTCGCGGGGCAGGCGCGGCTGCGTGAGAGCACGGGCTGAGGGGGCTCGTCGCACCTCAACGCCCGGGGAAGGGCCCTGGCGCACTCAGGACCCTCCAGAGCCAAGGAGCCTCACCCCAACGTGCCCGCCAGGCAGGCCGCCTGCCGAGCCCCCTCGGCTGTCTGGTGTCACCTGGGTGTCTGAGGCAGGTCTGGCGGCGCCTGCCGGCGGTGATGACACAGGATGGCGGGCGCTCCGTGTGCACGAGCAGTGAGAGCAGAGAAGGCGCACGCGGACAAGCGAGGGAAGAAAGGACGGGAGGGCCTGCAGGGCCGGCCGCCAGGAGCCTGTACGGGCGCGTGGCTGTGGCAGGGGCCACCCATGCCAGCTCTTTGCCCTGGGACAGGGTCCCCCAGGCCGCTGCAGCCCTGACGGGAGCCAACGTCACAGGGAGAACGTGGAGGCCACGTAGAGCCGTTCGGCTTGTGGGTGGAGGTGGAATAATGGACAGAATTCTAAAGTACATTAGAATTCCACGTGGAAGGTTCTGTAAGGAGGCGGGAGCCCATTGCATGGTAGCGGGAGCAGGCGTGCGGGGCAGAGCGGCGGGCGGGCATCACGNTCGCCCGCGCCGCCTCTCTCCGCTGCCCACCCTCTGGGCGCAGCGCTGGGGCCTGGAGGCCGCTTGCATCACAGGTACCAGCAGGCACTTCCCCTCCTGGGACAGGATATCCCGGCGCCCAGCAGACCGGAGCACAGGAAAAAACCTAACTCTAAAATTAGCAGCGCGGTGGCAGAAAGGCACACGGCCGCGTTCTGTACTGTTTGTCAATGAAACAAGTCTAAACACGGCCAAGTGCATTTCCTTTGTGGGCAAAACAGACCCGTGGGGGCGAGGGCAGGGAGCCACCGGGAGACGCCTGCAGAGACGGGAGGGGCCCCCAGCGCCCCTCGGCGCTCCCGGCTCTTCCCAGCGGCCTCCGCCTGCGTGATGGTCCCTGCGCGGCGGCCGCGCGTTCCGAGGACGCCCGGGAGAGCGCGGCCGCCCCACGGGCAGGACGGGCCACCGGGTGTGCCTCACGGGGCCCCCGGGCTGTCTTTTCAAAGATATAGTATCTGGGAACAGCACTATCTTGTTCTGAAATAAGGGTTCGCAGGAAGTGAAATGTCAGATCCCAACCCGCCGTCTCTCTCCCAGTGATTCTAAATAAAAGGAGCCGCGGCCCATTGTGCTGCCGCGGGGTATTTCCAGGGTCACGATCTGCTCCTTTCCTTGCTGCGGTGCCGCTCAAGGTCTGCCCCTAGTCGTCCGCTTCCTTCTGGAAGGGATGGAATGTCAGATAAGCTCCGTGCTATAGGGCTGGGCCATCTCCGTGAGGTCTAGGACCCCAGTTCTGCCGTGTGGCCCTAAGGTCAGCAGAGGGCAGAGGGGTCGTTTTCTGAACGGTCACTGTCTTTCGGAGTGTCCGTGTTTCTACCCACAGCCGTGGATAAGGGAGAGGCCGAGGTCCAGGCGTCCCAGCTCACCCGCCTTCTTAGCTCCCCTTAATTCTGCCCGCTGGGGGCAGACGGAGCGGCCGGTGGGCTGGCAGGTTGCCCCGACCCCCCCAGATCGCAGGTGACAGAGCCCAGGTGCACGTCCAGCCCCCTCGGCCTCGAAGCCACGCTCCTGGAAACCGCGTGCCCGGCCCTCGGGGCTCCCAGGTCCTGCCCGCGACAGGGCCGTGGGGAAGCGACTGGCCCAGGACCACCCGCCTTCTATTAAAAGGCGCAGGAAGGCCTGTTTCCAGTTCCTGATTCCCAGGTCACTGTGCAGCGTGTGAGTTCCTGCCAGTCTGTCAGCCTCTCTCTCCAGAAAGATAAGGGCCGGAGGCCATTATTCCCGGAATGATTCACTTCAGACTTCCTGCCGTTTCTTTCCCTGGGTCTGTTGGAACCGTACCTTCACCTCTGGGGCCGCTGCCATCCTCTGCCCTCAGGAGAGGCGAGCGGGCCGACTGCTAACGTCCCCACACCCTGGCCACCCCACCCCCGCCTGGGACCGCCATCAGGCAGCGGGGAACCTGAACTGCCCCCAGATTTCCGTGATCGGGAAAACTGAGCCGGCGGCCAGAGCAGTGGCCGAGGGGAAAGTAGCAGAGAAGGCCCTCCACTCACTGGGGTCACCTGGACAGCTCCCGAGGCTACCCGTGCGGAACCTCCCGGAACTGTCATGTTCCTCGTTTACGACGCCACCACCCCTCTTGGCCTTTCAGGACCACGGGTGCATCCACACCCTCCCTTCCTTGTTGCCCCAAGGCCTCACCACTCTGGGGCCCCCAGCCCGCTCCCGTGGCAGCACGGGCCGTGGGAGTGGGGGCCAGGACACAACACGTGCGCTCGGGCGCTGGTATGCTCTGCGCTTTTCGCCGCCTGTGAGGACGGGCCTGTAGCCGAGCCGGGCTGGAGCCACGCGCCTGCCCAGACCCCCCGTTGGCGCATGGTTAGCAGGGAAGGTGCGTGCACAGGTGGGGGCTCTCCCCCTGCCCGTGCCAGGCTGTTGCGCCATTGCACCAGGACCTTGAGCCCAGACCACCAGCTGTGCCAGCTGCAGACGGCAGAGCACGTCTCTCTGGAGTGCCAGTGGCTGGTGCCAAAACGGAGAAAGGCAGGAGCCCAGGGGTGGACGGAAGTATGCGGCCGGATGCTCGCGTGTCCTCGCTTCCCCGTGTGTGTCTCGGTCTCGCCTCCGCCCCACCGACGGCCAGAGGGTGACCCACAGGGGCGCGGGGGCCGAGGGTGCGGTCACCTCACCAGCCCGGGGCCCGGGGCTACTTACTCGCCAGCTGGAACGCGGCGGCCATGGCCTCCTCCCAGCACTGCGACTCGGGCGACATCAGGGGCAGGCCCGCCAGCCCCAGGACGAAGGTGAGCTGGCCCGCAGCCAGCGCTGCCGTGGCCACCAGGTTGCAAGCGCGCATCATGTCAAACTGCACTGTGAGAACGACAGGGGAGGGACAGGTGGTCAGCTGGAGCCCCGCGGCCTCTCTCCCCGGCTCCTCGCTCTCCGCTCCCGGCCCAGGACCCGGTGCACGGGGGGTGTGCCACAGGCAGGGCCGGGGCTGCGCTGCTGCCCCGAGAGGCCCACGGAGAGAGACTTCGGGCGTGCTGGGCAGCAGAGCGCCAGCCTGCGGGGAGCGCGGCCAGAGACCGGGGGACCGGCCCCACCGGGCCTCAGCCTGCGGTGGTGTCTGTGACTCGCCCACACGTGGGCAGGCAGCCTTCAGATCTAGCACCCCAGGAGCCCAGGGTGAAGGGAGACCACGCCACTTCCTGCCCCCAGGCCGGCCACTCCTGCCCACTGTGTGTCAGCCGCTTCCTCCTCGCCGCTGTCCCAGGCAGGGCTGCAGCAGGCAGGGCGGCCCTGCGGCCAGAGAAGCTTCTGGAAGGAGAGGAGGAGGGAGGGGCCGCTAGAGGAGGACAGCCCCCAGGCTGAACACCTTCTGGAGGCGGCCTAGGCCTCTGCCCTGGCTTGCTGTGTAGATGAGCTGTGTAGACCGTGAGCATGGCCAGCTCTGCTCTCCCACACGGATGGCGCTGTCCTGCCCTGTGGGCTGCACTGCCGCGGGCTGATGCTCACACTCCGTGCTTTGCAGGGTCGCCACGGAAACATCCCTGCGGTTGTCAGAAGGCCTGCGCCCCTCTGACCCAGTAAACGGCAGGGGTGCCAGAGGCGAGCAGGTACTCCTGGTGCAGGGGGAGGCACCAGCACCCGCATTTCCTCACCTCCCGCTCAGCTGCAAGCCAGGTTTCAGGCCTATTTTCCCGAACCTTTCTGGCTGCCCACACGGTCTTCGTGGCACAACCCAAGTCACGGCCAGCCCGACCAGCGGGCACACGCGCGTGCAGGAGACCATGCGGGCCCTGCTGTGCGGACAGAACGGCCTCCCTGTCCGTGGAGACCCTGCCCTTCACACGCTCTCTCCGGCGTCTTCACACTCTGTTTTCTTTGCCTTACTTGTGCCGACATGTGACTGCACAGACGTCCTTCTACGGTAAAAGGTGGCCGAGTTTGGGGGTGACCTCAGAGATGAGGGGCAGTAAACACATGGGGCACTAAGCACAGGACGGGGCGCCGGGTTCACAGCCAGACCCAGGGGAGGTAAGGCTAGAGGTGGACAGAGGAGGGTGCCCTCCCGCTTGCCGTCCCCCGAGCTCTCTGTCCTTCCCGGCACTCTGAGTGCACTGCCCAAGCCATAGGCCCTGGCTGCGGCCCCGCGTGCCCTCCCCACCCCACCAGCCTCTGCCCCGTGGGCGTGAGGGTGTAGGCGGGTAAAGGGTGAAGCGCTGACTGCCTGAGCCCACCCCCACCCCTGACCACCAGCAGGGGACCTGCCGGGCAGGCGTCCGCCGTGCCCGGGGTCCATGACTGACGGAGCCTACTGCGTGCATAGCCTGGGCAGCGGCGCCCAGCAGGAGCGTGGCGGGAGGGCCTGAGGCCAGGCAGAGTGTGATGCACACAGTTGCATCCCGGGCGCCAGACGGGTTTACCCATGCCGCGCCTCACTTCGGAAAAGGACGTTAGGGCGCCCGACAGAATGCCTGGCACGCGGAGCTGTGACACACGCCCAGAGAGCAAGGCTTCCCGGGACTCGGGCTGTGAGGTCTCCGTGGGAGCCAGGGGAGGACCTCGGGGACACTGCATCCCCACACCGCCTCGCAGGGACAAAAGCTGCTTGAGCAGGGGTCTTGGAGGACAGGACCCCGTGTGCATGGGGGGCCGGCCGCGGAGCCCCTGACCCAGTGCCCTCGGGACGCCCTGCGCGGGGCCCCCTGACAGAACATCATGGTGGGCGGCCCTCGCCCTTTTTGCTCCGTGAGTACAGACGGGCTCTGACCGGGCAGTTCAGGGCATTGCTGGGGTCCCTGGAGCAGAGCGGGCAAGCGTGTCCGCCATCCCCTCACCATCTGCCTCGATGTCTGGAGTCCCTCAGGCCCGAGATGGGAGCTCAGAACGGATCGAGTCCAGCCTGCGGCCACACACACTCACCCATTGGGGACCAAGACGACCCCAGAGCCTGCAGGTGTCTGACGGAGCGCCACTGCTCCCTCCTGCCCCATCCCGCCGCCCAGCGGAGCCGGACGCCGGGTGCTGGTGTGGCATGGGGCGGCAGGTGCGGGCCGGGAGACGAGGTGCCGGAGCGCCCACGCGGGAGCACAGGGGCAGCGCACATCCGCCCGGCTCGCGCCCCGGAGCCCGCGAGAAGCGCGTCAGCAGCTCCGTCTCCCTGACAGGAAGCTTCCGCGGCATTTCCCTCGTTTGTGGCGCATGTTTGACACTCAGACTGATTAAGGATCAGCTGCCGGAGACGCCGTGCCCGTGTGAGGATGTCGTAGAAGTTGCACGAGGAGCTGCTCGGGTGGCCGGGGACACAGGTGGCCGGCCCGGTGGGAAGGGGGTCTGGAGGCAGAGCACGTCCCCGCCCGTATAGCCTCCTAGCCTCGGCCCGGGGACAGAGGGCCTGGACGCCTGGGGAGGGGCTGGGCTGAGTCTCGGGGCCAGGGGTGCTGTGTGGGGCAGGACAGCCTCAGGACCCAGGACGCCTGCTCTCCACCAGCCAGTCTCCCGGGACCCAAGTTCAGCTGCATCGAGTTTGGAGAGCTTGTGGAAAAGTCTGAACTTCCTGCTTGTGACCGAGGGGGAGGGGCTGACAGGCTCACCCCCTCCCCAACAGAAGACCCCCAGACCCAGAGGAAGGGGCTGTGAGTGCAGGACTGCACGGGGACCTTGGCCGAGCACATGCCTCCTGCAGCCTCCGTCTGGTGGCCCGTGGAATGGGCCCCACCCCACCCCCGCCCCCAGTGGGTCAGGGCTCCAAGCACATGGCGGCTGGAGACAGTCACGGCGCCAGCCTGTACGACTCGAGGACTCGGGACGGCCTCTGAGAGCAGCTAGCAACCCTGGCGACGCCACACATGCTCCAAAGGGCGAGCCCGAGCTCGGTGTCCTGCCCTTCTGTGAGTTAGACCGAGACCTCTGCCCGTCAGCCACTGTGGCCACGTAGGTGACACGTTAGGTGACGAGTGTCTTACACTTGTGAGCCCTTTACTCCCCTGCACTCAAACCTGACCCCATGGTCAAAGTCCTGTTCCCATCTTCCAGAGCGGGAAGGGCCGGGACAAGCCCATGCTCCGGAGCCGCTGCCCTGAGCCCCTTCCCTGCCCCCAGGCTGGTCTCCAGCAGCCCTGTCTGCCCTCTGACCCCCGACGCTGCCTGAACGGCTCTCTCAGGCCACGGAGCGAAGTCAGAACTCAGCCATGTGTTGTTTGAGCTCCTTGTTTATTTCACTCACTGACAATTTCTATTTCCCACCAAGGAAAGCGTATTTTCCTTGGTTTGGTGAATGTACCTGCCCTGTAGCTACACGTGAAGGTGGAGAAAAGCCCCATGCCCGCACAAGAATTCCGTCCTAAAGGAGACAGAGGCAGGTCAGGGCTCAGCGGAACTGGGGCTGGGGCTCCCCTGGAGGGTCCCAGGCCGAGCTGGGGGCTTGCCTGGGCTCCCCAACACCAGACGTGCCCCTTGCCCACGGCGTGCCCGACCGTTCTAAAGGAGGCGGAGAAGTAGCAGACTTACGCTTGACGGTGCCTCGAGCCTCCTGGAAGCCTGCCGCCTCGGAGCCCCAGCCCAGGGCTTCACAGTCCCCTGCATCCGCCGGCCCCGGCCGGGCCCCGGCGCTCGGCCCTCCCCGGGCCCTGTCTGCCAGCCAGCAGGACGCCCACAGCCCCACGCTCCGCCTGCGCCCATCCTCCAGCGTCTGGTGCACCCAGCTGGGGGTGAAGGCCGCCGCGTTGTTGAGGACGAGAGAGACCAGGGCCACCAGCACCGCCGTGGCCACCAGCTTCTGAACGGTCATCGCCGACTGCCAGTGCCGTCCGCTTGTCGGGAGAAAGTCCCAGCCCCGGGCACCGCTGTGGCCAGGGAGAGCCGAGAGCAGCTAGGGGCTGCTAGAGGACATCGCCGCTCATTCTCGGAGGCATCGGGAAGGCCCACGCGACAGGTGCAGGTGAGCCCACCTGGGCCCGTCCTTACCCTGCCTCCTGCACCTGGAGCAGGACCAGGCGCCAGCTGCGGCCGGCCTCTCGGCCCATCCCGGGGAGGCACCCGGGGCGCCCGCGACAGCCCAGGGCCGTGCGTGCGCCGTCTTCCTGAGAGGCCAGGCCTCTTCTCCCCGCGAGCAGCTGTAGGGGCGGCCGGCGACGTGGGGTATGTCCCGCCTCACTGCCGAGAACCGGCTCCTCAGAGCGAAGCCAGCGGCCGGGCTCCGAGCGGGGCCTCCGGCTGCCTGAGCCCCTGCCCTGTTTCTCCGCCGCGAGACGGCCTGTCCTGGAAAGCAGAGGGCCCGCCGCGGGGAAGCGCGTGTGCCTGTGTGTCTGCGTGTGTGCAGGCGCGCGTGTGCGTCCCCCCCGCGGCAGAGAGGAAATGGTTGTTTTTGAGGCTGTTTTTTGTGAGCTGGATGGAGGGCGTAGCCAACTGCAACAAAGAGCGGCCAGGCCCCCGCGGCCAGACGCTGACAGGACGCGCTTCCTGACGGGAGAGCAGGGGGGCCTCTGGAGTCCTGCTCCGGGGCCCCCTCCCCCCTCCCGGCACAGGCCCACAGCCCCCCCTGGCTGGCCCGGGCTCCGCCAGCCTGGCACTCAGGTACCCGGAGCAGCCGCGGGGGCACGTGCACCCACAGCGCGCGTCCGTGCTGGGCCTGGCGCAGCTGCACCCAGCGCGGGGCCAGTGCCCCGCCTTGGGGACTTGGGGGCTGTTCCCAGCAGCCCAGGGGCCCCTGCCCTTATCACGGGGTTCACGGACGGTAGAGGACAAGGCCGGGCATGGTGGAGAGCCCTCCTCAGACAGGCCTTTGCCCGGGCCAGGGCCACAGCTGCAGAGCTGCCCGGCCAGGGCGCCGTCCTGGAGGTGCAGGGTCCCACGGCGGGGACAGAGGGCGCCGGGCACGTCCCTGACGAGGGAGCTGCAAGCCCTCTGTGCGTGCACACAGTCGGGAGAGGCTGTGCCACCCTCTGGGCCCGGGGGCGGCGGTGCACAGACAGGCACCCACACACCCTTCTAGGAGCACATGTGCCCCGGGCGTCGTGTGGTGCAAGCCTCGGGCCCCTCGGGCTGCTGTCTTCACTAGCTGCCCAGCCAGCACCAGGCGCCTTCGTTACAGGAGAGGGGGCCACACAGCTGCCCGGGTCACGGAGGTGGCGAGAGGGGCCCGGCAACCTGGAGAGCCGTGTGGGACTGGCTTGTACCCTCGGCTCGTCCACGTCGGTGCCTGGGACGTCGGCACCCCGCTCGCCTCCCGCTTCTGGAGCTCCGGAGGGTTCTAGCGACTGACACCGAGCAGGCCCCGCTACACAGTTCGTTAAACGGCAAGTGGTAATCGTCCGATTAGTAACGGTTATCTTCAAGAGGCATTAGCACTGGCCGTGCTGGTTCTCAAGGACGGCCAGCAGCCTCGAGGCACAGACGCTCCCCATGTAGCCCATCGTGTAAATCAGACTCAGTTTCCCACCAGCGTTGGTGCAAGCAGCCTGGGGCCAGACCTGGGTCCGGGGCCACGTGCGCAGTGGTAACGTGGTGAGTGCTGAGGCTGCGCTGGTCATCGCATCAGAGCAGCGGGAACCGCCACGGCCCCCAGAATTTGCGTCCCTCTCTTGTAGGGGCCTGTGCGTGCTGCAGCGGGGAGCCCCACCCGCCAAGCCTCTGCCCCTGAAAGGCAGCGGGGAGGGGGGTCCTTGGAGAATCGGGGTCTCCGACAGCGTCTATGTGTTGGGTCCCTGATGGGCTTTGCCCGCTGGCGTCAGCACGTGTCCCCGAGGCAAATGTGCCGGCAGCTCCTCCCCACCAGCCTTCTTTCCGCGGCCTGTATGCTCTCCCGTCTCTGCTCCAGCCTCCCGGGGGCCACGGGGGGACGGGCACCTAGTCCTCTGCACATGGCCCCCTCCTCCAAGGGCACCAGCATGTGAATCAGAGTCCCTGAGCCCACGGTACAGGGGTCACCTGGACAAGGCGGCTCTTCCCCCGAGGGTCAGCCCCCCTATTTATTTAAATCACTTCTCCCCGGGTGGTCTTTGGTTCCTGTCTGCCAGGTGAGACAGGGAGGCCCAGGCCACTCCCCGGCTCCTCCAGCAGCCCGGCAGCCATCCGGCCCGGCCCGCAGAGGACCCCTGTCATCCACCCATGTGACCGCGAGGCCCACCCCGGGTGCCCAAACCCCCAAGGGCCTCCCTGTCCCCCAGAGCTGCGTGCGGCGGGCACTGTGTTGGGAGCTAGGAGCGAAGAAGCTGGGGCCGCTGGCCGCACCGGGAGGCCGTGACCCCCACAAGCCTGAGGGGCAGGCCCGAGGAGAGGGGCCTCCGGGGCCGCTTCCGGCGGCTCTTCCCAAAAGGGGGGGGTGCGTCTCCAGGCCAGGCCCCTCGGCAGGCAGCCCGTGCGCCCTGGCGTCAGCGCCTCTCATGTTGATGAAGTACAGATGTGAGTGTCGTGGCTGGACGGCAGGAAGTGCGCCGGGCTGGCGGCCGTCCAAAGGCTGGGGCCCCAGGCCTGCGTGCGGGCCCACGGCCTCGGCCCAGGGGCAGGGCTCGGGCTGTTCTTCCAGCTCACGCTTGTCCCCTGCGTGCACGCACGACCCGCCAGACCCCTTTAGCCTAGGGACACACAAGGAAACCGAGTCGGCGGAGAGCTGGGATGGGCCTCCAGGTTCCTTTGCTTGTTGGGGTTGTGTACTTTTGTGGTGCACAGATAGCAGCCATCCATGTTCAAAACTCAGCAGAGGTGGGGACGCACAGGGCCCCGGGCCCAGGTCCCGCCCCCACGCGGGTCTTCGCTCAGGCAGGGAGCGTGTGAAAAAAGCCTCCTACGTGGAACGCGTCTGGAAGGGAGGGGCCTGTTCCAGCCAGCGCCTCGCCGCAGCCCTGGCTCATCCGCCTGACGCAGGAAGGGTGCCGACTTCGCATGAGTTCCGCGAGTAGGCAGAGGGCTCCTGGGCTCTGCCTGGGACCACCAGGCTCTGTGGTCGCCGCGGCCCTCCGCGAACCCGGGCCGCGTGCCCCGCCTGAGCAGGAGCCTGTGGCCAGGAGGGAGTTGAGGGTGGAGCCAGCCCCTTTGGGAAGGAGGCTGGTGCCTCGTAACAGGCCCTTGGGGCTGGGGGGACCCCAGTGCGGGGTCACAGGGGAGGATGGTGCACACGGCCCCTCTAACCGGCCATTGTCGGTAAACCCACCTGTCACCCCTCAGCGGCCCCAACCAGCGCGTGACAGCAAAGCTGTAGCAGGCTCCGCAAGCTCCCTGCTCACAGGGAAGGGCGCCTGCACGTGCAGCTTCTGGACCAGAGATGCGGCCACGAGTGCGTCCCTGTCCCCGAGGACAGACGCCTCCGCCGGCGGCTTCCCAGCTGACAGAGGCTCTGCCCTGACACTGTGGCCCCTCCTCCTCCCCTCGGCACTCCCGCTGTCACAAGGCCGTGGGAAGATGCACTGGGCACACACCCTGGCCCGGGCCCCCCCACACCCAGCTGCCCCCTCCTTGCCCGTGCTGTGCACACGATCTGAGCATAGGGTCCGCGGCGCCAGGACCCCTCAATTTTGTGGAGTGTGGTTTCCCAAGGCGGGGGGCCTACCTCAAGGCAGAAGTTTCTAGCCTCACAGGAAACTGCGATCTTCAAGGAGGGCAGGATCCCCTGGTCAGTGTAGGTCATCGTTGGCAGAAGAGAACTTACTGGAAGACTAACATGGGGGGAGGGACCCATGCCTCCGAATCCCCTCCCTGGGCCTGTGTGGAGTCACGGGGGCCTATGGGCGTGAGGACGGGGTCCTGGGGGCGTACCGGGCCCCCCCTCCTTAGCCCAGGTCAGGGACCCACCAACCCCATGCTGGGTGTCATGCACTGGTCCGCAGGGGCATCATGCTTGGGGCCCCACAGCCCCTTCCGCAGGCCCGCTGGGGCATGAAGTCTCTACGGCCCCTTCTCCCTGTGGGTCCCCTGCCGGAGGGCAGCACCAACGCTTCCTCGGCCCAGCTGAGAGCTCGGGCAGCGGGTTCAGAGGAGCGTGTGCACCATGGATGGCCATCAAGGCAGGGAGGAGGATGGCCTGAGTACGTCTGTGGCCCTGTCGGCTGCAGGGGACACGCAGATGGCCTTCAGCCACGGGAGGAGTCGGGGCCCCCGTCTGCCGTGCGGCTGCGCTGGTGAAGCCCATCCGGCACGCGTCTCTGTGGGGCTGGCGCTGTGAGGGCTCTGAGCTGACGGGGCTGCGTGTCCCCGGCACAGCGAGAAGGTCTGGGAGAACATGGCCCGCATGTGCGTGAAGACCCAGCGGCTGGACGTCGCCAAGGTGTGCCTGGGGAACATGGGCCACGCGCGTGGAGCCCGCGCGCTGCGCGAGGCCGAGCAGGAGCCGGAGCTGGAGGCCAGGGTGGCCGTGCTGGCCATACAGCTGGGTATGCTGGTGAGTCGGGCACCGCCCCGGGGGGGCAGGGGAGGCAGCACCTGGTCCACAGGGCGGTGCGGCGGGCGGGGTCTCCTCCCTGCAGGCAGGGGCAGCCGCC
>NW_027529647.1:3264534-3272335 GCF_008692635.1 Crocuta crocuta
CTGCCGACCCGGCTGCTGCGCTCTCACCGCAGGCGCAGCGCCACGCTGGCTGCCCCCGGGGGACACGGGCAGGCCTCCCCGAGCCCGACGGCCCACACTCGCTCTGCTTCCTCCAGGAGGACGCCGAGCAGCTGTACAGGAAGTGCGGCCGCTATGACCTCCTCAACAAGCTGTACCAGGCGTCCGACCAGTGGCAGAAGGCCGTGGAGGTGGCGGAACTGCGGGACCGCATCCACCTGCGCACCACCTACTACAACTACGCGAGGCACCTGGAGGCCGGCGCCGACCGCGGCCTGGCCCTCAGCCAGTGAGTGGGGGCCGCGGTGAGGGCCGGGCTGGGCCCTCGGGCCCCTGCTTTCTCCTCCGCCACCTCAAGGCAGGTGGGAGCTTCTGGGTGGGTGGGCAGCTTGGGCTCAGTCCCATCAGGAGAGCCTGAGACCCCCGAGCGCCCCGCCTCAGGGTCTCCTGGCCTGGGGTCGCGGGCGGTGCTGAGACCCCCGGACGAGCTGCAGCCGCCCTCCCCCTGCAGCTACGAGAAGTCGGACACCCACCGCTTCGAGGTGCCCAGGATGCTCTCGGAGGACCCGCAGTCCCTGGAGCTCTACGTCAATAAGATGAAGGACAAGTAAGTATCACCGCCGGACGGTTGGTCGTGGCGCCCGGTGGCGGGGGGAGGGGAGTCCTGCCGCTGCCTGGGGGGGGGGGCACGAGGCGTCCCCGCTCCCCTGCAGCGCTGCGCCCTGCCGGCTGCTGGTGCCGTAGAGCACGGTGAAGGTGGCACTGGGGCCCCGGGGCTCCTTTCCAGGGGGTGCGGGCCCTGAGCGGGGCTGTGGGCTCGCCCAGGACCCTGTGGCGGTGGTGGGCCCAGTACCTGGAGAGCCAGGCCGAGATGGACGCCGCACTGCACTACTACGAGCTGGCACAGGACTACTTCTCCCTGGTCCGCATCTACTGCTTCCAGGGCAACATCCAGAAGGTAGGCGCGTCGGGGCGCCCGGGGGGCTCAGGCGGTTAAGCCTCCAGCTTCGGCTCAGGTCATGATCTCACGGTTTATGGGTGTGAGCCCCGCGTCGGGCTCTGTGCTGACAGCTCGGAGCCTGGAGCTGCTTCGGATTCTGTGTCTGCCTCTCTCTCTGACCCTCCTCCACTCACGCTCTGTCTCTCAAAAACGAATAAACATTTTTAAAATTTTTAAAAAGAAGGTAGGGGTGGGTGGCAGACCGGCCGGGTGTGGGGAGGTGTAGACACGGCCCCAGGGCTCCCTGCTCTCTTTCCAGGCGGCTGAGATCGCCAACGAGAGCGGGAACTGGGCCGCGTCCTATCACCTGGCCCGCCAGTACGAGAGCCAGGATGAGGTGAGGCAGGCCGTGCACTTTTACACGCGCGCGCAGGCCTTCAACAACGCCATCCGCCTGTGCAAGGTAGGCGGGCGGCACGCGTGTGAAAACCGGGCCAGTGGGAGGCTCGGTTCGGATCACTTCACACAGAGAGAAGGGGATTGACTGGCGAGGCCGTGCCTCCCACCCCAGCCCGCTGCCGCCTCACTCGGGGCCCCTGTCCGCCACCGCAGCCTCCCTGGTGGGGTTCACGAAGCATGGCTCTGGAGTGAGCCCCCAGGCTGGCCGTGCCCGGGCCCTGTGAACAGCAGGAGGGACGTCCTGGGTGGGCGACGGTGCCGCTGCCTGGCCTGGAGGCCCTCGCGTCAGGCCCGCGGCGGCGCTCATGGGAGAAGGGAGCCCCCAGCCTTCTGTACGCAGACCCCAGGGAGACATCCCGACCCGGAAACCACGGTCACGTGGACCGGCAGCAAGCGCGAGCAGGGGCGCTGCCCCCCACCCCGCACCCTCAGCTGAGTGTGCCCCGCCCCCCACAGGAGAATGGCCTGGACGACCAGCTCATGAACCTGGCCCTGCTGAGCTCCCCCGAGGACATGACGGAGGCGGCGCTCTACTACGAGGACAAGGGCGAGCACGTGGACAGGGCAGTGACGCTCTACCACAAGGTGGGGCGCGGACGGGGCAGGGACGCCCTGCCACGGGGTGGGGGGGGCACGCGGATGGGGGAGTGACGCTCTACCACAAGGTGGGGCGCGGATGGGGCGGNGCCCTGGAGCTGGCCTTCGCCACCCAGCAGTTCGCGGCGCTGCAGCTCATCGCGGAGGACCTGGACGAGACGTCGGACCCCGCCCTCCTGGCCCGCTGCTCCGACTTCTTCCTGGAGCACAGTCAGTACGAGAAGGCGGTGGAGCTGCTCCTGGCCGCAAAGAAGGTACCATCGGGGGCCCCGCTCGGCACCCACTCAGCACCGAAGCCCGGGGCCGCCTTTTCCAGATGCCGTGGAAGTGGCTTCACCATCTCTCGTGGTTATGGCTTCACAAGCAGCCTGTGGCCCCCGCCTGCCCGAGGGGTGACGGAGCGCTAGGAACGGGCTCAACCCCTTCGCGAGTCTTCACATCGTAACCAGGGAGGCGAGCGCGGCCTTTTCGCGTGTGTGGCAAATACACGTCACATCAGATTTAGCATCTTATCTAGTTTATGAACTTGCTTTAGAATTTTTTAAGTTTACTTATTTGAGAGAGAGCAAGCGAGAGAGAGAGCGAGCGAGAGAGCACACATGCGCATGCGGGAGGGGCGGAGAGACCAGGTGAGGAGAGGACCTCAAGCAGGCTCCAGGCCGTCGGAGCCCAACAGGGGGCTCAAACTCACGGCCCATGAGATCGTGACCACAGCTGAAACTAAGTGTCAGACCCTTAACCCACTGAGCCCCCCGGCGCCCATCCCTGTCTAAGCGTACAGGTCAGTGGTGTCGAGTACGTTGACATCATGGTGCAAGCAGCCTGTCCCCGTGAAACACCAGCCGCCCCTCCCCCTTCCCAAGCCCCTGGCACCTACCATCTCCCTTCCATGTCTGTGGATTGGACGACTCCAAAGACCCTGTGTATGTGGACTCGTACAGGTTGTGCCTTCCTGGGTCCAGTGTATTTCACTGAATGTCATACCGTCAGGGTTCACGGGTGCTGTGGCAGGGGTCAGAATCTCCTTCCCTTCTCAGGCTGAGTAGTGCTCTGTTCCACGTGCGTAGTGCCTCGTGTTCCCCTGTCCACAGACCCTGGGTCGCCTCCCCCTCCCTGAACACGGGTGTGCAGATCTCTCTTCACCACCCTGCTTTCAATCCCTCCAGGTATTTTTACCCAGAAGTGGAGTTACCAGACTATCTGGGAACTCACTTCTAGTGTTTGGAGGACCTTCCAGCCTGTCTAGCACAGCCACTGCCCCGGCTTCAATTCCCAGCAGCCGTGCGCGGGGTGCCCGTCAGGCCGCGTCCTCAGCGGCGCTCGTGGGAGTGTTTTGTAGAGAACACCCTCACGCGTGTCTCAGTGACCCTCTGTGAGTAGGAAGACTGTCCCTCGGAGCCACTGAACGGAGATAAAATTGTTTATCGTGCAAGTTAGCCTGTCCAAACTGAAAGTTATTTCTTCCCGAAGCCAGACTTAATCCTCGTAGCTTAGGGCCTGGCCTCGCTGGTGAGCGACCCGAGGATTCTTGTGCAAGAAGAGGCCGGTGTTCGAGTCCAGACCCAGCAGATGCACGTGCCCACCCTCCCTAAGGCAGCTGCAGACTTCATCTGACCCCGGCAAAAACATCACAGGGGTTTCTGTAGCCAGAGAAGTGGATTCTGTAGTTTCACAGTGAAAACCAGATGAGCCAGAACAGCCAGTTAATCTTGGAAGAAGACTACCAAGAGGTGACTAAGCCCGAAGACTGTAAAACACATCATAGGTGGGAGACTCAGGGTCTGGTGCACGATCAGGCCTACAGGTCAGAGGAAAATATTAGAAAACCCAGAAACAGAACCATTTACATGTGCATCTAGCACATGTGCTAGAGGAGTGTTTCACAACAGTAAGAGGGGTTGATGCACCCAGGCAGCCACTTGGGAAAACACAACAGTAAACCCTCTCATCTCGTGTCCCGGTAAATTCCATGCATCTAAGACTGAAGTGTGCCGGCAAAGCAGCAGCCATTCCAGCAGAAGCCAGGGGCATCTTGTATGAGCTTAAAAACAGGAAAGGTGTCTTCTATTTTTTTTTTTAATGTTTTATTTATTTCTAGGAGAGAGAGAGACAGCACGAGCAGGGGAGGGTCAGAGAGAGAGAAAGTGACAGACTCTGAAACAGGCTCCAGGCTCTGAGCTGGCAGTCAGCACAGAGCCCGACGCAGGGCTCGAACCCACGAACCGCGAGATCATGACCTAAGCGGAAGTTGGACGCTTAACCGACTAAGCCACCCGGGCGCCCCAGGAAAGGTGTCTTCTAAGTAGAATTCAAAACCCAATGGGAAAGACTGATTGACTTGATCAAATATAAATTTGAAAGTAACACACAGAAAAAAATCACTAAAAAAAAGTTAAGATGGTGCATCTGGGTGGCCCAGTCGGTTGAGCGTCCGACCTCAGTTCAGCTCATGATCTCACAGTGTGTGGGTTCGAGCCCCGCGTCGGGCTCTGTGCTGACAGCTGGCTTAGAGCCTGGAGCCTGTTTCGGATTCTGTATCTCTCTCTTTCTCTCTGCCTCTCCCTCTCTCTCTCAGAAAAAAAAAAAAACCATTACAGTAATTTTAAAAAGTAAAGATAATTAATAAAATGGGAAAAAAAATATGTTCTATCTCTATCCCAAAGTCTAGTTTTCCTAACATATATGGAGTTCCTATAAACCAGTAAGAAATTTACCAGTAACTCACAAGGAAAGGACAAAGATTATGGACAGTTTATTTTAAGAAGGAAGTGTAGGTGGGGACGCCCGGGTGGCTCTATCAATTAAAGTATCTGACTCTTGATTTCAACTCAGGTCATGATCTCAGGGTCATGAGTTCAAGCCCCATGTCAGGCTCCTTGCTGATGACTCAGATTCCCTCTCTCTCCCTTTCTCTCCCCCCACCTCTCTCCTCACCCCTGCTGCCTCAAAATAAATAAGTAAACTAAAAAAAAAAAAAAAAAAAAAGGAAGGAAATGTGGGTGATTCCAGAACATCAGATTCTTACCCTCACTTGTAATAAGAGAAGGAATTTCTCAGATCAAACACTCACGGAGATCCGTTTACCCTGGATGACACCCGTAAAGGTGCAAAGGTTCACAGACCCACTGGATTGTCACGGGACCCAGATGTGCTGAGGCGGGGGGGTGGCGGGGGGGAACGCAGCAGGCACTGCCCGCCCCCGGAGCAGTCCCCATGGCCCGCGGGCAGCGTGGGAGCAGCGCACCGGGCTGTACCCGCGGGACGAGGCAGCTCCATGCCTGCGGGTGGCCGGCCGGCTGAGGAGCGTCCCCAGCACCGCAGCCACCCAGGCCCCGCACAGATGGAGTCACCTCCCAGACACACGTTCTTGGGCAGACGTGTTCTCAAGTGAAGGATATAAAATTTCCCTTACATTTTTAAGAAACTTAATTCACACCCTTACCTTGAAAATTTGAAAAGAATCGTGGAAGAAAATCAACTCCTGGCTTCTCTCTCCTCCCACAAGCAGTGTATGTGCTCTGGGGCTCCCGCGTCCCCACCCCCACTCGCACCGCAGGGGGTCCCACCATGAGAGTCACCGGCGAGTGGCAGGGGCTGACACGGCCGCCCCGCGGTGACCCTCCCTCCCCTCCGCCCTGCAGCACCACGAGGCCCTGCAGCTCTGCCTGGAGCAGAACATGCCCATCACCGAGGAGATGGCCGAGAAGATGACGGTGCCCAAGGACTCCAACGAGCTGTCCGAGGACTCCCGGCGCCAGCTGCTGGAACGGATCGCCCACTGCTGCATGCGCCAGGGCAGCTACCACCTGGCCACCAAGAAGTACACGCAGGCGGGGAACAAGCTGAAGGTGAGCACGCCGGCCCGCGGGTGGTGGCCCACCCAGCGCTCAGCTTCCCATTTGCCCCTGGGTAACCCGGCCCCACCCGAGATGAACTTTGCGGGCTCCCTGGGCCCCGCAGGGATGGAGGAGCCCTGAGCTCCCTCTGGTGGCGAAATCCGCGTGAGCCCGCCTGGTGCTCTCCCGTCTAGGCCATGAGAGCGCTGCTGAAGTCGGGGGACACGGAGAAAATCGTGTTCTTTGCGGGCGTCTCGAGGCAAAAGGAAATCTACATCATGGCTGCCAACTACCTGCAGTCCCTGGACTGGCGGAAGGAGCCAGAGATCATGAAGAACATCATCAGTTTCTACACCAAGGGGCGCGCCCTGGACCTCCTGGCCGGCTTTTACGAAGCGTGTGCCCAGGTACGGGCCCTCCCCGCTCCCGGGCCCCCCGGCAGCTCGTGGAGCCCTGCGGCCTGACGGGCCTCCTCCCTGCAGGTGGAGATCGATGAATACCAAAACTACGACAAAGCCCACGGGGCGCTGACCGAGGCTTACAAGTGCCTGGCCAAGGCCAAGGCCAAGAGCCCCTTGGATCACGAGACCAAGCTGGCTCAGCTGCAGAGCAAGATGACACTGGTGAAGCGGCTCATCCAGGCCCGAAGGTAGGTTCACAGGCCGGCGGGGACACGGGGGGGAGGGGGGCCCCCCTTGGGCCATGGAGCCCCCAGGCGTCTCACAGCCAGGAACCAGACCCTGTGTCACATGCAGTGAGCCCTCCGCGGGGAGCCCGTGGACCCCGCGTAGGATGTGTAGACGCCATGGTGCATCCTTCACGCTAAGCTTCTCCGGGGCGGGACTTCCCCGAACCTAGGTGCACTCCCAGGCCAGTTCCAGAAGAAAGCAGGGACGTCTGGGATGGGGGCGGTGAGGCAGATGTGGGTCGGGGGGAGCCTGGGACCTGCTCGGGTGTGTGCAGGGCTCAAGGTCAATGGGTGGCAGCGGGGTGGCCATCACAGCATCCAGGGGTGAGGGGACGGTTTGAAGGAGGCCGTGGGCCCCAGGTTGTAGCTGTTCCTAGGAGAGCCCGTCCACATTCGGACATGATGCCAGTTCCCAGCCCCTGGCAGCCCATCCAGCCTTGCCCGGAGCACACTGTGTGGCCTGCAGGCCTCGGCTTCGGCCTAAACCAGTACCAGCCTCTTCCTCACCTGGGAACAGGCTTTTAGAAGAAAGTTCCAGAAGTATTTTTGAACATTTGTACAAGGTGGGGCTCCCTGCTTGGATGTGTAGGTTCTGGAATATCTGCCGCCCGTGGGCTGCAGGAGGGAGAGAGCAGGACATTGGGAAGCAAGGAGCACACGCCCCTGGGCCAGGGCCCCCCAGGGCTGCTGCCTGGTCCCTGCCCCACTCACACACCCCTGCTCTGCGACAGGCCCCAGCGTGTCGTGTGCAGCCCATCGCTGCGCTGGCCTTTGCAGGTGCTCCGCCTTCCCTGACCTCCTCGGGCGGGGCGCCCTGCATCCCCCTGCCCATGGTGGGGGGCGGCAGGCGGGGCCGGGGTCACAAGCGGATCTAGCACAGTAACAGCACTGCCAGCCAGCCTAGTTTTGTTAAGGGGGTCGGTGAATTTATGAGTGAAATGAATGAACTCATTAACAGGTCCATTTCAGTCACGGGAATTAACTTCACAAAAGATTCCTCCCGCCCGTTTCGGGGAGCTCCTCATAGGGCGGGGAGCCTGCTCTGACCCCTGACTCCTGATCCTGGGCCGTGTCCGGGGCTCCGGCTCAGACCCGCTCTGCTCTGCTGTCGGCAGGACATACACCGAGGACCCCAAGGAGGCGGTCAGGCAGTGCGAGCTGCTGCTGGAGGAGCCGGAGCTGGGCAGCACGGTCCGCGTCGGGGACGTCTACAGCTTCCTGGTGCAGCACTACGTGCAGACGGAGCAGCTCCAGACGGTGAGC
>NW_027529647.1:3272394-3273361 GCF_008692635.1 Crocuta crocuta
GGAGACGGCAAGGCCATCCTTCTCCTCTCTTGATTTTTCAGTCTTTTTCATTTTGAATAATTTCAAACAGAATTACAAGAACAGTAGAACCCATAGTTTATGGGATTCAGCAGTTTTTTGACATTTTGCTACATTTACTTACTCATGTTACAGGTGTGTTTTCAGGTTTCTATTTTCTTTTCTCTTTATTTTTGTTTTTATTTATTTCTGAGAGAGAGACAGCGTGAGCAGGGGAGGGTCAGAGAGAGAGGGAGACACAGAATCTGAAACAGCTCCAGGCTCTGAGCTGTCAGCACAGAGCCCGACGCGGGGCTCGAACCCACACACTGTGAGATCATGACCTGAGCCAAAGTCGAATGCCTAACCGACTGAGCCACCCAGGCGCCCCATGGATGGAATCAATTCTGCTTTTGCACTCAATTTGCTAAAATAGGGGGGTTTTTTAGCTGAACCGTATGAAGAAAATCTAGCCTCACAGCAATACGCAGGTGAGAAGGGGAGGGGCCTCTTCAGACATGCACAGGCCGCCTTTGATGCCATAACTCAACAAGTGGTAATTCTTTTTTTTTTTTTCATGTTTAATTATTTTGAGAGGCAGGGGGGAGGACAGAGGCTCTGCAGCAGGCTCTCTGCTGAGGGCGGAGAGCCCGGCACAGGGCTCAAACTCACGAACTATGAGATCGTGACCCTCACTGAAGCCAGCTAAGCCACCCTGGCGCCCCAACAAGTAGTAACTGTCAAAAGTTGGTTGCAGGGGGCGCCTGGGGGGCTCAGTCGGTTAAGCGTCTGATTTCAGCGAGGGTCATGATCTCACGGTTTGTGGGTTCAAGCCTCGCGTTGTGTTCTGTGCTGACAGCTCAGAGCCTGGAGCTCCTTCAGATTCTGTGTCTCCCTCTCTCTCTGCCTCTCCCTTGCTCACGCTCTGTCTCAAAAATAAGTAAACATAAAAAATTAAAAAAAAAAAAAA
>NW_027529647.1:3277217-3282359 GCF_008692635.1 Crocuta crocuta
GGAGACGGCAAGGCCATCCTTCTCCTCTCTTGATTTTTCAGTCTTTTTCATTTTGAATAATTTCAAACAGAATTACAAGAACAGTAGAACCCATAGTTTATGGGATTCAGCAGTTTTTTGACATTTTGCTACATTTACTTACTCATGTTACAGGTGTGTTTTCAGGTTTCTATTTTCTTTTCTCTTTATTTTTGTTTTTATTTATTTCTGAGAGAGAGACAGCGTGAGCAGGGGAGGGTCAGAGAGAGAGGGAGACACAGAATCTGAAACAGCTCCAGGCTCTGAGCTGTCAGCACAGAGCCCGACGCGGGGCTCGAACCCACACACTGTGAGATCATGACCTGAGCCAAAGTCGAATGCCTAACCGACTGAGCCACCCAGGCGCCCCATGGATGGAATCAATTCTGCTTTTGCACTCAATTTGCTAAAATAGGGGGGTTTTTTAGCTGAACCGTATGAAGAAAATCTAGCCTCACAGCAATACGCAGGTGAGAAGGGGAGGGGCCTCTTCAGACATGCACAGGCCGCCTTTGATGCCATAACTCAACAAGTGGTAATTCTTTTTTTTTTTTTCATGTTTAATTATTTTGAGAGGCAGGGGGGAGGACAGAGGCTCTGCAGCAGGCTCTCTGCTGAGGGCGGAGAGCCCGGCACAGGGCTCAAACTCACGAACTATGAGATCGTGACCCTCACTGAAGCCAGCTAAGCCACCCTGGCGCCCCAACAAGTAGTAACTGTCAAAAGTTGGTTGCAGGGGGCGCCTGGGGGGCTCAGTCGGTTAAGCGTCTGATTTCAGCGAGGGTCATGATCTCACGGTTTGTGGGTTCAAGCCTCGCGTTGTGTTCTGTGCTGACAGCTCAGAGCCTGGAGCTCCTTCAGATTCTGTGTCTCCCTCTCTCTCTGCCTCTCCCTTGCTCACGCTCTGTCTCAAAAATAAGTAAACATAAAAAATTAAAAAAAAAAAAAAGCTGGTTGCAGTGTTGGGAGGCTGTTGTCCTGGGTCCCGTCTGTCTCGCATCTGTTACGCGCACGTGACTTTACGACAGCACGTTCACGGAGCTAGAGGACGTCAACACACTTCCTCACGCGCGTCGGAAGCCCGTATTTGTGTGGCCACCAACCCCGTGAGACGCTGAGGCGTTGGGAAGGTGGCCGGCTCCTGGTGGCCGACAGAGGAGGCTTCTGAAATCCTTCCGTTTGAAAGCTCAGATGTCGTCCTTGGCAGAACTACTGCCCGTTACTCTATTCCTTGACGTGCTGGCCCCCTGGCTCGTTTTTGAGAGAGTCTGTCTCGTCCCCAAGTCTGAGCAGCTTACCCGCAGCCACAGTTACAAGCAAAGGCGGTATCCCGTGCGGAAGCGGCGCCGTTCGCTCACGACCTGCACAGCTGTGCCCACGTTCGGTACAACCCGTGTTTCACGGCCGCCAGCCTGGTGGGTGCGTCGCCGTGTCGCGTGGTGGCTTCAGTGCACCTCCCTCTCCGACTACCCGTGCTGCGCACCCGCTCAGAGGCCCTCTCCCCCTCCGAGTGCGGAACGCCCACCTCGGTTGGTTGGAGGCTGCCTTCTCACGTGGCTCGTGGCCCTTGTGAATTCGGGGTACCTTTCCTTTACCGGCACATGACCCACCGGCGCTTCTCCCTGAGTGGGAAGTTCCCTCCCGTCCTCTCCTCCTCACGGGGCTCCGGTTCCCTGTGTAGCCTATCCCCGGCCCAACTGATCCTTTTTTTCCAGAACTTTCTCTGGTTTCATTGTGGGCAGCTGCTCCGAGCTTACCAGCCGGGGCAGTGTGCGCGCGGACGTTGCCCCCTCCTGCATCCCGCCCGCGGCTGCCCCTCCCCCTCCAGCAGCCTCTGCACCACGTGCCGCCAGTTCCCTCAGTTGTCTTTTCTCTCGACTTTGGTCACCGCGTCTTGTTCCTTACACTGGCGGTTCCTGGACATTGTGGGTAAAGCACCGCAGAGACTCTGGATTCTGTTACCTTCCCTCCTTCCCTCCCTCCTGCCTGCCTGCNAGGGCCCCCAGGGGTCTGCCCGCCCAAGGCCACTTCTCTGCGGGGGCTGTGCCGTCCGCCCTGCGCACCCCCGAGTGGGGAGGGCTGGTCCATGCGTCCCCCCGCCCCCAGCAGAGGCCTGTCTTGTCCACACCCCTCCTGTTCCCAGCATACTCCCCCCACCCCGCCCCGCGGAGTTTCCCTCACGTTGCAAATGGCGTCCTGTGCACCTCGCTGAACGCACGTGCTCCAGGCTAACACAGCACACGGTCCCCGGAGGAGCCGGGGCGACCCGGGGAGCCTCACAGAACGACAGAAGTGTCGCTAGTGCCTGGTGCCGGCCCCACCGCCTGGAAGGTCCACGCCACGAGCGAGACTCAGGCCCCTGGCCTGCTGCTCACCCCCCTCACTGACGCTCCGCTCTGGGGAGGGAGCAGCGCCAGTGTAATCTCAGCCAGGTTACTTGGGGTTTTTTTTGGAGAAAAAGCACAAAATTGGCTTCAGACCACGGTTTCCTCAACATGAACAGAAAAACCACTTTGAACTATCGCACCAGCTCTTCTGCTGTCTCTGCCCGTGCCTGGAGCCTTTGGGATTTAGGATCGTTAACTTAGAAACCTGTGAGCAGTGAGGCAGACGGGCCTGAGTGTCACCTGTGACGTGGACAGGCTCAAGTGTCACCTGTGAGCGGTGAGGCAGACAGGCCCGACCGAGTGTCACTTGTGAGCAGTGAGGTGGACGGGCCCAAGTGTCGCCTGTGAGGTGGACGGGCCCGAGTGTCGCCTGTGAGGTGGACGGGCCCGAGTGTCGCTTGTGAGCATCAGTGAAGTGGACGGGCCAGTGTCACCTGTGAGGTGGATGGGCCCAAGTGTCACCTGTGAGGTGGACGGGCCAGAGTGTCGCCTGTGAAGTGGACGGGCCCGAGTGTCGCCTGTGAGGTGGACTGGCCCAAGTGTCGCTTGTGAGCAGTGAAGTGGATGGGCCAGTGTCACCTGTGAGGTGGACGGGCCAGAGTGTCGCCTGTGAAGTGGACGGGCCCAAGTGTCACCTATGAGCGGTGAGGCAGACAGGCCCGACCAAGTGTCGCTTGTGAGCAGTGAGGTGGATGGGCCTGAGTGTCAACTGTGAGCAGTGAGGTGGACGGGCCTGAGTGTCGCCTGTGAGGTGGACAGGCCCGAGTGTTCTCCAGGCAGGGAAAAGAGGTCCTCGTCACTGCTCTGGTGTCTCCCACACTCCCTTGCACTCGCCTGGCTGTTGCATCAGCGCCCAACCCTTAGGCCCTGACGCTGGTCAGTCCGTGTCCTCAGCAGCCAGGACATCCAGGAGCACTGTCTGTCTCCCCTCAGCTGTCTGGTGACCGTGCCTGCCTTCTGGAAATTGTTTCCACGCCCGGGCCTGGACAGCTGTGCCCACGGAGGGGTGACGTCCCTGCACCACAGGGCCACCTGGGGTCTCCGGCAGACCCCCACCCCAGGGGGGCACGCCCTCGATTCCACTGGCTCCCGAAGCCCGAGCCCTGGCCTGCCTTGTGCTGGTGCCCGTGCGCCCCGCACAGCGCCTGGCTCACAGCAGGCCGTTGGCGCGTCCTCAGATCTCGTCCCGTGCGGCGTCCCCCACCTCGCGTGAGAACGCCTGGGGCTTGCGTTCCACCCGCCCTTCGTCCCCCCAACAAACAACCCTAGCTCACTTCCTGTTCTCACCTTCGTCTCTTATTTTCTCTATCTTGGTTATAGCTGCTCAAAGTAAAATAGCTCAGGAAATTTTATCATCTTTAAGAAATGGTTAAGTTCAGGCGCACCCAGGTGGCTCAGTCTGTTGAGTGACTTCGGCTCCAGTCATGATCTCACGGTTCATGAGTTTTAAGCCTCACGTCAGGCGCTCTGCTGTCAGTGCAGAGGATCCTCAGATCCTCTGTCCCCTTCCCCCACTCCCCCCCCCACACTCTCTCTCTCTCAAAAACAAACGTTAAAAAAAAGAATATTAAGATCCAGAGCACCTGGGTGGCTCAGTTGGTTAAGCATCCGGCTCTTGATTTCGGCTCAGATCATGATCTCGCAGTTCATGAGATTGAGCTCAGCGTCGGGCTCTGAGCGCGTGTGGAGCCTGCTGGGGTCCTCTCTTCCTCCCCTTCCCCTGCTCACACGTGTGCTTTCACCCTCAAAGTAAATACGCTTAAAAAAAATACTAAGATCTGATCATTATTTCCCACGAAAAGTTTTCATTTTTTACATTTTTTTAATATTTTATTTATTTCTGAGAGAGAGAGATTGAGACAGCGTGAGCAGGGGAGGGTCGGAGAGAGGGAGACACAGAATCTGAGACAGGCTCCAGGCTCTGAGCTGTCAGCACAGAGCCCGACGCGGGGCTCGAACCCATGAGCTGTGAGGTCACGACCTGAGCTGAAGCCGGATGCTTAACCGACTGAGCCACCCAGGCGCCCCTCCGATGAAAAGTTTTAAAGCTGCAAGAAATTTAGCTCCCGTAGGGCTGATACGAAGTGCAGCTGGGAGTGAGCCTTAGAAGCCACATGAGACCCTGTTCCTCCCCTCGTTCCTGTGCGTGGCCCTCCCTGTGGGCACAGCAAGTGTTAGCAGACGCAGGCAGACCTGAGCAGGTGAGGGGCAGGTGTGAACAGGTGTGGGCATGTGTGAGCGAGCACAGCAGGCTAGAGCAGGCACAGGCACGTGAGGACAGCTGTAGGCAGGTGCGGGCACGCGGGAACAGGTACAGGTGAGGGGCAGGTCCGGCAGGCGTAGGCACGTGGGGGCAGGTGCGGGTCCCCGCGCACAGGCCACTCACAGGACTTTGCAGGGCAGCTGGCTGTGGCCGTTCGGCTGGGAGTGCTGATCACAGCGGACAGTATCGACAGAGCCCGAAATCCGGGCGCCACGAGCCCTCGGGAAGGCTGTGCAGACAGCTGCCCTCTGGGGAAGGCGTCCTTCCTCTCGCCACCCCGCTCCCCCTAACCCGGAGAGGGCGCCCAGGAAACCCCGCGCCCGGGACTGCGGGGGGGGCCCTCCGGTTCTCACTGTGCACTAACCCGGTGACCGCTGTCCCGACGCAGGCGTACAGGTATCTGGAGGAGATGCGGAGGAGAGTGCCTTCCGCCAACATGTCCTACTACGTGAGCCCGCGGACCGTGGACGCCGT
>NW_027529647.1:3282638-3283613 GCF_008692635.1 Crocuta crocuta
TCCCCCAAACCCCCAGGTCCTCGGCAAGAGCCTGACTGTCTCGCAGACACGGAAGCAGTGACTGACGCCCCGGCGCCCTGGCCATCACGGCCAGAAAGGGGTCCCTTTCCCGCCGAGGGACTTGGTCCCTTTCCTCCAGGACAGTCTCCCAAGTATAGTCTGTAAAGCCTAAAAGCCTTGTTGACCCGGATGAGCTGCAGATATGAGCGTGTTCACTGCGCCTCGCCCCAGCCCCCAGACGAGCGCCCAGAGCGCGTCTGACGGTTCCCAGCAGGGACGCACCACCCCTGACCACAGGCGAGGTGTCCGCTGGAACAGACACAGGTGGCCTTGCCCAGGGACGTGGTGGCTGACGGGGGGCAGGTTCTCTGCACGAGGCCCTGTCCACATGGGCGTCCCGTCACCAGCCCCCACCGGGAGAAACTGGCCTCAAGGCGCGTCTGCGCAGGCAGGGGGACCTTAGGCTCTCCCACCCCCAGCCGTTCCACCAGCTGCCAAGCCGTGTCCCCCTCGGGAGGCCCACTGAGGCACCGCAGACCCTGCCGGAGCAGTGGGAGCCCCGAGGAGTGGGGCTGAGAACCTGGGGCTCCTTTTTATTCTTCCTTTTTGTTGCTTTTTAAAGTTTTCTGCGTTCCGGTGAGGAAGGGGCTTGGGGACACGCTGAGAAGCAGCCAGTAGGGGCCCCAGCAGCCCCCCCCTCCCTGGGACACCCCCCACCACATTCAGGTGGCCCGTCGGTGGACGCAGGGCCGAGGCCCCCTCTCCAGCGAGGACTACGGAGAAGCGAGCGGGAGCAGTCGGTCTCTGAGCTTCTCCAGAAGCAGCAGGGCTTTGACAGCCAGCAGCCTGCAGTCCTCATCCGCGTCCCGTTCGGCCACGTCTGCCGGAGACAAACACAGAGCAGGACGTCAGTGGCGCGCACGGCGGGCGACCGGCCCTCATTTCCTCTCGGGAGTCTGTCCTCACGACCCCCTG
>NW_027529647.1:3283635-3289453 GCF_008692635.1 Crocuta crocuta
CCGTGTGCGGGAGCAGCACCCCGCTCTCCCTGGGGCTGGGGGCCCAGCCGACAGCAGGCTGCAGGGGCGGCGGGACGGAGCCCGTGGGGGAGGCCCCCGTCCTGGGACGCAGCTCGCGACCCACCTGTGTCCCGGGGCCCGGGCACCCGGAGCCGACCAGACACACCGTGACCAGGAGAAGCCCAAGCGTGCTCTGCAGACCAACCGACACGACAGAGGCCCCGCCCGAACGCCGGGCCCTGAGCATGGCACCGCCAGAGCATCCAGGCCCAGCCCAGGCCCCGGGTGGACACGGGTGACTGGGCCACACAGGTGCCTCCGGGTGGGAGGGCGCATGTGCGCCAACAGACTTTTCGCAGGGAACGCTGTGGGGGGTGGCGAGGGGGGCAAGGCTTGTCCAAGTGCTAATAGGCGAGGCTGGTGAGGTGACGTGCTTCCTGAGTGGCTCTGTAACCTTACAGAAGATACAGAATTTTCCAGAACACACCATCTCCCACACCAGGGCACCTTCTCTTGGGTCCTCCTGCAGGAACCCCCAAAGTGACCCAACAACAGCTGAGTCCCCATCCCCTCACGGTGAGGGGTAGGGAGGTGTCGGTCCCGGGGCCTCTGCGCCGCCCCGTGCCCCGATGGCCGCTGCCCCAGCCTCCTCCCGCCCGGGGCCCGGCGCCCACCTGCCAGCCAGGGCCGGGCTTCCAGCAGCTCGTCTGGCAGGTCGGCCAGCAGTCGCTCGGCTGGAACGCTGAGCAGGACGGAGGAGACGGCGGACAGCAGGCCCCGGCGCACGTAGCTGCCAAGCAAGGTCCGGGCGCTGACGCCAGTGGGGCCCCAGGGCAAGCAGAGCACCTCCAGCCGCCCTGCGCCCTCTTGCTCGGGAAGCGCCAGGCGACCCCGCCTCTCGGCCGCCCCGGGGGTGCCCCCCGCCTCCTGCCTCCTACATCACAGCAGGAGCCCCGCCTCCACGTCCGCTTGGGACCCCATTCCTCAGCCCCATGGCCACTCACGCGTCACCGTGGAAGCGAAGAGTCCACACGAACTCCAGAAGGGCCTTGCCCATGGGCACAGCCACCTGAAACGGCAGAGGCCGGTGGGCAGGGGCCCGGCACCCACACGGGGGTCCCGACACTTCCAGCCCCGGCGCCAAGGGGAGGCAGCTGGGAAGACGCCCCCCACTCACCGAGGTGTTCACAGCCAGGTACATCAGGGCCCCCAAGGTGTGGGCCAGCCTCCCGAGAACCAGGTGGTCTTCTCCCAAAAGGTCAAAGGTCACCAGAGGTCTACAACGGCATCGGGTGTGTGTGCACAGGCTGGACACCCGGGGCCGGTTCCCCACTCCCTGGGCCACCAAGGGACACCCGGCGCCCTGGACGCGCCTCCTCACCGCCCGTGCCCGTGTGGTACCAGCAGCCACAAAGAGAAGGCGCTGGACACAGGGCGGGTGGAGCATCGAGGCTCCGGCCCCCCCGCCGGCAACCCGCCATCCATGACGGGGACCACGGTTCCTGACACCCTCCCTGCGCGATTTAATTTAAGCTACAACCAACCAAAACCCAGGTGGTAGCCCACTGCCGCCCAAACCCCACCACAGACCCCACCCTGGGAAGCCTCCGGGACGCGAGGGTGTCCAGGCCTCCCGCTCACCTGTCGAAGTGCTGAATGAGCGGGAAGAAGAAGTAGCCGGCCACCGTGTTGAACTGGTTGGGGCCAGCGTCCTGTGTCCTCCTGACGGAGCCCTGAAAACACATGGTGCTCACAGGCGCCGCATCCCCTCGCCTTCCCGTGCGCGCACTCCCTTCCCCGGCCTCGTGACAGCCCCAGGCCGCGTGGGTGCGGCACATACAGGCCATTTCTTGCTGACAGAATTCCGGGGCTTTTTTTCACACTCACATCTTAAAACCACGTGTCCCCTCACTCTGTACCGACCACTCCCTCCACACAGCGGAAGGATGAATGAGCCCTGGTCCCCACAAGGACCCGCCCCAGGGCCCAGCTGACCTGCGACAGCCGCCGGGTCTTGCTTCTGATCCGCTCCTCCACGACCGCGCGCCACGCGGGAGCCACGGGGCTGCTGGGCAGGGGGGCAGGGCCCGGGGGACCACACCGAGGGGCCCTGGGGAGGCGGCCCGGCCGAGACAGCTCCTGGGCGGCCAGAGTCAGCACCTGGAGGAGCGGAAGACCCAGGGCAGCCGTCCTTGCTCTGGCGAAGGACGGCGTTGTCTAAAACTCGAGGTAAACAGAGTGCCCCTCGGCGCCATCGGCTGTCACAGGCTGCGGCGGGGACGTTGTGGGGACCTTGCGGAAGGCCAGTTCCAACTCTCCGAGGACCACGTCACTTTGCAGGGGACAGAAGGGACAGACGGACGTGCTCCCCGGCCGTGGGTCAGCGGCCTTGCTCGTGTACCCGGGGCCCCTTCTGTTCCACAGCTTCTTCCAATCTGCCACCCGGCCGCCTACACATGCCAAGGGCTAAGGGCTGTTCCTCTGAGGGTGACACAGGATGCAGGTCACATGACACCGTCAAGCGCGGACATGGGGACTGTTCAGCACCGTCCTGTAGACGCACACAGCCTGACTCCGGCCGTCCTGACCGCCATGCATGTGTGGCTCAGTGGCAGCGGGCGCGTGCCTGTTGTGTGCCCGTCGCCGCCATCATCAAAACTGCATCTTCCCAAACACCAGCCCTTCCTCCTGCTACACGCCCCCCCCACCGTCTACCTGGTCTGTGACTCTGACGGTCCAGGGAGCTCACTACGTGAACCGCACTGCGTCCTCTGGCTCACCCACACTGGGGCAGAGGTCACCACGTCCTTCCTCTGTAAGCCCCAAGTAATGTCCCATCGTGCAGATGGGCCACATTTTGTTCGTCTTAAAATGGGGAATTGTACCGCGGGGGAGTTCCGTCTCAATAAAACCTTTGTCTAAGATAAAAGACGCGGCCCCTGGCAAATCCCGTGCGCTGCCAGTCCCAGCCTTGTGGGCCCAGCCACAAGGGACCTGGGGAGGCCCCTGGTCCTGCCCACAGAGCTTTCGGCAGGGCTCTGCGCCGGGCCTGGCCCCTGTGAGGGCAGCGTGGGCCTGCTGGGTGGGACAGATGGCCCCGGGGCACTTACGTCCAGGATGTCCAGGCGCTGTCGGAGGCTGAAGTTGAGGGCGTAGAACTGTGAGGTCAGATACTCCGCTACCTAAGCCGGGCACGCAAGACGCCGTTGTGGACCGCCACCCAGAGGCAGGGCCCCAACGCAGACCTGCCTGGGGCAGGGGGTGGGACTCACCGGGGCCGGGTCTGTGACCACGACGGCCACCAGGCCTCTCTGGCGCAGCCCCTCGAAGCCCTCCACGCTCGTCTTCTCCTCCAGATGCAGCAGCACCTTGGCCAGCTCCACGCTCACCTGCGAGCAGGGGTCAGCGGGCCTCGGCCCCTCCCCAGCCCCGCCCAGGGCATCCTGGGCAGACATGCACCCCTCCCTCGATGTCCCCGCCCGCTCACCTCGCGTGCAGCAGCCGGGTTCCTGACGACCAGGCCCTCGAGGGCCCGCAGGGCCGCCTCCCAGCGCTCCCAATCCTCGGACGAGGTCAGGGCTGCACAGAACAGACGGGCCCGCGCTGACCCCGCGCAAGGCAGAGCCGGCAGCCAGGGTCTGGGCACTGGGCAGAGGCGGCCGAGGCCCGGGACACACAGGGTTCCCCCGGCTCAGCCACCCCAGGGCAGGCGCTCGGAGGGGCTCCCGCCGGGGAAGAGGCCCACCTTCCAGGCAGTCCCGCACGTAGGTGGGCGCCTTGCTCCTCTTCAGCTCCTGGTCCCCCGACATGTCGTAGGGGACAAACTCATCGTCACTGGGGAAGCAGCAGAGACCCATGGGGCCGCCCATCACCCGGGAGCAGATGACAGGCAGGCAGGCCGTGCTCCGGAGCCCCAGGAAGTCCCTGAGTCTCAGGAAGAGCAGACCTTCGTAGGGGAGGACACTCGGGGAGAGGGGACCGCGAGGCCGATTCGTCGCCTCCAGGCAGTGTGGGCCGTGCACTCCCACGCTCCCGGCGGCTCTGAGGCCAGCCCAGGCCTGCTCCCCCCGCCCCGTACTTTCCACCCGAGGGCCCCCCTACCTGTCCAAGTCAGAGCCTGAGCCCTCGGGTGGGGCCTGCGGGACGCCACCGCCCACGCTCCCTCCGCCGGGAGTCTCTGCAGGCTCTGGAGCGACAGCAGGGCTGTGGGGGGCAGAGAAGGAACCTTCGGGGAGGCACAGGCTTCTGGCCCCGAAACCCACCTTCCCCAGGAAGTGCCCCCCCTCCCACTGCGCTTCTCTTGGCTTCACTCTCAGCAACGGGTCCAAGGCGACAAGGTAAGGAAACAGCGGGAACCGGGCCTGCCCAGCTTGGGGTGGGGACCGGGGCACAACACCCTCACCTTGCCTCCAAAGCGCTGTCGGCCGCAGGCTGGGGGGCCGCCAGGGCCAGCATTTCACGGCTCAGCTCGTCGTCCTCATACTGCAGTGCACATGGGCTGGAGCCAGTCCTGGGGAGCACCCACCCCCCGCCCTTGCCCCACCTGCCAGGTCTCTCCGTGGAAGCGGGCGGCGCTGGGTACATGCGCTGGGGAGCCCACCCTCCTGGGGGGATGGACTCCCCCCTCCCCCAGGGAGGACATCCTGGGAGCTCAGCAGACAGAGGGGAGGGGCCGCCAGAGAGATCACTTCCCAGCACCTCAGGGAATCCACCCAGGGGCGAGCGTTCAGGCACCGCTGAGGGGTCAACACTCAGAAGGTTTGTGGCCCTGGACCTGGAAAGGTGAGGAGACCCCAGGGAGGGAAACACAGGGCGCGGCCCTTGCTCACCTGGAACCTCAGGGGCGGCCCCTCGGGGTGGAGCCGGGCGCTGGCAGTCTCGGCCACGATCATGCCCAGACGGCGCACAGCGGGCAGACTGCTATCCAGGCGGTTCTTCACGCCTGCCATCAGGCTAGCCAGCAACTCTGGAAACACCGACCCCCGCACACTGAGCACTGGGGGCCTGTGGGGACAGGCACGGGGCAGGGACAGGGGCCTACACTGGGGGTGGCGGGGATGGGCACAGGGCGGGGACAGGGGCCGCGCCGCCCGCTCACCGTCTCGGCTGTCCTGGAGCTCCGCCTCCCCCAGGTGCGCCAGGCAGATGAGCACGGCCTTGCTGAGGTAGCGCTGCTGCTCCAGAGGCGCGTGGCGGATGGCACTGGAGCTGCCCCACGTCTCCAGGAGCGCCTTCAGTGCCTGGTGGTGACCCGGCCCGGTTAGACAGCCGCCCCGACCTCCCCACCACAGCACGGGGACACGCGGGCCTCAGTGCCGCCGTCCTCGCCAGCACCGTCTGCGCCAGGCAGGAACGTTCTCCCTTCCTCTCCCACCAGAAGGTGGCCCCAGAGCCCCGGGGACAGAGGGCCGGGCTGCGCCTACCTGCACGAGGAGCGGGCGCCGTTGGCTGTCCATGGCCAGGTACCCCAGCAGGCTCTGCAGCATGGGCGTCTGTGACAGAAGCCAGGCATCCTGTCACCGTCTGCCGGGCAGACGCCAGCTACCCACGCGCTGGGCTAAGACCATCGGCCCCAGGCTCCCAGAGCAGAAACGGGTCTGGGCTGAGGGTCAGTGGCATTTCCTGGGCAACCGAGCTCAGCTCCACCTGCTCAGGTCACGTCTCCTGGGCCCCGGGTGGCCCTCGGCCCACGCCCTCACCGAGTACCGGTACTGTAGGAACAGAAGCTTCCGGGTCATCACGAACTGGGCCTTCTTATTTTTCATCACCAGGCTCCCCAAGAGCCGCGAGAGGACTTCAGGCCTGTGTGGTACAGTCC
>NW_027529647.1:3289503-3293896 GCF_008692635.1 Crocuta crocuta
AACTCCGGGGCCCAGCAGGGCCGGCTTCGCCCCTCCCCGGCTCTGCGCTGACCACCGGGAGCCCGGGGCCTGGGCCCCAGCTCTGACTCGGTCCTGATTCGCCCTCCTCCGGGCACGTGGGGAAACCGGGACGACCCAGCGCCTCATGCGAGAGGACGTCCTTTCCCCGCTCTGCCCAAGCGCAGGGTTCGGGGCTTCGGCCGCAGCAGGCGCAGCCAGGCTTCTCCGGGAAGGGCCAGAGGACGAGCACTCTGGTTCCCGGGCCATCAGACTCCGCAGCCCCTGCAGCCAGAAGCAGCGAGGGGCGTGCGCGGGAGCGAGCGCGGCTGTGGACCCGTGAAACCCCATGAAAAAAACGCACAATGAGCTGAATCTGGCCTAGACTGGGGCCCCCGCTCCTCTGTGTGAGCAAGCGCCCAGCCACCCCTCCGGCCGGTGTGGAAGGACAGGACTGCGTCTCTCCTCTCAGCCCTTTCAAATTCCACACAAAGATGTAAAGGTGAAAAGAGAAAGAACCAAAAAAAAAAAAACAAACCCCGGCCATAGAAGAAAACCCATGCAAACCGGCCCACAGCCTCAGAGCAGGGGTGGGACACAGTGCGGAAGACAGAGAAGGCAGCGGCCCGCGGTGTGACACGCTTCCGGGGCAGTGTGGACACCTCTGAAAAGCCACGAACCAATGACGAGCTGGGAGGGACCAGAAGCGCGTGGCGGGGGTGGATGCGTCACAAGGAGGTTGTGCAGACAAGGCCTGAGCACCCAGCAGCGGAGGCGGTGAGACCTCAGGCGGTTCAGAGGCAGAAGGCAGGTCCCGGGATACACACACCCGCACCCAGAACCAAGAAACACGCGGTCACACGCGTGCTGGGGCGTGTGAAGGCGGGCACTCTGCGCACACACACGCGGGCACGTGCGGACACAGCCCTGGGGAGGGGAGCGAAAGGGGTGGCCCGGGGCCGGTGCAGAGCTTCCGGGAGGGGCATGGCCGGCCCACCGAGGCCTCGCCGCGTGAGCTCCGACAAACTGGAGGGAAGAGGAGACGGGGCGGCTTCGGGACCGCGCCCCGCCCTCCTGGCTCCTTACCCGGAGGCGGCCTCCACCAGTGCCGTCAGCAGCGCCTCCACGGCCCGGTCGGGCACCCGCGCCACCAGGCGCCAGCAGACCCGCTGCCAGAGGCAGCTGCCCTGGGTGAGCGCCGTCAGCCGCGGCACCAGCACGCCCAGCATCTCCTCTGAGGGAAGCACACGGGGCCCTGAGCCCGGGGCCGGGGCCGCCGAGCCCCGAGCGGGGNGGGCTGAGGGGAGGAGGGGAGACGTGCACGCAGCGCCGCGGACCCCCGGGGACAGGAGACACTCACTCTGCCTCCCGTGGACACAGGCTTTCCCGAGCACCTGCGACAGGAAGGACACGGAGCAGTCCCAGCCATCTGGGGCGAGAAAAAAAGCGGGGTTTTCAAGCAGGGCCAATGGTTATGGCCACGGGACACCACCTGCCCGGGTGGGGACAGACCCCGTGTCCGGACAGGCGTCTCTACGCTGGAAAACGTCATTTCTCTCCATCTGATTCCAGCTGAAACCTCAACACGACTGTTTCTAGCTGGAAGCCAACAATGACTTCAAAAAGCCTCACGCGCTCTTGCTCACTTCATCGCCACAATGAGCCCAGGAAGCAGGGACCAGTGTGGCGGCACGGGGGGCGGGGGAGGCACCCAGGGCCCGGGAGGCGGGCGGGAGGGCACAGGACACGGGGACAGGGGGAGGGTGGCGCACCGGCTCCCCCGCAAGTGGCCACCCTGAGCCGTCAAGGTGCGCCGCGGTGGAAACGCGGTCTCTGCCACCTCCGCGGAGCGCCGGAGACCCTACAGAGGTGAGCCGGACGCAGCCACCCAGCAGGGGCTAAAGGGTTCGAGGTCAGCTCCAGCTCCAAGGTCAACGGCCCAGACGTGGGTGACGCTCGGTACGGGTCGCTGCCTCCCCACACGGGAGACGACGTCTGACCTGCCAACAGCAGCACCCCGAGAACCCCAGGGCGGTGGGAAGCCGGGGAGGGAGGGTAGGGGCGTTGGCCCCAGAGGACGGCTGGAGGGACAGCGTGGAGGGGCCGCACCTCGGAGAGAGACCACCACCGCCTGCAGCGCGCGCATGATCTCCTCGCCGAGCAGGGGGAAGTAATTCTGGGGCAGGAACGCGTCCAGGTTCTCCCGCTGCAGACGGTTGCCCAGGCGGTCGGGCAAGCCCACCACCTGGGTGAGGAGCGTCTCCTGGAGCAGGGGGGAGGCCGGCTCGGTCAGCCGGCGGCACTGGCCCTCCATCACGGCGGCCATCCTGCCCGCGCTCAGGAACCTGGCCAGCAGCCGTGCTATCTTCATCAGACGGAAGCTCGGCCTGAAGCAAGGGCAGGTGTGACGGGCGGAGCGGTGAGTCCCCCCAACGAGTGGTCCCACAGCGTAATCGGCACTTAAAACGAGGATTTAAATCCCACTGCCAGGGCCTCGGTGGCTCTTGACTTCGGCTCAGGTCATGATCCCAGGGTTTGCGGGATCGAGCCCCGCATCAGGCTCTGTGCTGACAGCCTGGAGCCTGCTTGGGATTCTCTCTCTCTCTCTGCCCCTCCCCTGCTCATGCTGTTTTTCTCTCAAATTAAATAAACGTTTTAAAAAATAAAAGTTTTCCTTCCTGCTGCCAAAAAGCCAGCCAGTGGTGCGGTGTGACCACCCGCCAGGCCCAGTGCAGCTCCCCCACCGCGGAGTCACGGGGCGCACCCTCCCCTCCCGCTCCACCCCACAGGGTGCTCGTCGCTTAGGTCAGGAACCGCTAAAACCCAGCTTCGCCACCACACGCCGGCCATGTCCCTGCAGGCCTGTCACATGCTCTGACACTGCTGGCTGCAGCACCCGGGGCCTCACCGCAGAGCTGAGAGCCGCGAGGGGTCAGAGGGCCCCAGGACGCTGGCGCTGCCCACTGCCCACCTGCGTCACCTCAGGAGCTAACCTGAGCCACCAGGATGGGGACGCTCCTGTCCCCTCCCTTCACCAACTCGCCGGGACCTACTGCAAGGGCCTCTTTGTTGCGAGGGAGATTAACACCAACCGCTTTAAGTGTTCAGGTGCTCTGCGACTTTCTCAGCTTTCGGGACGCCAGATTCTCCCAGAGCCTGCTGGTTCGCACCCCTTCAGGCCACGCTCGTGCCTCGGACGGTACAGGTGACCCCGTAACGAGGCCCGGCCCCACTCACCCGGCAGCACCGTCGACGGACTCCATCAGCACCAGGAAGGCCTGGTCGGCCGGGCCCTCCAGGAAGAAGCTGGCCCACAGCTCCTCCAGCGCGCCGCCAGCCACAAGCTCCAGCCAGCCTGGGCTCAGCCTGCCCACGAGACACCGGAGGAAGGCGGAGAAGTGCGCCCTGGCGAACTCCTCCTGCTCCCCGGCAAGGGCGGGGTTCTCCGCTCCACCGAGATACCGCTTCAGGGACTCCAAGGTGGAAAGGACGCGGCCGCCATCCTCACAAGAGGAGAGGGTGTGCACTGCTTCCCGCACGGCCAGCCGGACCGCAGAGACCGCTGGGTCCATCCTGGAGTGCGGAGGAGAAGCACATAAGGCGGGGGAGCCCTGGCATCCGTGCCGAGTATGTCCCACACAGCCTCAGACCCTCTGGCACCTCTTGGAAAGCTTCTGGGGACCCCATCTCTCCTCGCCCCTGCCGTCACCCAGCAGCCTCCGGCCCTCCAGCATCCGTCACCGTTCCTACCAAGAGTCTGTTTCACAGCTAGGGCTCCGTGGCGCCTCTATAGCAGGGCCACAAGTGGGGGTGCTGTTGGCATCCAGTGTGTGGGGGGCAGAGGCCGGGGTGCTGGTAAACACCCCACGGGTGCACGACCGCAGCCACGACAGAGGCTGATCCAAGCCCAAATGCCAACCGTGCCGAGCTCGGGTCCCGGGGCTCGCACTTCTAACTGCCTGACTGTCCCGTCTAGGAGACTTTCCGTCCGCTAAACTCCCGTCTTTCCCAGAAACCACACCCTCTGCAGGTAGTATTTCGGGCCAGGCGCCCCTGCAGGATTGAATACCACTAGGCAGGCACCTATCACCAGGGACCCAGCCACTAGATAAGGCTGCATCAGGGGACCAAGCGGGTCCCCACGAGTGCGGGTCCTCCTCGCCCAGCCGAGTCTACGCGGGCTCCGGTGAGCAGCGCTCAGGCCTGCTAACGCGCCAGCGACGCCAGTACCACGCCCCCCTGCCCAGCGGCGACGGAACCCACATCACTGGGCCCAAGTCACGGCGCAACGGGCAGGGGGCTCCGGAGCGGGGCCGGGTCTCGGGGAGCGGGAGGGGATTTCGGGGTGGGCGAGGGTCTTAAGGGCGGACGGGGTGTCTCGGCGCGCACGGGCCTG
>NW_027529647.1:3293920-3299315 GCF_008692635.1 Crocuta crocuta
TGGGCCGTGCCGGGGCGATCTGGGAAGACCTCACAGGGGAGGCGCCGCCTCGCCTCCGCCCTCGAGGGGAGGCCTGGGAAGCGCCCTAACTCCGGCCTGGCGCCCGCGGCAGGCTGTCTTCCGGGACAGAACGCCGCGGCTGCAGCGCCCGCTCGCACGTCAGGGACGCGGGTCGGGGCCGGGGCGNGTCGGGGTGGCTGTTGTCAGCCTGTCGACGCCCAGCCCGCGTTGGACCCTCTGCCCCCACCCTCCTCGCGCGCGCGCGCCCGAAAACAAACCCGAGCGCAGGAGGCGCAGGGGCGCGACATCCCGGCCAAGAGCTGGGGAAGCTGGAGCGGCGGAGGAGCCGCCTCTCGGAAGGCCCCCCGGGGGCGGGCGCGGAGCGCGCTCGTTCCCGCAGCAGCTCCGCTCAGCCGCCGCCGTGTGTTNCCCAGAAGCTTCTCAAGCCTGTGTGTCTGGAAAATGCCTTTGTTCTTTGCTCCAGGCCAGTTCACATTTACATGAGATGAACCATTTTATTTTTTTTTAATTTTTTAATGTTTATTTCTGAGAGAAAGAGAGAGAGCGTGAGCAGGGGAGGGTCAGAGAGAGAGGGAGTCACAGACTGAAACAGGCTCCAGGCCCTGAGCTGGCAGTCAGCACAGAGCCCGACGCGGGGCTCGAACCCACGAACCGCGAGAGCATGACCTGAGCGAAAGTCGGACGCTTAACCGACTGAGCCCCCAGGCGCCCTGAGATGAACCATTTTAAATGAAAATAATTTGGGGGCGCCTGGGGAGCTCAGTCGGTTAAGCACCCGGCTTCAGCCTCGGCATGATCTGGTGGTGGGTGAGGCCAAGCCCCGCGGGGCCCTGCTGTCATCGCAGAGCCTGCCTAAGACCCTGCGTCTCCCTCTTCCTCTGCCCTTTCCCTCCTCACGCTTTCTCTCTCTCAAAAATAAAAGCATTGAGAATAATGTTTATTCACAAGTGCGAGGTCTGGTGCCCTGTGTTTGGCAGCCAGCGTTCAGTCCCCCGAGGAAAGTCTCAGTCTTTCCCATGTGACCAGGTTCCTCCTCTGCGGACACTTTTAGGAACTTCATCATCCGTGGGGTTCTGAGCCTGGAGGAGAGACCCGGCCCTCTCTGGCGCGTGCTCCTGGGAATGGTGGGTGCCCTTGACCGTGACACCTTCCCGGACTCTCTTCCCGGCTTTCTTGAGTCTCACGCTCTACACTCGTGTTTCATCGGGTTGACCTCAAAGGCTATTTTTTCCCTTTTCTTCCCCATCTCTTTGTCTTTGGCCCTACATTCTGGGCAGTTGCTTAAACTTTGTTTTTCAGCTTTCTGGATTTCCGTTTTCATTTGCAAAATCCTAGTTTTCATTTTCAAGAGCGACTCCTCCCTTTTGATTACTCCTTTTCTCATAACATCCTTTTTTTTTTTTTTTTTTTTTTTTTTGGCCTTATGGACACAAAGCTTTTCTTCTCTTTCTGGGGGCAGTGATTAAGAGGTGTTTTGAGCTTTTCCTGGGCTCTCGGCATGGTTCTGCCTGGGCAGATTTCCGTCTGAAGCTCCCAAGTGTCCAGTGAGCCGTAGCGGAGCCTTCGCGTGAAGCACGAGACCGTAAAGGGCGGGAAGCTCTGTGTGCGGTCAGGGGGAAGTTGTTTTGGCAGATGGGGGAGGGAGGCTCTTGCTGCTGGTGAATGTAGGTTCTCCCCAGTCCTGAAGAAGCTTCCAGCCTTGAATCGCTGGATTCTACTCCTGAGGCCAACATCGCACTGTACGGTAACTAACTAGAATTTAAATAACTTAAAAACTAGAAAAACTTTCAAAAATAGCTGCCACCCTCCTACCACCTACCTGGGGGCAGGTGCCTGGTTTTCACTGTTGCTTTCTGGAGGCTGGCGGAACCCTCAGAGTCATACAAGCCGGTGTGTACACGTTTATTTCAATAACTTGCTTTCAGCATTAGCCTTAAAATAAGTGAATTTTGTGCGATGTATCATGTCCACTAAAATTATTTTTTTTAAAAACTGATGATGAAGGAGATTGAGAGGAAAGTCACCTGACCCAGTGCACGCCTGCACACGCCTGCACACGCCTGCACACGCCTTCATGCCCTTGCAGGCCCAGTCTTTCCCCAGGCAATCCTGTCCAATCAACATAGGTTGTGAGCTCTGGATGTAATGTTTTCTGTTAACTGTACTCAAAAAGTAAAAAGGAACGGGTGAAGTTAATTTTAATTCAAAAATACATATGCATTACATCTATAATCCAAATACATATATTTTTTTAAGTGGGGCCCACACCCAACACGGGGCTCGAACTCATAACCCAGAGATCAAGTCACATGTTCTACTGACTAAGCCAGCCAAATGCCCAAGAATGTATTTTGTTTACCCCAATCGATCCAGAATGTTCCCATTTCCACATGTCACACGTAAAGTATGATGGTTAGTGAGATATCGCACATTCCTTTTTCGTACAAAGATTTGTAATCCGGCGTGTACTTTATCACGGGGGCCTGTGGTGGAGCTCAGTTCCGACCAGTCACACGGCAGGAAGGGGGGGTCCCTGTCAGATGACACGGCTCCAGAGAGCCGCCTGGCCACGCCCCGCGCGGAGCTGACGGCCCACCAGCCGCAGGACGTCAGAGACCCTGCGGACCCAGCAGCTCTGGGACTGGCTCACAGGAGCCTCTTCACTCAAGCCTGTGCCGTGTCCGCCCTCCCGCCGTCCTCTGCAGCCTCGGGGAGGAAGGAGAGGGGCCCCGGGACCCCGGCCTCCAGGACGACGGGAGAATAAACTTCCGTTGTTTTGAGCTCCCCTGTGGCGGTCACCGGCCACAGCAGCACGGCCAGCGGCCTCAGTAAATGGGGCAGGAGGGGACCTCGCCCCAGGGCCAGCCGCAGGGCCGAGACGGACGGAAGAAGCAGGAAAAAGCCAGTCAGTTAAACACACGGCTGCGCACACAGACACGCATGGCTCCCCTGCCGCCAGGCGCCGCTCCGATGGCAGCAGAAGGACCTGGGCGAAGGAGCCCAGGCCAGGAGCACCCACGGGGACAGAGACGCCAACGTGGCCTGGGAGAGCGACAGGCCAAGGGGGCAGCAGGGGACCTGAAGAGGAAGACCTAGAGGGCGGGTCTGCGGCAGCATCCTGGGTGGCGGCCAACGGCCAGTGACCAACGGAGGGCCGAGGTCAAGGTCCCCAGGCTCCAGGGGGAGGACCCTTCCTGCCTCATCCAGCCCCTGGCTCTTCGTGCGGCCACGTCACCCCCGTCTCTGCCTCCGTCTGTCCATGGCCTCCTCCCTGTTTCCTCTTCTGTCTCTTCTGAGAACACTCTAATTTGGCATGGTCTCATCAAAAGAACCTTTTGTTTTTTTACGTCTTTTTTTTTTTCTATTTATTTCTGAGAGAGAGAGACAGCGTGAGCAGGGGAGGGTCAGAGAGAGAGGGAGACACAGAATCCGAAGCAGCTCCAGGCTCTGAGCTGTCAGCGCAGAGCCCGACGCGGGGCCCGAACCCACAAACCAGGAGATCATGACCTGAGCCAAAGTCGGACGCCCAACCGACTGAGCCACCCAGACGCCCCATCACAAGAACCTTAATGACATCTGTAAGGGCCTTTCTTCCATAAAACTCACGTGCGCAGGCACAGGGGAATTCACAGGGTCAGGACTCAGACCTACCATTTCAGGGGCCACCATTCAGCCCACCACATAACCTACCCCCCAAAATCAGTTGAGACGCCTCCCAACCCCATCCTTTGCCTTATCCAAAGGGGAGAGCTGGGCCTCATGGGACCAGCACGCTGGGCCCCCCAGCAGACTTGGCTCCGGGCGCCCTGGCTCCCCCCGGGCCCTGTCCTGCGTTGACTTCTCTGCGGTGGGAATACGCGTCCCTGTGCCCTGCTAAAGCCATCACCGCCGTCTGCCCCCGTCCCAGCCAGGCCAGGGCTCGCACCCAGAAGGGTTATTTTCCAGAGAAACTGTTTGCCTCTGTTTTAAGCTCGTGTCCTTGGGAACCTCCGTCTCCCCAGAGCTCACTGCTGGAGGACAGACAAATGCTTCCCACGAAGGTGGCGGAAGGAGGAGGCGCGCGAGCTGGGTGTGTGTGGAGGGAAGGAGCACACAGCAGACGGCCGCCTCGACCTGCAGTCGGGGCTCCTGTCCGCGTCCCCGGCATGGGCGGCCCGCGGAGGGCCCTGTCTCTCTTCCTTATTTTTGTGCCTGTGTGCCTGCATGGGGCTTTGTCGCACGAAGCCGGCCCCGCGGCGCCACGGAAACCGTTTTTCGAGAGGCTCCGTAGACTGGAAGAGCAGGTAAGGGTGCCCCGCACGTGGGGCAGGTGATGGCTGTCACAGAAACAGTGGGAAGTGTCAGGGCCCTGGGGACACGAGCATGGAGTCCATGGGTCCTTCCTTCAGCCGACGCTGTTGTGACCCGTGGTTGGAAACCAGCACAGAGGTTTGCAGGGCTCTGTTATGAAGACAAGCCAGTGGGACTGGGTGGGAGTCGGGAGGGAGGGGCAGCGGGGAGCCCCGGGGAGTGCAGCTGGAGGGGTGCAGGGGCACTGGGCTCCCGGGCACCCTGCCTGTGCCGAGCTCTCCCGGCTCTGATCCCCACACACCCGCCTGTCCTAGGTCCGCTCACGGGCGGGGCCCTGAGGGTCACAGGGGCGAGGTCTGCGGGACGCAGGAGGTGTGGGAGCCCAAAGCCCTCGCCCCCCCTAAGGCAGCCCAGGGCCCATGGGTTAGTCACCCACATCTCTGAGCCATGGGCCTGGCTGTGGTAATCGGCCCACCCCTCACCCAGCGGCCTGGGGATCAAATCAGTGCAGATCATGGCCAGTGCTTGGCAGGTGCCCAGACGCGTGAGCGGAAAGGCGTGTCCTGCGTCCTCCCCCGCCCTCAGCCCCCGTGACGGCCATGTGTCCTCTCCCTAGTTTCGGAGGCTCCAGGAGGTGACCCTGACACACCTGCGGGGCCTTGCCGGCAACTACAACCTGTCTTACAACGTGGACGCTCGATTCCGGAGCCTGGCCCTGGAGACCCAGGCCGTGGCCCTGGCTGTGAACCGGTCGCAGGCCACTGTGCAGGGCGACCTGAGCCACCTCAAGACCTGGATGCAGAAGGCACAGCGCAGGAGCCGGAAGCTAGACTCCAGGCTGCTGGCCTTGGACGCCACCCTGAGCCACAGGGACTGGCAGCTGGCCCAGGCGGGGAAGGAGCGGGAGGCACAGAGGGACGCCCTCGCCGGCCTGGGCCTGACCCTGCGGGGCCTGCAGGACACGGTGGCCCGCCTCACGCACCTGGTGCAGAGCCAGGGCACCAGGCTGGCTGCTCTGGAGCGGCGGCTGCAGGTGGCCAGGCCTGGCACCGTGGCCCCGGGGCCAGCCCCCACCCTGCCCCCC
>NW_027529647.1:3299322-3305196 GCF_008692635.1 Crocuta crocuta
GTGGCCCCGGGGCCACCCCCCACCCTGCCCCCCGCCCAGCCCGGGCTGCCAAACCCAGGCTCCCCAGAGCCGCAGACGGGCAGGCAGGTGCTCAGAGCTCAGCCTGAGCCCGGGGACCCACCTCCGGACTTTGCCAGCCGTCTCCAGGGGACGCAGGAGCCACCGGGCCCAGGCAGCCGGCCAGCACGGCCCCCAGAGACACAGGGAGAGAGTAAGTACCGCAGCCCGCCCTTCCCCCCGTGGGTCTCCCCTCCCCCCTCTCGCGCCTCCTTAGGCCTCTGGTCCCCAGAGCTGTGTGGAGAGATCACCGGCTTCACAGTCGCACGTGCTGGCAGGGAAGAAGGGGACCGCACAGGGGCCGGTCTGTCTGCGGGTCCCCGCAGCCTGGACATCTGGGGAATGTGCACACAGGACTGGGGTGCCGCCCCGGGGGCAGTAAGTGCCCCCGCAGAGCTGGTGATCACACTGGGGCTCATTACCATGCCCTCCACCCTCATCAGCACAAGCCTTCTCTGCCGGGGCCTCCGGCGGCTTGTGCCCCAGCCTGGAGGCCCCTCTGTGAAGCCGGTTCTGTGTCCCCATTCAGATCTCCCAGGACAGGGGCGGGGCGGGACTTGTCCTGGGCGCGGTGAGGCTTTAGCGCCATCCCCGGCCTCTCCGCACTAAAGGCTGGCTCATCTTTAACTTGTATTTTTGACTAGGTCACTCCTCTGGTTTGGCAGCCCTGGGGCCCCATTAATCTGAAGCAGGGTTCCCGTCCATCCGGGTGGCTCTGGTGGCCTGTCTCCACCCTCGGACCAGACACAGCCACCCCGGGCCCACCCCTCCCGTGGACCCTTCCATCAGGCAGACCTGAGGGCGATGGCCCCAAAGATGTTCACCTCACACAGCAAGGGGACTTTCCGGCTGTGATTACGGATCCTGAGATGGGAGGGGATCCGGGATTAGCCCTTCCAGAGGACGCGGGAAGGTCAGGATGGGAGAAGGAGCTGTGACCCCAGGGACAAAGGTTAGACGGAGGTCCAGGAGGGGCCGGGAACACGGAGTGGGGGCATCAGAAGTTCCGGGGTTCTGAGCCTCCGGAAGGAACCAGTGCTGCCCACGCTGTGATTTCAGTCCGGGGGACGGACCCGTGTCTGACTTCTGATCTCCAACCGCCAGGAGTGGAAGACACTGAACTTGCGTGGTTTCAGCCTCTAAGTTTGCAGGGCTCCCTCACAGCAGCCCCGGGAGGCTCAGTTCTGCTCAGTTGTGTGACTGCCTGCCCCCGTCTCCCCGGCCGTGCGCCCCCGTCTCCCTGGCCGTGTGCATCCCAGTCTCCCCAGCCGTGCAGAGGCCCGGCTCCCAGTCTCCCCAGCTGTGAGACAGGCCAGCTCTTCGGTCTCAAGAACCAGCAGGGCTGTGTGCGGCCAGCCTCGCCCGTTGGTGCTTGACGCTGATCAGCGGTGCCCCACAGCAAGGGCAGCGCCAGCGGTCGTGGGTGCTTCTGCCGCCCCCTGGCGCCCGGCTGACTCTCCCCTGTGTCCCCAGCCTGCAACGTGGGCCCCGTGCTGGTCTTCCCCAACGCCTCCACCCAGAACGCCGCCTTCCTCAGCCCCGGCTTCCCTGCGGCCCTGCGCGCCCTGTCTGTGTGCAGCTGGGTCCGCGTGGCCTCGGGCCACCTGGGCACCCTGCTCTCCTACGCCACCGAGGAGAACGACAACAAGCTCGTGCTGCACGGCAGGGACTCCCTGGTCCCTGGCTCCGTCCACTTTGTGATCGGAGACCCGGCCTTCAGGGAGCTGCCCCTGCAGCCGCTGCTGGACGGCCGGTGGCACCACGTGTGTGTCATCTGGACGTCCACCCTGGGCAGGTACTGGCTCCACGTGGACCGCAGGCTGGTGGCCGCCGGCTCCCGCTTCAGGGAGGGCTACGACATCCCTCCCGGGGGGTCGCTCGTGCTGGGCCAGGAGCAAGACAGCGTGGGGGGTGGGTTCGACAGCTCCGAGGCCTTCGTGGGGAGCGTGGCAGGCCTGGCCATATGGGACCGGGCGCTGGTCCCCGGGGAGGTCGCAAGCCTCGCCACCGGGAGGGAGCTCCCGCGGGGCGCCATCCTCACGCTGGACAACGCCCACTGGGCGGGCGGGTTCGTGCAGAGGGTGAACTGCAGCTGCCTGGAGCTCTGTCCCTGAGGCCTCGCTCCCGGGCCAGACCGAGCAGCCTGCGCAGCTCCGGCCACCTGCCACCGCCGCCCCCCGGCCCCAGCTCCCTAGAGGCCCCCTCCCGGACCGGGGTGGGGGACAGGGCAGCATGGAGGAGGGCGGGCCACAGGCGGAGCGGGGACCCCAGTGGGGCCCCTCCTCTGGGCTGGGGTTGGTGGCTTTTGAGAGTGTCCCTCTGGGCGGTCCTTGCTCCCATGTCCCTCATGGAGAGGACCGGGGATCCATTTCCTGCCCCCCAGCTCCTGTCTCTCAGACTCCAGACAGCAGCTCTCTGTCTTGGCGGATTTGCCTGGTCTGGACGTTGGCCATTTCACGTGACGGAATCACTCTACGCGGCTCCGTGTCCGCCTGTCTCGCTGAACCCCGGCCCCGCCCACGACGCAGCACACCGGGCACCCGGCGGGTGCGCTGCCCAGCGACGCCNGCCGCTGGGCATCGGGTTGTGTCCAGGCTTGGGCTTCCGCGAATAAAGCCGCTCTGAGCGTCTCACGAGAGTCCTGGTGCAGACCCTGTTCCCAGCCCCCTGCAGTGAGTGCCTGGGAGGAGGATTTCGGGCCACACGGTGGACTCGTGTCTGAACAAACTGCCAAAGCGGCCTTGAGCGCGGCGGCCCGCGTTGCGTCCCCACTGGCCAGCGCCAGCCCCCCTGCTTTCCTGCCTTCGTGCCGCACTTGATGTCGCCCATCTGACCGTTTGTATTGTTAGAATTCTGAACTGTGGCCTCTAAGCGAACACACTTCGCTGCGCTGCCAAACGGGCGTGGCTTCTGTGTTGAGGTTTTGGTTCGAGGGGCATCAACTCCTCCCGCAGTGGAGAGGCCCGGGGAGGAACCAACCCCAGGCTCACAGAATCAGGACGGAGTCGCTGTAGACAGAACAGGGCAGCCGGGCCCCGACGTGTGGGAGAGGCACGGAATCACGGAGTCTGGAAACGGGCTCGGTTCTTAGAACTCCTCCTATTGAGTTTTATTGTTTATTTTTAAAGGTTTTATTTTTAAGTAATGTCCACACCCAATGTTGGGCTCGAACTCAGAACCCTGAGATCAACCCTGAGTTGTACCAACTGAGCCACTCAGGCGCCCTGTGAACCGCCCCACTTTTAAAGCGAGAAGGGGCGCCTGGGTCGCTCAGCAGTTAAGCATCCAGCTTTGGCTCAGGTTGTGATCTGTTCGTGATCACTGCTCGTGAGTTCGAGCCCCGCATCAGGCTCTGTGCTGACAGCTCAGAGCCTGGAGCCTGTTTCAAATTCTGTGTCTCCCTCTCTCTCTCTCTGACCCTCCCCCACTCACACTCTGTCTCTCTCTCTCTCAAAAATAAACATTAAAAATTTTAAAATAAGAATGAGAAAGCAAACTGGAGAAGCTCCCAGGCCCACACCAGCCCCGCCTCAAGGGGCTCTGTTTCAGCCCTGCAGCCGCCCCATGGGAAAAGTGACTCCCTACAGAGCTGTGGCCCCAGCAATGGGGGCCTTCCGCTCAGACTCAGCCCGGCGCCTTCGGCACACCACCTGTCCATGAGTCAAGGTCAGAGGAGGGGTTCTGGAACTGAACCCCCCCGGGTGGCCATGTGAACAGCCCCTGAATCACCAGCTTCTGCTTCCCCTCGAACTTCCCCCAGGCCAGCACCTTAAGGGAGAGCTGCACCTTCTCAAACTCCTTTCCCAGGCACCTCGGGCTTTTGCGGGAGCTCTGGCTCAGTCCCATTGTGCTGTCGAGAAGGGAGGGAGAACATCTTTCTTTAGGGAAGACTGGTATTCTGAGCAGTAGTTCCGCAGGGACAGCTGGGTCCCCTGCATAAAAAGACCACTGAGGGTGTTATTTCTGACTCGTCCCCGCCCTTACGGTGCTTATAACGCCCAGGGGACCCAGGGTGGGTCAGCAGCGTCCCTTACGAGTCCATAAACCCTAAACCACAGGAATTTGGCAGAGACAGCATCACTGTGGGCTGTCACATCCACATTCGGGAAGCTTCTTGGAAGGGGGATTCCAGGAGCACAGAGCAGAGTCAGGGCTGAGACGGCCTGGGGGGAGGGGCTTCTGGTAACTGAGAATCTGGGACACGGGAAGCCATCCAGGGTTTGGTGCAAGGCAGTCTGGACGTGAATCTCATGCAATTGGCCATCCCCGTGGGGTCAGTGACAAAGTCACCCGTGTCGGGTGGGGAAGAGAGAAACCAGCCCCAGCTTCTGGACAGGCCCCAGCCCCTGCGGCGACCCAAAACCCTGGGTCGTTTTGTCCTCTTTAGCCGGAAACAGCAGACTCAGGTCATAGGAGGGATTTGATGGCTCAGCACTTCTGCGGCCTGGACCCCATCATCCCTCCACTCGGTCACACACCCAGCCCCACCCTCCCTGCTCCTTGGGGCTGCTGTGCACCAGCCTCCGTGCGCTGGGCCACAAACTGGGGGCCACCATGCCGCTCTTGTCCACCACTAGAAAGGGCAAAGCCACATGACGCTAATGAGAACACACGTCTTTCAAAAGAACGGTATTCTTAGAATTTCCAAAAGAGTGTTGCACAGTAGTTGTGGGGGAAAATTTAAAACCCTGTCGGGGAGATTTCTTTCCTGTTAGTTTGGTTTTAGTTTTGATTTTGAGTTGTTCGGGGGGGAAGGGCTCCGTTAGCTTCTCAGCCTCAGAGCCTCTAACACAGTTTTAAAAGTTTTTTTAAATGTTTATTTTTGAGAGAGAGAGAGACAAAGCACAAGCAGGGGAGGAGCAGACTGAGAGGGAGACACAGAATCCGGAGTAGGCTCCAGGCTCTGGGCTGTCAGCACAGAGCAGAACGTGGGGCTCGAACTCAGGAACCCTGAGGTCATGACCTGAACCGAAGTAGGTTGCTTAACTGGCTGAGCCACCCAGGCGCCCCTCTAACATGCTTTTTACCTCTTCTTCTTTTGAAAAGTTTCAAACCCAAAAAACGGAAGTTGTGAGACGAATACATTGCACCGTCATACGTGTTCGGCCTAGACCGACCAGGTCAACATTCTGCTCCATTTTGTCCTCTCTGTCAGTGGCCACCTGTCGTTAGGATGACCAAGCCATCCACCTGCATAGGTCATGCATCTCCTGAGAACAAGGACCTTCCCGGCGGTGACCCCAAGGCAATGCTCTCAGCCTCGGGCACTGAACCCGGCTGTCCTACCACCCCGCACAGGGCACACTCGAGCTTTGCCAGCTGTGCCCGTGAGGTAAGGGCGGTCGGGAGCCTTCGTCTGCCCTGTCGCGTCCATCCTGTGTCAGTGGGCAGTCCAGCCCTTTGTGGAACAGAGCTGCCTAGCAGCTTAGCAGAGGCCCCCCGTTAGGGTGTGTGCGACTCCCCCCGTGATTCTGTAGCAATGCCACAGGGGCCACATGCCTCGCGGGCGCCGGCGAGCGGTCACTCTCCCGGCAGCCCGGCGGCCAGGTGTCCACCGGTCCTTCCTCCCGCGCTCCTCTCCCTTCCTCCTGTCTCGTCCGCGGGACCCCGGCTCTCCTTCCCGTTCCTGCCGTGATCCGTCCTCGGAGGCCGGATCGCCGTCGGTCCCCCGAGCGCCCGCGCGGGCAGCGCCCTCGTCGCCGACCTCAGCGGCCGCGGAGGCCCCTCCACCTCGAGAGGCGCCGGGGGCGGCGCGGGACCACAACTCCCAGAAGGGCCCGCGCGCGCGACCCTGCGCGGCCGCCGTCGCGGGTCACG
>NW_027529647.1:3305247-3311261 GCF_008692635.1 Crocuta crocuta
GGCCCGGGGCGGCCGAGGCGCGGACGCTTCCAGAGCGTGTTCAGGCGCCGCTTTGGAAAATGGCAGCGTCGCCTGGATCCTGGGCCCTGGGGTGCTGGAGTCCTGGGGGGGGAGCTCGGGGCCGGTGACGACTGGGGTGGGGGAGCTTCCGGCTGCACGGGTTTCGGTGGCAGCGGGGAACTCTGTGCGCCCCTCCCCTGCAGGGGTCAGCGCAGGGCGAGCTCGGGACGACGGGTGTCTCCCTAGGTGCCCTTAGCAGTGAACCGAAACCGGCCGCGCCCACAGACGCTGGAAGCAGGTCAGCGTGGTTTCGGGGTGTTGAGCACAGCGCGATGCAGTGAGGTCTTTAAACGAATTTATGGGTGTCATGTTGATTTGGGGCTCGTGAACCCATCTTATCCGTTGCTTGCTCTTATTCTATTTTTATGTCTATTTAGCTTTTCCTTTCTTGTTCTAGATCTGTCCTTTAAACATTTGGACAGTGTTTAAAGATGAGGAAGGACCCGAACCGCCGGCTCTTTCTCTAGGGCTTGTCTCTGCTCTCCTCCAGTGTCTGGAGATGCACCGGGCAGCGGAAGCCCATGGCTGCCCTTCGAGGGGAATCTTATGTTGAAATACTCTCTGTGTCCATAAGAGAAGGGATCTGAAGTGGGTGGTTTGGAGGTGGGAGGGTATAGCATGTCGTTTTCTTCTTGGAAAATCGTTTCTTTAATTTTTTTTTTTTTTTTTTAAAAGAGAGNNNNGGGGCCTACGGAATAGAAGCATAACACTAGCTTTAAGGGTCAACAGGTAAAGAAGTTGGAAACTTTGAGATGGAATTTGGGTTTATCTCGAGAGTGAGCATGCTTGGGGTTTCCCACTTCCCTTTGCAAATAGACACAGGAGTTGGCTTTTTTTTTTTTAAGAGCCGTTTGAAATATTTAAAAAAAAAACTATTCCCCCCCAAAAAAACGTTTGCAGGATTTTTGGTTCATTTGTGTTAGGCGATAACAGACTGGCATCTCTTAAGCAATTAGGACGGACATTTATCACACACGAACCCAGTGCCTGGCTGTGTGCAGTGTGCCGGGGACAGAGGTGTGCGAGGTGGCTTCCTGCCAACTAGCTGCAGGCTCATGCCATCCATGTGCCATCAGACGGGCCCGCTGCTCTGTGAGGACTGTGGGGGGGGGGCCCAAAGACAGGAGAGGTCCCATCTGGTTCCAGTCTTGATGAGCACAAGAGCCTCAGGCAGGCCACACGCTGGGAAAGGTGAAGACTGCTCTCGGGAGTCTTAGCGTTGGGCACAGCGGCGCCGACGTGCCTGTCCTTGGGTGGTTGTTTACGGAGTGGCTCTGCTGGCGGCTTCTGCTGGGACGGTCTGCTCCGGGCCTGCAGGCTGAGCTCCCCGTTAGGCCCAGGGGTGCCCTGGCGCTGCGGCAGACGGCAGCTCTCGGTCCAAGGCCATTTGGACCAAAATGACACCCCAGGCCAATGACCAGCCTGCAGGAACGTTCTAGTGAATCAGACACGGGAGGTTATCTTGGCCACCACCCCACCCTGGCCTTTTGGGGTTTATCGCAGCATATCCAGAGTCGGATGGTGGCGGTGGTGCCTCTGTGGCGCGTGCGTCACCTGCCATGCTCCCGCTGCTCTGGGCGGTGCGTGCAGTGTGGCTCCGTGCCCGTGGGGAGTGGGCATGGGGGGCGGGACGTACTGGCCACCAGCCTGAGCTCAGCCTCCTTCTGCCCTGGAGCCGGCAGTTCTGAGCCACCTGTGGGCTGCTGTCCCCTTCAGCAGCCCCTGGACCCGTGGGGCCAGAGCGTGGGGTGCGGCCGAGTTACCAGCGAGTCACTGCTGTTCTGCTGGGACAAGAGGAGGGTGTGGCGAGCCCGCAGGTCACGATTGCGTGTGTGGCCAGCGGGAAGCGGAGTGTTTCGAGAACTGTTATGCGGGAAAATCTGAGGCAGAAACAGAAGCTTCGGGCGCAGGGAGCGGGGTGTTTGCAGGGTTTGTAAACGCAGGCCTTTTCCGGCGACCTGGGCTTTGGGAGGCTCCGCCTGAGACACCACCGTAGGGTCGGGGAGGCGGGGCAGGACCCTCAGGTTAGCGTGCAGATGGGTCCTGGGGATCGCCTCTGGGAGCTGGGTCACCTCCGTGTCGTCCCTGGTGACCTGGGGCCGCGGACCGTAGCCGGAGAGTGCCAGGGGCTGGGGCGGGGTGTGCAGGGCAGGTGCCAGGGCGGGTCCTCCATTGTCCTCACCCGCCCCTTGAGTCCTGGAGCCCCCCTTCCCCCCGTCTCTGTCCTCGGTGCTTCCCGGCACCCTGTCACTTCCTCCCGGAAGTCCCTGTGCTTCAGCGTCCTCGTCCCGTTCCCCCTTTCTGTCTGCGCGGCCCCACCTTGGGGGGTCCGGTCCGGCTGCCCCACAGCCCTCCCTGGCGGCTCCCCAGGTCTGTGTCCCTCCTGCCTTCGGTGCCGTCTAGGCAGGGTCGCTGTGGGTGGGCCATACCNCGCCGTCACTAAGGACGCAGGCCGGAGAGCCGAGGGACAGGACCGGGCCGAGGCCTAGACAGGAGGTCCTGGGAGTCTCCCACCCAGACCATGCCCCCCGCCGTCCGCCGCCCCCTCTGCGCGCTTGCTCCTCGCTGGGGCTCAGCCTGCAGGCCCCCTCGCCCCCCTGACCCCGCGCGCCCGGTCCTCACAGGCTCCCGCAGGTTTGCGCCCTGCCTGTGCGCCCCCGGCCGCCGCGGCTGTGCCCTCCCTGCGGAGCACGCGCCTTGGGCACCTGCTCTCCATCGGAGGGAGGACGGGGGACAGGACTTGGCGCCATACCCCGTCTTAAGCACGCGGCTCAGTGGTGTCAGATGCGTTCACGTTGTGCAACCGTCCCCGCCACCCATCGGGGAACTCGCCGGCTTGCACAACTGAAACTGGCACCCAGCCCCCCCACCCCAGTGCCCAGCCTCTACTTCCCGTGTGTGTAGGCCCGGGCAGAACCCCTGCTGCGTGTGAGTGCGGCCGCGCTGCTGTGGCCGCTTTCTCAGCATAACGCACCTATGGTTCCTCTGTGCCGGAGCGCAGCGCAGCATCGACCTCCTTCTTGCACATGTGGGCCCCAGTGGGTTTATCTGTCAAGGGACACTTGGGTTCCTACCCCCCTCACCCCTGTGGCCTAATCACCGTGCTGTGAGCGGGGTGTGCAAGGGTCTCTTCAGGTCCCTGCTTTCATCTCTTCTCAGCGCACGCCCGTGGTGGGGCTGCTGCGTCCCGTGGTCACCCTGGGTGGAGCTGTCTGAGCAGCCGCCAGGCCGCCTCCCACGGCCGCTGTACCATTGTACCCGTGTCGCAGCCCCGGTGCATGGGGCGGGGGCGCCTCAGGCCCCTCGCCGACGCTCACGGCTCTCCGGGCTTTGACGGGGGCTGTTGTGACAGGCGTCGCTTGGCATCTCGTGGCTTGTATGTGCGTGTCTCTGGTGGTCGCTGATGTCGAGTACGTGGTCACGTGCACACTGGCCATACGTGTGTCACCTTTGGAGACGTGTCCTCGGCCTCTGCCCACTCTGTAGTCGGTTTGTTCCCATGGTTGTCTCGCAGGAGCTGTTCCGTGTTCAGGCTGTAACCTCCTCTCGGGTGTGCGGTTGGCACCGGGGTCTCCCGCTCTGCAGGCGGCCTCTTCCCTCTGTCTGTCCGACGCTCCAAGGCTCTGGTCCCACATCACGGACCCGTTTGCGCTTCCATCTCTAAAAATTCTAAGAATAACTATGGATTTACGGGAAGTTGATTAGCCCCCACAGAGAGGGTCCGTGCGCCTCCTCACACCCTGCCCCCACTCCCTCNCAGCTGAAACCAGGACCCCAAGTGGGCCCGTGGGCACTTCCCCGCCGTGCGTCACGCGTGTGCATCCGCGGGAGCACCGCCACAGTCCCCGTGCGGAGCACGTGCGTTGGCACGAGGCTCCCCGTCCTGCCTCTCGTCACCCTTCCCACCCCCCGACCTGCTCTCGTGCCCCAGGCCCGACTTTTCCAGAGGGTCAGGTCAGCATGGCTGCACAGCGTGTCATCTTGGGTCCTCACGCCCCAGAGAGCCCGTCCAGCTTTTGTGTGTGTGGGTAGTTTGAGAAGCTCGGAAGTCATCTTCCCTGTGTTTAAGAGAAAGAGACACGTGCGGCGTCAAATAAGTCACTGAACTTCAAGTAAATGGCTTTTCTCACCACAAAAGCTGTTTCTGGAAGAAGCCTTGAAGGCCAGGAAAGGAGCGGGGAAGCTGTGGGCCCAGGGGGTTTCGCCTCCAGCGCCATCACGCCCGCTGGGTCCAGCACGCTCTGCCGGGGCACAGTCTGCGGTGCGCGCGTGGCGGCCTCTGTCACTGAGCGTGGAGCCCTGCCCGCCGTCCCTTCTTGCCCAGCTCTCCCGAGGCGAGGCGGGCGGTGGCCCGGCCCCCACACACCATTTAGACGTCAGAGGAAGCGCTTTGTGGGCCCCTTGTCACGGAGGGCTGACTGCTGCTGTGAGTGAGCTCCTTTCGTGATGGCTGGTGAGTAGTTGGCCCCATGTGCCGGGTCGGGGTCGGGGCGCAGATCTCGGCCTCCAGGGGCCTCTTCTTCAACTCTCAGTCCCGCCCGGGCGTTGCGCTGCCGGGCTGCGCATCTTTGCACCCTGTGTGCCTGGCTGGTTGGCGTGCGCGGACGTGCGCCCAAGGAAGTGCACTGGGGGTCGCCGCCGTCAGGGTTGCGGCTGCGTGCCGTGGCCCAGAGCCCCTCAGGGTCACACGCGTCCTGTCTGCGGAGCCGAGGCCGCCTCCTGACCGTGGCTGTCTCGAGCTCCGGGGTCTCTTGCTGGCCAGGGGGGTGGCCTGACGCTCGGGCCGGAGAGCCCCGTCCTGCCTCTCTCACCGGATTCAGTGGTTTGGGGGGCGCCACCGATTGTTTTTAAGGGAGAAACAGACGTTTCTGCCAGTAGCCCCATTTTGCTGGTACTTGCTGCCGGTATGCGGACGGAAGCGCCCAGCCGCACCCCGGCACGGATCCCCCCAGGGACATGGCCCGCTGTGGGGTGAGCGTGGGCCCCGGGGTGCCTGAACCCGCACTCGGGACTGAAGTGAGAGACCGATGGCAGTGAGGATGACGGAACAGGACGCTTGTAATGACTCACCGGCACAGAGGCCGTGGGAACGCGCCCCGTCTCTCTCACTATCGTACGGTTGTCGTGCGCGCACCCCTGCCCCTGTGAGGGTGCAGCTGGCGGGTCGCCCGCGTGACCACACGGCGGGAGGAGGTGGCGCCTCATGACGAAGCGCTGGGTGGCTGCTGACCGTCAGGAAGAGGATCATCTGCCCTCTGCTGACCGCACGCGACCCAAACCCCGGCTGGGGGGCTGGTGTCCGATTCGTCCCTGTGCTGGGCGCAGCGCAGGCCCCCGGCCGCATTTGCACGTCAGAGAAGCCACGAGTCACGTTTCGGTGCTAGTACGTTCCACGCGGTGTTTGTGACGTACCTCACCCTGAGACGTGTTCCCCTGGAATGCGGACGAGGCTGTTGCGTGGGAGGTGGTGGCCGGGCCGCCGCCGTGGCCGGGCCGTGCGGGTGAGCAACCACGGGCCTGGCGGTGTGTCCTCTGGCTGACCTGCCCCCCGGCCCAGGAGCGTAGCCCTGCTTCCGAGGCACCCTGGGGTGCAGGCACCCCCTGAACCTAGGTCTGGAGGGCCTGCCTGGAGGCCTGTGACAGGTCCCCGCCTGCCGGAGCCTCCGTCTCCAGATGAGAGGACGTGGGACGATGGGTGGGGCGGGGCCTGGAGGACGCGGCCCCTGCCCCCCGCGGCCCGTGCTCCCAGGGGCTGACAGGTGTCTGCAGTCTCTGTAGAGCAGAGGAGGGCCAGGCCTCTGGGGCCCAGCGTGACCGTGCGGTGGTGGCGGAGGGGGGCCTGGACGGCACCTCATGTGGCCGAGCGGCCTGGGCGCAGTGTGGCCGTGTGATGGCAGGGGGAGGGGAGGCCAACAGCACCTCGTGTGGCCGTGGGGGGGGAGGGCAGCGCCTCC
>NW_027529647.1:3311320-3321048 GCF_008692635.1 Crocuta crocuta
GTTCACCTCTCCCCACCCACCCCTTCCTCCTGTGGAGGTGCCACCTAGCAGAGGGCAGATGGCGAGTGCAGCGTGTCCTGTGGGAGCGTGGGACAGCTGGGGAAAGGCCAGGGGACCCAGCACCCCACGGGGGAGAGGGGCCTCCAGTGGGCTGGATGTGGCCCCTGGGGACAGGGATCTCAGGGGCGAGGACCTTTCGGACGGTGTGACGTCCTGGTCTCCTGCCCCCGTTGCTGGCTGTCCGGCAGGTGCCGGTGTTCCCTGAGCCCGCCCGGCGCCCAGACTTGCCTTTGCGTTCCTCCTCTGCGTCTCGTGGTCCCGACCTGTGTTTCTGTGCCAGCTGGTGGTGGCTGGCAGTGGCCATCCGTGTCTTCTCTGCAGAGGTGTCTGTTCCCACTCCCTGCCGTATTTATCGGGCTGTTTGTGTTTTAATTATTGGTTTACAGGAATTCTTTAATTTTTATGAATTCCAGTTGATTGTATTTGTTGTCATTGTGCTTTTGCTGCCTTATCTGAGGAGCCGCTGCCTAGTCCAAGGTCATGAAGATTTTCTCCTGTGTTTTCTTCTGAGCGTTCTATGATTTAAAGATTTTGTTTTGGGGAAGAGAGAGAGAGTGCCCACATGCACACGCATATGAGTGGAGGAGAGGCAGAGAGAGAGAGAGAGAGAGAGAATCTCCAGCAGGCTCCTCACCGTCCACATGGAGCCCGACTTGGGGTTTGATCCCACAACCCGGGATTATGACCCGAGCTGAGATCTGTGTGCAACCCACTGAGCTACCCAGGTGCCTCGAGAGTTCTGTACTTTTAGGTCTTGAGTCTATTTTTGACTGATTTTGTCAGATGGAAGGTGAGGGTACAGCTTCAGTCTTCTGCGTGTGGGAGTTCAGTTCCCCAGGACCATTTCTCAGAAAATCCCCTTTCCCTCCCGAGCTGTCTCGGCACCATGTGCACAAGCCAGCGGTGCACATGAGGCTCTGGGCTCCCTCGTCTCCACCAACACCTGTGTGTGTCCTGGTGCCGCAGCCGCACTGTCCGGTGGACTGCAGCGCTTGTGTGAGTTTGAAACTAGGAAGTGAGTGTCCTCCAACTTGCTTCTCCTTTTTCAGGGTCATTTTGGCTGCTGGCGACCCCTTGCGTTTCCGTGTGGGTTTTAAGCGTGTCAGTGTCTTTGAGGATGCTGGCCGGGGCGGCTCGAGACTCGCTCCTCCTTAGTGCTTAGTCCTCTGAGCTCTGAGCACAGTGTGCCGATCCACACGTTCCGATCTCCAGCCTCCCCCAATAGCGTGTCGTGCTTTCAGCACACGCGTCTTATGCTTCTTCCGTGAAACATATTTAAGGGGACAAATTTCATTTCATTTATTGTATTTTTGGTGACAGCGTAAGTAGAATCTTCTTAATTTTATTTTTGGTGCTTCATCGCAGGCAGCTAGAGACGTATTTGATGTTTGCGTACGCATCCCGTACCTTTCAGAAATCTTACTGAACGCATCACTGGTTTTAGTACTTTTTTAGGGTTTGTTTGTTTTTGAGATTTTGTGTATACAAAATATGTCATCTGCAAATAGAGTTTCATTTCTTCCTTCCCGCTTCTGGTGCCTTTTGTCTCTTGCGGCCTGACGGCCCTGGCGGAGCCTCCGGGGTGGTGTCGAGCGGAAGTGACCGTCCTTGTCTTTTCCTGACCTTCCGGGAGAAGCTTCAGTCCTTCACCATCAAGGCTGGTGACTGACGTCTTGACGGGGTCGAGGGGGGCCCTTTCTCTTACTCTGTGACGTATTTTTGTCACAAAGGAGCATTGCATTTTTATTAGATGCTTTTTCTGAATTTACTGAGGTACCATGTGCATTTTGTCCTTTATCCTGTTGAAGCGGCGCTGAAGCGGTTTCACTCACAGCGCCTCCGACCTGAGTGTGTGGCTTTTCCGCGCCAGACAGGTCTCTTGTTCTCTGCGAATGCCGACCGTGTCCTACACCTCAGTTCTGACGCTCTCACTGGGTGTCAGCACGGACCCCCGGGCTGAGGGCCCAGCGCCACAAGACCACCCCCTTCCGACGCCAGTCACAAATCCAGGCTGTCACCTGTACTTCTGGTCCACCGGTTCTAAGTCAGGGTTCTCACGCCCCCCCCTTGGGCTCCATAATTGGCTAGAACGGCTCCCAGAACTCAGGGAAACCCTCGCTCACGTTTACTGGTCCATTGTCAAGGATGTGACTCTCAGAAACGAGGGAAGAGGCACAGCGCAAAGGACAGGGAAGGGGCTTGGAGCCCCCAGGCCCTGCCCAGGGGTGCCACCCTCCCGGCACCTCCTCGTGTCCATTCACCTGCCCAGAGGTCTCCAGCCCGTACCGCCCACCCCCTTGCCAGAGGTCAGAGTTCTGGGAGTGGAGCAGGGAGTTCCCACTCTTATCAGCCTCGGTCTTTCTGGCACCGGCCCCCCGTCTGTCTCTCTAGCACACAGAAAACTCACCCTGCAGAGAGGCCACGGGATTTCAGAGCTGGGTGCCAGCCCCTGGGACACAGACCAATAGTGTCTTTTCCGTGGTTCCACAAACATGACGTTACTCGATTTTTGGAGGCCAGCCTTGCGTCCCTGGGATAAACCGGCCCTGGCCGGGGAGCCGACGGGCCCAGTGTGCCGGTTCCTTGTCCGGGACTCGGCGTCTGCATTCTCAGGGACCTGTGCTCTCCTGTCTTGTAGCACCCTCGTCTGGCTTTAGGGTCCAGAGACTGCTGGCTTCATGGAACGGATGGGCATGTGTCACCTTCCCTTCTCATTTGTGCTTTCTATCTTAAGAAAAAATTTTTAATAATGTTTGTTTTTGAGAGATCAAGAGAGGACAACAAGCAGGGGAGGGGCAGAGAGAGAGGGAGACACAGGATCCGAAGCAACTCCAGGCTCTGAGCTGTCAGCACAGAGCCCGACGCGGGGCTCGAACCCACAAACCACAAGATCATGACCTGAGCCGAAGTTGGACGTTTAACTGACTGCCACCCAGGCACCCCCCCCTCCCCGCCCCGTGGTTTCTTCTTAGACGTGCTGGGTTGTCAAGTTTGTGGTCCTGCGTCTCCTCTGCAGGACCTGGAGCCCCCTCAGCCGCTCCCCAAGGAGATCCCTCACAATGAGAAGCTCCTGTCCCTCAAGTACGAGGTGGGCCTCCTTCCCCTGGGCCCGCCCCCTGCAGTCCCTGGGCCCGCCCCCTGCAGTCCCTGGGCCCGCCCCCTGCAGTCCCTGGGCCCGCCCCCTGCAGTCCCTGGGCCCGCCCCCTNCCTGTGACTCTGGAGCACGGGGTCAGGCGTGGTGTCTGCCGCCCTGCAGAGCCTGGACTACGACAACAGCGAGAACCAGCTCTTCCTGGAAGAGGAGCGACGGATCAACCACACGGTGAGTGTGCAAGGGCGCCCGCACCGCCGCCCTGGTGCTGCTCCCACCCTGACCGCCGTCCTCCAGCCTCACATCCTAAAGCCTCCATTCCTTTTTCTGCAAGAGGCGCCAGTACGGGACCCCGCAGGGGTGTGGCTATGTCATGTTGATGACAGAGGCCGCCTCCGCCCAGGCGCCCAAGGTGTCGGCTGCTGATTGTATCAGTTGGGAAGGCCCACCGCCTCGGAGATGTTGACCAGAGGCCGCCTCCCAGGATGTGGGGTCCCGCACACGGCCTGCTGTTCGGGGTGGTGGCCTGTGAGTGGGGGCCTCCCCGGCGCAGCCGCTTCTGACGGGCGTCCTCCCCCACAGGCCTTCCGGACGGTGGAGATGAAGCGCTGGGTCATCTGCGCCATGATCGGGATCCTCACAGGCCTCGTGGCCTGCTTCATTGACATCGTGGTGGAGAACGTGGCCGGCCTGAAGTACAAGGTCGTCAAGGACAGTATCCTTTGTCCACGGTCCCCAGCACAGGAGGGTCCACCGGCGGCGAAGGTGGGGAGCCCCACGTGTGTGCCATCGTGGGGAGGGGTGGCTGCGCGCTGGCCTTTGTCACGGCTGGGCTGTGATAAGTCCGGTCGGCGCACTGCCCCTGGTGCTCAGGGCTCCGGAGGCTGGGCTGAGCAGGGAGTTCTCTTCCTTGACGAGCCCCAGACATCGACAAGTTCACGGAGCGGGGTGGGCTGTCCTTCTCGCTTTTGCTGTGGGCCACGCTCAACTCCGCGTTCGTGCTCGTGGGCTCCGCAATCGTCGCCTTTGTGGAGGTAGGGCCGCTGGAGGCCGCAGCCGGGGCGCCAAATGGCGTGGCCATGCTGCCGGGGCCTCCGGCGCAGGCGTTGAACGTCCAGTCACCCCCGGCCCCAGGGTGCCATTCCTGCCCCGCGCGGCGAGGACAGTGGGGCTGGCCCGGGTGGGAGCGTCCCCCGCTTCTCTCAGAAGCTTGTCTTCCTCCACCTCCTCCTCTGCTTCTCCCTTGTTATGGGGTGTAGCATCCAGAAGCTTCTATCTGGGGTGCCGTGCAGTGGCACCCCTGCCCTCTGCCCTCAGCTGGGGTGTGGCCTGTCTCCTGTCTGTCCTGTTGCGTCCCCCACCCCTCGTGGCCTCCTGGGGACCTAGGCCCTCCGTTCCTCTCCCTCCCCGACCCCTCTCATGGTCTGCTGACCCCAGCGGTCATTGCCTGGGGGAGGAGCAGGAAGCCCTTCATGGACGGCTATCCCGCACGTGGGGCCCCGTGGGGCCGTGTCCTCTGGGCCCGGTGGCAGCCGTGGCGCCTCACCCCTAGCTGAGAACTGGCCTCTGTCTGCTTGTAGCCAGTTGCCGCTGGCAGCGGGATCCCCCAGATCAAGTGCTTCCTCAACGGGGTAAAGATCCCGCACGTGGTCCGGCTCAAGGTGAGGTCTGAGGCTGGGAGCAGGCGCTCTGGGGGGGTCCTCCACGGGGTCGGGAGCTCCCGGCCTGCCCGCCGCACTCGGGGACTCGCCCAAATGTACTCAGTGTGCTGCCGCGAGCATGCGCACAGGTTCCACGTCATCTGCTTTGGGAGGCGGTGACGCTTTCTCTTACGCATTTTAAGTCCTGCACAAAAGCTGAAACGGGGCATCTGTCAGGGTCACGGCAGTGTCCTGAGTTCTGCACGCGGGTACGTTAGAGTGGGGGCTACGCTTGCTGAGACGCTTTTCTTGTTCTTAAAATTGTCCTTAGCGTTTGTCATGCTGAGTGTTCTTGAAACCCCATTTCTGAGGAGGTTGGGGGGGTCAGGAGCGTGGTTCCTCCATGGTCATTTCCAGGTGTCTGGTCGGCCTGCCTCAGTCAGAGGTATCCCACGCCGTCCGGAGAGAGGGGTGCTCCTGGGGGCGGCAGCTGTGCGCTGGGGCGACACCTCCTCGGAGCCGCCAGGAGCGGCCTCTGCCCTGTTGCGCCCGCACTGGTAGCCGGGCAGTGGGCGGCGTCCCTGGCAGGTGGCCAGCAGAAGAATGCACGTGGGCTTGCCCAGGGGAACCACACCCGCTGCCGCCTGCTCCCAGGACACACGAGTACGCTGTGGTGTGCAGGCCTCCCCGCCGGCCTTCTCGTGGGGCCGGGGCTGGACATGTACTTGGGGTCGCTTCGTGTTTGCAGCTCTGCACAGGATTTTAATCAGACTGCGTGGCCTTTAATCAGACTCAACATATCTTCCCTTGTGTTCTAGACCCTCGTGATCAAGGTGTCTGGAGTGATCCTGTCCGTGGTGGGTGGCCTGGCAGTGGGAAAGGTAAGGAGCGGGTGTGGCGCCGCCCCAGCCCGAGGCCCCTGCACTCAGCTTGCGCCCCGAGGCCAGGGTGTCCTCTCTGGAGCCACGCTTGTCTGAGGGCGGCTGTGCCATGCTTCCAGGAGGGGCCGATGATTCACTCGGGCTCTGTGATCGCCGCCGGGGTTTCCCAGGGGAGGTCAACGTCGCTGAAGAGAGATTTCAAGGTGAGTCCTCTGCTCCTGACATGGGCGACCAGGCCTGCCCGGGAGGCTCCGCCTGGACCTGGGGCCCCCGCCACCGTCCCCAAGGCAGGCGGGACCCGGAGGCATGAGTGACTCGTGGACGTGTTGAAGAGGCTTAATTCCGGGATCTGTTTCAGAGCGATTTTGTCACGTTTCCCCTGAAAGCACCACGTTGTGAAGGGTAGCACGCTGAGTTGACGTGCGGATTCCGACATTGGTTTTTTTTCAGCAGGAGACGCTTCTATTTTTAAGTCCACATGTTTTCAGTTTGTTTGTTCATGGTTTTCGGTGCGGTTTCGAGTCTCTCGCATGTCTCTTAGGCCGACTGACTTGTCGTCGTCGCTGCGAATGGGTGTCTCCGGTCCCCTCTCGCAGTATTGGTGTGCAGGGGCGCGTTCAGCGTGTGTCACCTCGGCAGCTCTGTGATCTGTGTGAATGCAAGTCGATGGCTGTCCAGGGACGCCTTCGCGTCCCCTGCTCCCTGCTTCCCTCTCCCGTCGGGCCCTGGCTCGTGGCCTCTGGCTGCCCTCGGCGCCGTCTAGGTGCGGTGCCCTCGGGGAGGCTAGCTGAGCCCCTCCGCCCCGTCTCTCCCTGCTGCAGATCTTCGAGTACTTCCGCAGAGACACGGAGAAGCGGGACTTCGTCTCGGCAGGAGCCGCGGCCGGAGTGTCCGCTGCATTTGGAGCCCCCGTGGGTGAGGAGGACGGCCTGTACCGGGGAGGCCACCATGCCCGCTGTGCGGAGGGGGAGTCTTGGCATCTGCAGACCCGGCTCGGGGTGAGGGTGGGCACGGTCTCAGGGCCCTGGGGTCTCGCGGGACCCCCTGGGGTCTGGGTGAGCACGGCAGTGCTGGGCTGCTTGCCTTCCAGGTGGGGTCCTGTTCAGCTTGGAGGAGGGGGCCTCCTTCTGGAACCAGTTCTTGACGTGGAGGATAGTAAGTGTCTGCACGGGGCTGCTCCCTCACCGACGTCAGGCAGTGCCGGTCCCTGGCCTCTGCTGCCTGGCTGGGCCCCAGCTCCAGGGGAGACGGCCCCTGAGGCTTCCGTGTCGCGGTGCTGGAGCCGTGTGCTCTGTGGGTCTGTTATGCTCGGCCCTGCCCGTCACTTGACCTGAGCCGCTGGCCGTCCGCCGTCAGCCACGGGCCTTGTTTGCACCCTGTTCTCCCGCTTGTCAGGACCCCCAGATCCCGCACACCTCGTCCCTCGGCTCCATCACCGGTGTGGCCCCAACACTCATCCACACGAGGCTGTGAGCCACTCACCCAGCCACGATGGCCGCCTTGGGAGGGTGTCCAGGCACCTCCTCAGTGACGGCAAGGCCCTGCCCAGCCCCCCAGCCTCGGGGCTCTGGCTGCCGGGCTTGGATCTGAGGCCTCGTGCTCTGCCTGCAGTTCTTTGCTTCCATGATCTCCACGTTCACCCTGAACTTTGTCCTGAGCATCTACCACGGCAACGTGTGGGACCTGTCCAGCCCGGGGCTTATCAATTTTGGAAGATTTGACACAGAGGTAATAAATGTGCTCTCGTGTTCTTTTTGATTCTTTCTCAGCGTGGGGCCAAGATCATTTACTTATGGTTCATCCTGGGAATGTGGACTTTTGGGAAGCAGTTGGTTTTAGCCGCACGGTGAAGCTGAGTGCGGTGGTCGGGGGTGTGAGGAAAGCACCCGCGTGGCCTGTTGGTCAGGTCAGGACGCCTTACACCCGGCGGGCTCTCCCGGGGGCGTCCTGGCAGTCTTTGGACTGCGGACAAGTGCGCTGAGTCGCGATTCCCAGGAGGGGCCGCGCATGTGGACGCAGAGGAGGCCCTGGGTAGCTCAGGGCCACGGGACGAGTTCCCAGGATCCAGGGCGCTTCCTCGCTTGTGCCCCTCGGACCGCCGTTTGGCAAAAGCTCGGCACGTCCCCGCCTTCAGCTGGACGGAGACCCAGAGCAGCAGCAGGCGAAAGCCTTAGTGGGAGTGTCATTTACTGATCTGCTCAGAACACCCGACGTTTCTGTCCCGTGGGACCCCCATGGCTCTGCGTGCAAGTGCTGGGGCCCCCGTGCTCACGAGCGCACTGTGGGCCACATCCGTGCCAGCATCTACCTGGAGGGGGCTCATGGGGTGCTCGTTCTCTCCCCTGTGCAGACGATGGTGTACACGATCCACGAGATCCCCATCTTCATCGCCATGGGCGTGGTGGGTAAGAGCCGGCCCGTGCTTCCTGCCCTCCCCAGATGGTGGCGGGCGCCTTCCTGTGGGGTCAAGGTCTGCCAGAGCCCAGGCCCAGCCCAGCTTTGAGGTGGCCGCAGCGGAGTGCAGCCCCCCACCCCCAGGATCCTGCTGCGCCCTGCCCTGTGCACTCGCCTCCGGGAGGGAGCCCACACCCTGAAGACCGAGCTTTACCTCTCCACCAGAGAAGCCCCTGGGTTTGGGGGTTTGGGTCTGCAAGGAAGTAGAATAAGCTGTGGGTGGCGTTTCCTGCTCTGAAAAATCTTTCCCTGGAAGGAAAGCAAAGCCTCTGAGAAACAAGCCAGTGCGTCTGCCAGGGTGCACGCACACGCACACGCACACCCCGCCCCCTTCCGGTGCCTCTGCTGCTCCCCCGTGTCCCTTACGTGCTCTCCCTTCCTGGTTGTAGGTGGTATCCTTGGGGCCGTGTTCAATGCCTTGAATTACTGGCTGACGATGTTTCGAATCAGGTGAGAAATCTCTGCTTTGTGCCTCAAATTGACCAGTGTGGCTCTGGGGCCTTTGAAGAGGGACATGTTGTGGGCCCTGTGCCCCGGGGCACTCGGAAAGCCGTGTGCCGACGTGTGTCCTTCTGTGAGGGATTATACGGGAGGGGACAGGCAGTGCTAGCCAGGCGCTGGCGAGGCTGGGCTTGGCTGCAGGCCAGCAGGGGCCCTGGGGTCGAGCTCCTCCCAGCCGCTCGCCTTGGCCTCGGCCTGGTCCATCCGGGTGTCTCGACCCCGGGCACCGCGGGCCCGCAGAGCTGCGGGGCGGTTCTGGGAGCTCCCGGGTTTCCTGACACGTTGGGGTGGGGCCGGGGCTCGAGGAAGCGCGCTATCCTTCCTGTCGTCTTGCCCGGACTCAAAGTGTGGCTGCGGAGCGTCCGGGAGATGACCCGGCGTAGCCCGCTGTCGCCCCGAGGTGTCCCGCGACGGCTCTCCTGGGCCTCGGGCTCCCGTTGTCGAGGCCCTGTGCATCCCGCTGTCTGCTGCAGGTACATCCACCGGCCCTGCCTTCAGGTGATCGAGGCCATGCTGGTGGCTGCCGTCACAGCCACCGTCGCCTTCGTGCTGATCTACTCCTCGCGGGACTGCCAGCCCCTGCAGGGCAGCTCCGTGTCCTACCCCCTCCAGGTAGGGGCCCAGGCTCCTCAGCAGGGCCTCGTGCAGCCGGACTCGGGGCTCGCGGGGGCTTCAGGGCGCGGCGTTCTGTCAGACGGGGTCAACCCGGTCCTCCTCCGGAACGCCAGCCCGCGGGGGCCACGCAGGGACTTCCGAAGCGGGGCCTCGTGGGTGTGGACCTGAGAAGCACAGACACCCGTCCGCGTTGTCGCTGCGGCACGGCCACAGCCCAAGTGTCTGGCACAACAGTTTGCCGTAAATGGGTTTATTTGGCCATGAATTTGTGGGGGGGGGGGGGGAGGCTGACACACGGGACAGCGTGGAGGGACCTCAAAAACACACTGGAGAGAAGTCAGGCGCAAAGGCCCGTGTGGTGTGTGATGCCCCATATGTGAAACCTCCAGGACGGACAGAGCCACGGAGACAGCAGATTGGTGGTGGCCTGGGGCTGGGGAGGCACCAGGGAGTGGCCTGCAGTGGGGGTGGGGGTGGGGGGGGCTA
>NW_027529647.1:3321102-3329611 GCF_008692635.1 Crocuta crocuta
CATAGGAGCACGTGTCCCAGGCGTAGGTCTGGCCACCCGAGCCGGCTCCCGCCACGGGTGGGGCCTCTGGGAACCACAGCTGTGCCCACCCGGGGCGCCCGGACCCGTGGGCAGCAGGACACAGGTGGCCTCCCACCTGAGGCCTGGGAGCGAGCTCAGGTGTGCCCGGAGTCCTCGCGTGCTGTGTCCTCGGGACTTGGCCCCTGCAGGCTGCACCTGCCTCTGGAGCCCTGGCTGTCCCTGGGCCTGGCTCTTTGCGTCCTGCCCGCCCCTCCCCGCCCCGGCCCTCAGGTGGTGGGCCCACCGGCCCGTCCGTCTTCCACCCTCACAGCTCTTCTGTGCAGACGGCGAGTACAACTCCATGGCCGCGGCCTTCTTCAACACCCCCGAGAAGAGCGTGGTCAGCCTTTTCCACGACCCTCCAGGTGTGTGCCTCCCACCTGCTCTCCGACTGACCCGCCGTCGCCGGGCCCGGGGCCTGGGTGTCATCTTCTGGCCTGGCCAGCCGGGCCCCAAGGGCAGAGGTCACCACCCTTGCCGCAGGGGTGGGCACGCTGGCGTGTAGGAGTTCGGCTAGGCCTCTTCCCTTCGTGTAGGGCGGCTGCCGGGGCTGCCCTTGTGGGTCACGACGGTCATGATTCCCGTCCCCAGGGTGTTTTCCTCACGGGCCCTGCTCGCACAGGCCTCTCCCCAAGCCTGGTGGCCAGCGCTGGGGCCCAGCCTCACTCAGCCGTGTGCAGTTCTGTGTTCTAGGATCTTGTTATTATTTTTTTAATCTTTATTTTTGAGAGCAACAAAGAGACAGCGTGTGAGTAGGGGAGAGGCAGACACAGAATCCGAAGCAGCGCCAGGCTCCGAGCCATCAGCACAGAGCTGGACGGGGGCTCGAACCCATGAACGGTGAGATTATGCCCTGAACCAAAGTCGGATGCCCAACGGACTGAGCCACCCAAGCACCCTAAGGTCTTATTATTTTAAAAGTAGTCTCTGCACCCAGCATGGGTCTCCACCTCACAATCCCAAGATCGAGGGGCACCTGGGTGGCTCAGTCGGTTAAGCGTCCAACGTGGGCTCAGGTCATGACCTCGCAGTTTGTGGGTTCGAGCCCCACATCAGGCTCTGTGCTGACAGCTCAGAACCTGGAGCTGCTTCAGATTCTGTCTCCCTCTCTCTCTGACCCTCCCCTGCTCACACAGTTTCTCTCTCTCTCAGAAATAAATAAAATGTCAAAAGCAAACAAAAAAAAATCAACCCTGAGATCGAGTCCTGGCTCCTCCTGAGCCAGCTGGGTCCCCCAGCCACATGCAGTTTTTTTTGACGTTTATTTCTTTCAAGAGAGTATGAGCGGGGGAGGGGTGGAGAGCAAGGGAGACACAGAATCCAAAACAGGCTCCAGGCTCTGAGCTGTCAGCACCGAGCCCGATGCAGGGCTCGAACCCACCAATCATGAGATCATGACCTGAGCCAAAGTCATATGCTTAACCGACTAAGCCACCCAGGCGTCCCTCAAATCACACGCATTTTTAACTTAAAAAAGGTTCTGAACACAGACCGCTCTGCACGCAGCACACAGGCCCGTGAGAGCGCTTGCTGTACGCGCCCGTGGAAGCCGTGCTGCTGGTCTATGCCATCGTTTCCCGTTTTCTGTTTGGGCATCTTTCAGGTCATCCCTGATTGTTTCCTGTCACACACAAGTTTGCTGAGAACGTTCTAGTTTTTACGGTTCTGTGCGTGTGTCCCAGAAATCCCCACAATTTAACAGAAAACCTTACACGGGTGGCCCCAGGCTCCCGGGTCAGTGGTCTCCAGGCTTCGGTACTTCCGGCATCTGGAAGTCGTCTGCTGGGCCTCCCTCCCCCGACACCCGGTGGTCTCGACTGTGGTGCCAGCTGTTTGCACACGGCCCTTCGCAGCCACCTGCCCTTGGCCTCGGATGATGGTCGTGCTGGTGGCCCCGGGCCCCGCCCGCCAGGTGGCCCTCATTCCTGCCTCTGAGGACTGGGCCTCCAAGATCCACGCTCTGGCCCCTGAGAATGGGGAGACTTCTGGGGGCCGGGGACGTGCGCAGGAGGCGCTCTGGGCGAGCCCACGCAGCAGGCCCTGGCCAGCCCCGTCTCCCCTAGGCTCCTACAACCCCATGACGCTGGGTCTCTTCACCCTGGTCTACTTCTTCCTGGCCTGCTGGACCTACGGGCTCACGGTGTCTGCCGGCGTCTTCATCCCGTCCCTGCTCATCGGGGCCGCCTGGGGCCGGCTCTTCGGGATCTCCCTGTCCTACCTCACCGGGGCCGCGGTGAGTGTGCGCTCCCAGCGCAGGGGAAGCGGCGCCACGGCCCCTGGTCCTTCCGCTCGGCCTGCAGGCTCCCGGCTGCTGGCGTCTGACCCGCGCTGTCGGCGTGGCCGCCGGAAGGTGCGCTGCACAGACACGCATCGGGGGCGGGGGCTCGGCGTTCCCCGTTAGAGGACAGGCGCTGGACGACGTGACCGAGGCACATGTGCCCGGCCTTTGGGAACTTGGGTTTCGTTTTTTTGTGGGTTTTTTTCTCATTTTAGTCACGTGGGGCTTTAAGAACCGTGAGAAGGGCAGGGAGTGTCTCCCTCCCCCGCTGCTCCCTGTCCCAGGCCCTGCGTGTCACATGCCACCAGCCCCCCCTCCACCCCGGCCTTGGAAGCCTGCCGTTCAGCATTCGATGGCGTGTTCGTGGGCTCATGTACGAGCCACCGCTGTCAAGGGCCACGCGACCTCCCTCACCCCAGGAGACCTGTGCCCCTGGGCAGCCACTGCCCCCCACGTCGGCACACCCACGTGTCCTTGGTGTTTCCTGAGTGGAGTCTCACGCCGTGTGGCATCACCTGTGTCCTCCGTGCTGTGCATGTGCTGGGTTCTCTGCCCCCTCGCGGTGCAGTCCGCCCGCTGCATGCGGCTGGGCGCCGCCCTCACTCTTACACACACCAGAGGGGTCCCTTTCGTAGCTGCTGAGTTGTCCGTTGTGTGCAGACAGCCTAGGTCACCCGGGCGCCCCGAGCAGGGCGCCCCCAGGGTACTTCCAGGCTTCGGTCCCCCTGGGTGCTACTGCAGACCGCTTTGTACACGTGTCTGTAAATTGTAGGTTTTTTTCTAGGATTGGAGTCAGTCGTTGGGCCCAGTGGCCTCTGGTGGGGTCACGCGTCTCCGCAGGTTTGAGTAGGGGGTTGCTGCCCCCTGACCCTCCTCTGTCGTCCCCACAGATCTGGGCGGACCCTGGCAAATATGCCCTGATGGGAGCGGCTGCCCAGCTGGGTGAGTCCTGGCCTCCACTTGGGCATCACAAGATGAGGGGGGGGAGCGTCTTCCCCTTGGAGCAGTGAAGGGCAGGAGTTACCTCCGTTTCAGTGTACGGGGTCACGGTCCCCACCCCATGAGGGTGAATGGTGGCAGGGGGTGGGGGGTGCCGGCATGCACAGAGAACACGGATGGGCGGGACGGGCAGGTGGGGGAGGCCATGTGGCCACAGAGGCTGGACACTACCCTCGATCTCCGGACAGGTGGAATCGTGAGGATGACACTCAGCCTGACTGTCATCATGATGGAGGCCACCAGCAACGTGACATATGGCTTCCCCATCATGCTGGTTCTGATGACCGCCAAGATCGTGGGGGACGTCTTCATCGAGGTGTGGCTCGTGGGAAGAGGCCTGTCTGGCGTCCTTCCCCTTGCTCTGTGGGCCCCCCGTGCCGCTGGCCGGGAGCCCGAGCCCGGGGGGGGGTGGTGTGCAGCAGAGGGGGAGGGAGGGGCTGGCGGAGCCCCTACCCCAGCAGCCTGCTCGTCCTCAGGGCCTGTATGACATGCACATCCAGCTGCAGAGCGTGCCCTTCCTGCACTGGGAGGCCCCTGTCACCTCACACTCGCTCACTGCCAGGTACGCTGGCGCTGTGGACACTCCCGGCGGTTTGGGAGGGCCCGTGTCCAAGTGCCTGGGCGGCTCTGTCTGGGCAGCCGGCCCCAGGCTGGCGCTCCCAGGGAAGCTACTGGGGATCTGGGTGCCCCTGGTCCCCGGTCTTGCACGGCCGGCAGCGGCCTGCCTTCAGAGCGTCCGCTCCCGTGTGAAGAGCGAGTGGACGCTCCCCTTGGCCCCGCGGTTGGTTGCGCGAGGCCTCAGCAGCCGCTCTTCCCCAGGGAGGTGATGAGCACACCCGTCATCTGCCTGCGGAGGCGGGAGAAGGTGGGCGTCATCGTGGACGTCCTCAGCAACACGGCCTCCAACCACAACGGCTTCCCCGTCGTGGAGTTAGCCGATGACAGCCAGGTACCCAGGGCATCCCGCACAGCCACACGGCCTGTGGCTCCTGGGCCGCCTCCTGGAGGCCACGTTCCTTGCCACAGGTGTGCGTGGGGAGGCGCCACCGGGGTGGAGATGCCGCCCGGGCACTGCAGGCTCCGCCCTGCTGGCTGCGACGGAACGGAGTCACCAGGCCGAGGGGGACGGTCTGTGCGCGTGTCTCGGGCTCCCACCCTGACCTCCCCGTCGGCTGAACAGCTGTGGGGGTGACCCGTCAGGAGCAGCCGGGGCTTCCGGGCCGCGGTGCACTTCTTGTCGCCTGTTCCCGTGGGCGCCCCGGGGCCGCTCCCGGGAGCCTGCAGAGTGGCGAGATGCCTGCGGCGGGGCGGTGTCCGCCTCTGAGGGTCGCCACAGGGCCGCTGAGCAGGGCAGGAAGGGGCTTGGGGCCCGGGCCTCACCCACACACGGGCCTCTTCTCTGCAGCCGGCCCGGCTCCAAGGCTTGATCCTGCGCTCCCAGCTGATCGTCCTCCTGAAGCACAAGGTGGCCGCCGGGCGCCTGGGGCAGCGGGGGCGGGGCGCGCCGCCGGGCACCGCGTGCTGACCGCCGCCCCCGCCCGCAGGTGTTCGTGGAGCGCTCCAGCATGGGCCTGGTGCGGCGGCGGCTTCGGCTCAAGGACTTCCGGGACGCGTACCCGCGCTTCCCCCCAATCCAGTCCATCCACGTGTCCCAGGACGAGCGCGAGTGTACCATGGACCTCTCGGAGTTCATGAACCCTTCGCCCTACACGGTGCCCCAGGTGCCTGCCCGGCGGCCGCGGCCAGCGCAGAGCCGCTCAGAGTTCATCCTTGTCTCATTTTTTTTTTTTTTACGTTTATCTTGGGAGAGAGCGTGACCCCGAGCACGCAAGTGGAGGAAGAGTAGAGAGAGAGCGAGCGAGGGAAGGGCGTAGAGAGAGAATCCCAAGCAGGCCCTGCACTGTCCGAGCAGAGCCCGATACGGGGCTCAAACCCACGACCCGTGAGATCGTGACCCAAGCTGAAATCAAGAGTTGGGCGCTCGACTGACTGAGCCCCCGGGCGTCCCCAGGACACATCTTGGGGGGCGGATGTGCAGGGGGAGCCCCCAGCCAGCCTCTTCCCGGGTGGGCGGAGCTGGCAGTCCACTGAGGCCCCACCTCCCCGTGCAGGAAGCATCCCTCCCTCGGGTCTTCAAGCTGTTCCGCGCGCTGGGCCTCAGGCACCTGGTGGTGGTAGACAACTGCAACCAGGTAAGCGGCGGGGACGCCGGCCGAGCGGGCCCTGCGCCGGGCCCGGGTGCCAGGCTCGCCCTTCGCCTCCTGACCTGCCTGCCCCGCTCACGGGTGGGCAGGTGCTCTCAGCTCTCGGGGGGACTCCAGGCTCGGGACCCAGACTGGCCACATGCCCGATTCTGGGGTCCCCCCACTGCACTGGCCCCCGGCACGTGGGACAGTGGCTTCCCCAGAGGTACAGGGTCACCAGTGTCACTGACGTGGTTTTGCTTCCACAGGTGGTTGGACTGGTGACCAGGAAAGACCTAGCCAGGTACCGGCTCGGGAAGGGGGGTCTTGAGGAGCTCTCCCTGGCCCAGACGTGAGGCCTCGGTCCCTCTCAGGGGCCCCTACCTCACTCCCCGGGTCAACAGTGGACCCAGCGTCCCCCCCATTCCTCGGGACGCGTGTGTGTCTGTGTTTGTGCGCCTGTGAGAGCGTGAGCGAGCCGGGCCCCGTGGGTCCCAGTGCTGCCGGCCCTCAGGGCAGGGCCATCTGCTGCTTGTGCGCCGTCCGCCCCCCCTGCGGGCCGGCCCAGAAGGACCACGCTGTGCGTCACCAGCTGGGGCCCGGGTGACGCGCGGCTGCTACAGAGACCCGTGGCCCTGTCCCTTTGGCTCGTTCTGTGACGATGAGGTGATGGGCCTGGGCACTGGACCCTGTCTGGCAGAGTCCCCAGCTGGACGCCTGGAGGCGGGGGCCCCAGGCCGCGGACCCTGTAGCCGGCTCTGGAGAGAGTTCAGTTCTTCTGCCACACTCACCACGTGGCCCCTCTGGGGTCTCGGCCAGAGAGAAAGCTGAGAACATCCACGGGGCAAACGCCTCTGTCACCCCGAGCTGCGGTCCAGATCCACAGCTGTCACCGGAGCGCACGGCACTGAGAGAGGCTCTCGGAGCGCATGGGGGCTCCCACAGCCTCTGCGGACCCTGGATCGGGGCTTGTGCTCCAGGCCTGGGGTGGGTGGGCTCGGGGATGGGTGGGTGAGCCCAGAGCCGGGATGCTGTGCTCCTCCCAGCCTAGATGGGGCAGATCTGGTGTCGTGTGTTCCTGGGGCCTGCTTGAGACTAGGTGACATGGGTGACATTGTGGTAGCTGGGGATGGGGCGGGGGGCAATTCACCTTGGTTCTGGGCCCTTTCAAGGGAGCGGGGCCTCAGAAGGCTTGTCTCTTCTTGGTGGGAGCCCCCTGGGGGACGCAGCGGGGTGAGTGCGGGGGCCTTGAGAGGGAGAAATAAAGGAATCGTACCCTCCCAGCCACAGCCGGCCTCCTCGTTCCTGCCCAGCACGAGCCACGGCCCAGCACTGGGGGGCTTGCAGGACCCCTGCGTGGGGGCGTCTCGGGTGGGACCTCCTGGACGTGCAGTGCAGGGACCCCTCGGGGAGGGAGGAGGGAAAGACGCAGAAACCCACACGTGAAGAAGCAGTTGTGGCCGGCCCGCGCCTACGGGGTGTGCTGGCACCGGCCACCGGATGGCCGCGCAGCCAGTGTGGCAGTTTCCTGCCCCGGGGCCTTTGTCTGGACGCCGCTCTGGGCCGTGAGGGGGGTGGTGTGGTCACAGGCGGGGCCCTGCCATGGCAGCTTTGGAAGGGTCCTCGGACAAGGGGCTGAATTGAGAGCATCCGCCTCGTGCTCTTCGTGGGTGGGCTTGGGTGACCAGGCAGGGGAGCGCCGAGCCGGGCTGGGAGGACCTCGCGTGGCAAAGCGTGCACGTCGTGGTCTGCGTTGATGACACGTTGAAGGGGCTGCGCCTTCCCCACGTGGGATGAAATAAAGTGCACTATGGAAACACCGCATCTGTCTGTCTGCTTTCTTGCTGTGGCCGCGAGGAACCTGGAGGCGGCGAGCAGCCCGCAGCCCGCACCCCTTCCTGCTCCGGCGGCATGCCTCCGCCTGTTCTGTCCTGGGTGCCTGCTGCTCAGCAGCTGGCCCGAGATGGCCCTGCCTGCCCCTCCCACCCGGGCCCGCTGGGGTCTCCTGCTCCTGGCCCACAGGCCAGCGGCCAGTCCCTGTCCAGGCTGGCTGAATGGTGCCCCCTCGGGTCTTCCCGGACCAGGCAGTTGGGAGGGCCTCGCCAGGAGAGTTGAGGGCCCGGGTTCCACTGGCAGTTGGGCCTTGAAGTCCCACGGTTCCGGTGAGGGAAGATGGTTCCGGAAGAGCCCTTGCCGCTCTGCAGGTCTGCCTACCCTAGTATTGTTTCTGAAGGAGAGATGTGAGGGCAGGTGCTCCCCCAGACCTCCCCTGCCGCCATCCAGCTGCCCTGGTGCCCCGTTCTGGGCGCCGTGGGGGGTGAGGCCCGGGGCCTCTGAGTGGCTACTCAGTGGTGAAGCTGTGTTGGGTGAGCGTGGCACCATCGGGGGCTGAGCCAGGAGGATGGGAATGTGGGCCACCCAGGACGGCACGAATCCCTGACCCCTCAAGCCGCCTCACTGCCTGGGGCCTCTCTCTGGAGCTGGGCAGGCAGAGCACTGTCCTGTTCCTGCCACTTAGTGCTGTGTATCCTCAGGCAGGGGTCTGGGTGTCTCTGAGCTCGAGCTCCCTGCTGTGGGGCAGCGAGAGCTGAGCCCTCCCGGGGCTGGGCTGGGTGCCTCAGCGGGGCGGGTGGAGGTGAGCTCAGTGGACCCTGAGCTCCGTGGACAGGGATTTGAGTCCCTGTTCTAAGCTGCACCAGAGTCTTCACTGGCCCAAAGCGCACCTTCTTGGAGAGCTGGCTGCTAGCGACCCCTCTTCTGGGGCTTCGCCCCCGTCTCAGACGAGCACCATCACCCTGGGGGACCTGGAGCTCTCCCTGGAGGAGGGGCTGCCCAGCCCCGGGCTCTTGAGTCTGGAGGAGATCTCCGAGAGGTATGAGTCCAGCCGCCTGGCATCCACCACGACCGTGCCTGAGCAGGACTCCCCCACGCGCTGGAAGCAGCTAGAGCAGTGGTGAGCCGGTGTGGAGCCCCGTGGGGGGGGGGGGGG
>NW_027529647.1:3329663-3337332 GCF_008692635.1 Crocuta crocuta
GGCGTCCCTGCGGGGACACAGGGACCGCTGCGAGCGAGCCATGCTGAGCCTGCTCCGGGAGACGCTGCGGCTCCGGGCCTGCATGCAGCTGCAGGATGCAGAGCTGAGGAAGCTTCAGCAGGACCTGCCCCAGGCGGCTCGGGCCCCCGAGAAGGAGGCCCTGGAGGTAAGCTGGCCCCGGCCCACCCGCGGGCAGGCCCCCCGGCCCCGCTGAGGCTCAGCCTCCTCCTCCTTGCAGCTCCCCAGCCCCCAGAACCAGAACCAGAACCAGATGCAGGCCCTGGACAGGAGGTACCGTGCGCCCATGGCCCGGGCCCCGGGGGGACGGTCGGGGGCTTCGGGAGAGCAGCGGCTGGCCGCTGGCTGGGGTCCTGGTCGTGGTGCCCGGCTTGTGCGGGCCGTGGCACCTGCAGAGAAAAGGGGCAGGAGGCCTGTTGCTGGGCCGGGACCCGGACCCCACAGGTCGCCAGGAGCGCGGGCCAGGCAGGCCCCGGGCAGAAGTGGCTCTCGTGCGCCAGGCTGGTGGAGGTCCGGGAGGCCCTGACACAGATCCGGAGGAAGCAGGCGCTGCAGGACGCGGAGCGCAAGCACACGGAGCAGGAGGCGGGACTCAGGTGGGCCCCTCCCCCGCCTCCCTCCCGGGGGGGGGCCGGCCTCAGGTGGGCCCCCCCGCCTCCCTCCCTCCTGGGGTCCTGGCCTCAGGTGAGGCCCCCCCCCGCCTCCCTCCCGGGGGGGGGCCGGCCTCAGGTGGGCCCCCCCGCCTCCCTCCCTCCTGGGGGGCTGGCTCTGCACTCACTGAGGCGCCCCCCCCTGCCCTCCCCCGGGGGCCGGCTCTGCTGTCCGTGTTGCCATGCTGCTGGTCGACATGGCAGAGGTCTCAGACCCCCATGGGCCTCTGTGGGGAAGAGACAGGTCCAGAGTCTGCACCCCTCTCTTCCCTGTCAGTGACGCTCACGCAGGCCGCTGTCCTGTCCCTGCGTGGGAACAGGGAACAGGGAGGTCAGTCAGCTTCACGTCCTTGCCTGGGTTTGCCCTACGTCAGCCTGGGCCCCCAGATGCAGGCCTGGCCTCCAGGGGGGTCCTCAGGGTCCAGAGGCCCCGCTTCAGTCACCGTGGCTCCGCGGGCAGGCCCTCTGGCACCCGGGCCGCCACCACCCGCACCATTGCCTAGGCTGGCCAGGGTGGCCGAGAGGCTGGCGCAGGAGGAGCAGAGTCGGGCAGCGGCCTGCGGCGACCTGAGGAAGAGCCAGGAGGCAGCGGACCAGAGGGTGGACCGTGAGGTGGCCAGGATGCAGGTACCCAGAGGGGGGCCGGGCCCGGGCTGCCAGCAGCAGGGCCGTCAGACACCACTGCACGTGCCGCCCACATCCTCCTCGTCCGCGTGACCGGGCCCACGTGGTCGTCCTGCTGCCCCGCGCCACCCGGTACGTGGCCACCAGCCACAGATGCCTCTGTCTGTGGAAATGAGCTAACGTTTTTAGGTCCCTCGGTCACGTGAGCCACATCACACATGCCCAGGAGCCACACGGGGCCCACGGCTGCCCATGTGGGAACTGCCAATGCGGAGCTCTTCCTTTGGCGCAGACGGCCCCTCGGTGGCCGTGTCTCAGCCGCAGCCCCTCCCCCTCCTGTGACCTGCACCCAGAGCAGGACATAGAACGTCATAACCCCGAAGCCCTTCCTCAGCCACCTCCAGGCGTGGCCCCAGCCCCGGGCTGGCCAGGTGCTCCCCCTGCGCGAGACCCTGGGGGCAGGGCCGGGCACCGGAGGCACGGAGACGCGGCCTCTTCAGCTCTGCAAACAGAGACCGGGGCCTGCGCGGGCCGAGCGCTCCCGGCCGCTGCCCACATAGCACGGCTGCCCGGCTTCGGTGGCCTCCCTTCCCTCTGCCCGCGGGGAGGCGGCGTCTGGCTCCATCAAGACGCTGCCCGCCGCTGCAGCCCGGAGCTCCGGGAGGCGCCGGCCCACGGATTCCTGCCGCGCCGGGCGGGCTCCGAGCGCCCGCCTCTTACCCAGGTGCTCTCGGGCCCCTGGCCACTGAACTGTGGGGCCCCCCGTGGCTTTGCGAAGCCCCTTCGTTTGCCACAGAGCGGACGGACGGCGTGCCGACCCCTGCTCCAGAGCACCCGCGTGCAGGGGCGAGGCTGGCGGGGCTCAGGGCACAGCTGCCCTGCGGGGAGGAGAGGGAGAGGCCCAGAGCTCAAGGGCGAAGTGCGTGTGTGCGCACAGATGTGTGCAGGTCTATGCACGCACCTTCCTCTGTGTGCACGTGCGTGTGGCCGTGTGCGCACGTGGAGCGCTCCCACACGTACTTGGCTTCCCGCACGGAGGCTCCTGGCTCAGGACGCGATGCCCTGCGTGTGGGTCTGGTGCCAGCACGAGCGCCGGCGTGTTCCGGGCCCTGCAGACCCTTCCCAGCCCTGGCGCCTGGCGCTCTGGGGGCCCACGCGGCCTCCGCCTGCCCTGCCTGCCTTCCTGGGGAGGGTGCGGTAGGCCAGCTCTGCGAGGCTCAGGCGCTGCGGGGGACACAGCGCCCAGGGCCTCCTCTGCGACGGGCCCGGCTGGGAGCCCGGCTTCGCTCTGGGCCGGGGGTGGACGGGGCGAGGAGGGAGGTCCGACCCCATGGCGGCCACGCCGACCCCCCACAGGCCCAGGTGACCAGGCTCGGTGAGGAGATGAGCCTCCGCTTCCTCAAGAGGGAGGCCAAGCTGTGCGGCTTCCTGCAGAAGAGCTTCCTGGCCCTGGAGAAGGTGGGAGGTGCAGGCCTGCGGCCGGGCCGGGCCGGGCCCCCCTATGCCGCTCACGGCAGGCTGGGGTGGGTCTCCCCACAGAGGATGAAGGCTTCGGAGAGCGCCCGGCTCAAGGCGGAGGGCAGCCTGCGGGGGGAGCTGGACAGCAAGTGGCGGGGGCTGCAGGAGCTGGCGNATGGCACGTGCTGGAGCGGTGCCGGGGCCTGGACAGGGCCGTGGCGGAGCTGACCAAGTTCATACGGCAGAACCAGCTGTCTCTGAACCACATCCTCACGGCCGAGCAGAAGGCCCGGTGGGTGTCTGAACCCCCTCCCCCCGCCCCCCACGGAGGCCGCTGCATGCGCCAGGGCACGTGGCCCCGGTCCCAGTGGGCCCCTCACGTGACCGGTCTGTGCTCCCCGGGGTCTCCTGGGTGGTTCTGGAGCCAGCCCCAGCTGAGGGGCCGTCTGTGTCGGCACCACCCCCAGGGACGCACAGGGGCGCCTGGAGGCGAGCCGGGCGGGGGAGCTGGCCACCCACCTGCAGGAGAGCCTGAAAGCCGTGCAGCTGGCGGGGGAGCTGGCCCAGCGGGAGGCGCACAGTGAGCTGGAGCTGGTGAGGGCAGCGCCCGGGGGTCTCCCCTTGGGGCCCCGCCTCCCCGGGCGCCCGCACTCAGCCCGGTGCCCCGCAGCAACGGGAGAAGAGCCAGGCCCTGGAGACATCGCTGGCCGAGCTGGGGAAGCAGGTGAAGGACCTGAGTGACCACTTCCTGGCCCTGAGCTGGAGACTGGATCTGCAGGAGCAGACGCTGAGCCTGCAGCTGAGCGAGGTGAGCTCAGAGCAGAGGGGAGGAGCTCGGAGCTGAGGGGAGCACGGAGCAGAGGGGAGGAGCTCGGAGCTGAGGGGAGCACGGAGCAGAGGGGAGGAGCTCGGAGCAGAGGGGAGCTCGGAGCAGAGGGGAGGAGCTCGGAGCAGAGGGGAGCACGGAGCAGAGGGGAGGAGCTCGGAGCAGAGGGGAGGAGCTCGGAGCAGAGGGGAGCACGAAGCAGAGGGGAGGAGCTCAGAGCTAGGGGAGCACGAGGCTGAGGGGAGCCGCCTGCGCAGAGGGTCCCGCGCCCATGCACAGCCATCTCCAGTGCCCGAGTGTGGAGGCCCGACAGGCAGATCCCAACCCTCCCGCCCCTGCCCAGCTGCTGTGTACAAGGCCCACGGTGGCCCTGACCACGCAGCGGGTTCCAGAGGGGCTGGCAAGGCGGCCCCGCCCTTGGGTTTTCCTTCTTTGTTGTGTCAGTGTCAACATTTAATCCGCGCACCGCAGAGCCCCCCTTGTGAAGAGTGGGGTCCGGCGGCTGCTCGTGTACTCAGGGCTGGACAATCACCACGTTACCCGTAGATCCTTCCTGTCACCACAGAGGAAGCCCCGGTGCGGCTAGCGGTCACCCCTACCCCACGGGCCCTGGCGACCGCTGATCTGCTTCCCGCCTCTGCGGATTGGCCCGTTCTGGACTTTTCCTATAAACACTTCCATACAGTCTGTTACCGGCTTGGCTTTCCTTGTGCTGATGGACGCTGCACCGCCCCCCCTTGCTGGCCATGCAGAAGGCGCGGACACGAACACACGCCCACCCTTCCGCTATGGGGCAGGTCCCCCAGGCCTCCTGAGTCCCCTCCCCTGCCGGGGGGTCAGGCTGTCCCTTATGTCTCTGTTGACTGACTCCTGGCGGGCTCGGGGCTGAGCCAGGCTTTCTTCTGCCGGATGTGGCTCTGCTCAGCCTGGGGGCCCTTCCCGGGGTCTCCAGGTCCCCAGAGCGTGCCTGGCCAGGCCCCCCACCCCGGGTTGTGTGCAGACTGGGTGGATGAGCTCGGAGTCAGCCCCTTCCAGAGCTCTCTGCTGCGTGGGTTCGGCCGAGTTGGGTTCGACTCTGGCTCCAGCGGGCCCCATCCATCTGTCTGTCCCCCTCACTGTCCCCGCTGTGTCCCAGGCAAAGAGAGAGTGGGAAAGCTCGGAGCAGAAATCCCTGGAGGGCCTGGTCCGCTGTCAGAAGGAGGCTGAGGCGCACCTGAGGGAGGTGCGGGAGCGAGTGGACAGCCTGCCCCGGCAGGTGGGTGAGGGCCGGGCGCGCCACCTGCCCCCTCCCGCCCCACTGGGCCACCCCGGCTGCCCGCCCACCCTGCCTCTGCTGCAGATAGAGGCCGTGTCCAACAGCTGCACCCTCCACAAGAGTGACTCAGACCTTAAGATCTCGGCCGAGGGCAAGGCCAGGTGAGGCCCGGCTCCGGGGCTCATGGCGGCCCCTGCTACGTGCACGCGGCCTCTCCTCCCGCAGCCCCGTACCCGCGGCGGCCCTGAGCCCTCCCGAGCTCGGCTTGGGCCCACCAACTGCAGCCCACACGGACCCCCCAGCTCTGCCCTCTGTCACCCGCTGGGGCCCCCACTTCCTGCTGCAGGGGTGGCAAAGCTGAGCAGCCACCCCCACGCCCTGCCCTCTTCCCCCCACATGCCCTGTCTCTGGGACCCCTGCCCAGAGCCTCTGTTCCTACAGAGAGCTGGAGGTCGGGGCCATGCGGCAGGAACTGGCCTCTCTGCTGTCGTCTGTTCAGCTGCTCAGGGAGGACAACCCCGGGCGGAAGATCGCGGAGATCCAGGGCAAGCTGGCCACGGTACCCTCGGAGCCCTGTGCCCGTCACACTCGGCGGAGGGGCCCCCAGGGAGGCCCCAGATCTGAGACACCCTGAGTGGGGGCACCTGTCCAAAGTCCCCAGACGCTGGGCTGTCAGCAGTCACGGTGAGAGGGGCCGGCCCAAGCCCTGGACTGAGTGACGCGCCCCAGACCCCACATGTCAGAGGCCAGCTCCTGCCTGAGTGACCAGGACGGGGGGTTGGGGGGGTTCTGAGGCCCACAGACTTGCCACGCCCAACAAACGGGACGCCGTTTTCAGTTTCAGAACCAGATAATGAAACTGGAGACCAGTATGCAAGACCACAAGACCATCCAGAACCTCAAGTTTAATACGGAAACCAAGCTGGTGAGAGGGGGGCCCCTCGGCAGACCCTGCCCCCTCACCCCGGCCCAGCACAGCCCCTGGCTCTGCGGCCTTCCCCACGTCCGTCCGTCTGGCTGTGCGTCTGGCCTGAGCAGGGTTTCCCGGTAGATAAGACCCTGGTTTGTCCGGAGGGAGATAAGCCCCCAGGGCCGGATTCCTGCGTTCCCGCCCCAGCCCCCCCTCCCATGCCCTCGCCCGCAGCGCGCAGAAGAGATGGCCAGCCTGCGCGAGAGCGTCGTGCGCCTGTGCAGCGAGGAGGGCCCGTGGGCGCTGACGCTGGGCAGCAGGAGGGTCCTCCTGTCTCTGGTGAGACAGCGATTCTTCATCAAGGACGCGGCCCCCGGAGAGGCGGTGCCTGTGAACTGCTGGGGCGTCTATCAGGCCGTGAGGTGGGCAGGGGGAGCGCCTGGAGCCCCCTCGCGGTGCAGGGCGGTGCCCGGGAGGCCCCCGGGCCGGCGGGCGTGACACGTGTCTCCNCCCGCCCGCCCGTGGGCGTCCTCATCCCTTTCCCGGAAATAAATGTGCCAGTTCCTGTCCCCGTTGGAGTCCAGAGTCCCCTCTGGGCAGGGGAGGGGGGGGACAGAGGTTCTTCCCGGGCGCCCAAGCCCAGTGAGCCCTCCACCCTGTGCTGCCCACGGCGTCGCGGAGCCCCGGCCGCTCCCTGCAGGCCCCCCGGAGGCCGGCAGGCCCGGGTCAGGGGTCCCCCGGGTCACACGCATGCGGTGGCCGGTGCAGGAAGCCGCTCCCCCTGCCCCGGTCTGGGAGCGAATGGCGCGTTTGCTCACATGCTCGGGCAGCACCCGTTCTTCCCGCCTCCGAGGAGGCGCTCGCCCTGCCCGCGTGGCTGGCCCTGCCCCCTGCCACGGGGCCTCCGGGAGGGACAGGCCCAGGACCAGCCACGCGGGCAGGCGGTTGGGTCCCTTTGCTGCCGCCCTGGGACCGCAGGGCTGGTCTGGGTGGCGAAGGGCCTCGCCCAGGGCCGGGCACGGTGCGTAGGCCTCCGGAGCACACGGCCTCTGAGGGGCTGCGGCTCCTGCCCAGGTGGCCTCTGCCGCTGGCTGCCCCCCAGCCCCTGGAGGAGCCTGGCCCGACTCCCTGGGCCTGGGAAGCCCCGACCTGAGCTGGCCTGTCCCGCCGGCGGCCACCACGGTTGGAGGGCCCCGGGGCCGCCTCCAGAGAGAGCTGTGACTGGAGAGCCGCGACAGTCCCGACGCCTTAAGGAAAGGCAAGCCCTGCTGCTCCCGCTCGCCCCCACCCCCGACCCTCGCCCGTTCGCTAGGCCTCCGCCAGCTGCACCCCATCCAGGGCCTGGGTGCCTGCGCCGGGCAGCTCGGGGCCGGACTCCGCAGACCAGCTGGCCAGCAGGTCGCTGAAGTCGGGGGTGCCTGGGCGGAGGAGGCCCAGGGGGCCAGGTGCCGGCTCCTCCCAGAAGGACACCGGCAGCTTCCTCTGGGTCATGGGGACGATGTGGCCATACTTGCGCTCCAGCCGTAGCCGGCGGCCGGCCGGGGCCCCAGGCCCTGAGTACTGCCGCAGCCCATAGTCAAAGAGCTCCGCCAGGGGCCCCAGCCCGCGCGCCTGGCCCTCGGGACCCCTCGGGGAGAGGACCCCGGGCTCCGTCGCCTCCTCGCCACCTGGGCTCCCGCTGGCAGCCCGGTGCGCCAGGTCCGCACAGCCGAGGCCCCGGGCTGAGCTGCCGTCCGTGCAGGCGTCGCAGGCGTCCGGGTCCTGCCCCCTGTCCTTGCGGCCGAAGTACCGCTGGATGTCGCCGCTGATGAGCTCCAAGAAGCGCAGCAGCTGCAGGGGGTTCTCGGGGCTGCTTGGACCCCGGGGGGCTGCTTCTGGGGCCCGGCCTGAGGCCTGGGGGGCTGGGCTGCGGCCCCCAGTCCCGTCCA
>NW_027529647.1:3337366-3348985 GCF_008692635.1 Crocuta crocuta
GGGGCTCTGGGTCTGCAGGCAGGAAGGGCCTGTGGGTCTGCAGGGGCAGCCGGAAGTCGCAGAGAGGCCGGATCACGCCTGCAGCCATGTCCTCAAGGCCCAAGCTCCTGGGGCCTCTGGGGCAGCAGGTGCAGCTGGGGAGGGAGGCAGAGGGAGCACAGGTCAGTCATCAGGTCCCCGGGCCTGTACAGCCACACGGGTGCTTGGAGATGGTTCCACACTCAGAAGCTGGTGAGGTTCGCACAGAGACTGGCCCTGTGGGCACCGTGGGCGGTGGGCGTGGCAGGGGTGGGGAAACAGGAAGCCAAGGGGGGTCAGAGATGGCTCTGCTGGGACAGTGGGGACAGGGAGGGAGGGCGGGGGGAGCCAGGCAGGCAGGGTGGGTGGCTGGGGAGGGGCGTGGCAGCCCAGGACGGCAGAGCCCTGGGCCCCGCATGGGACGGCTCCGGCTCCTGATCCACAGGCCCGCCAAGGAGGCACCTACTCAGGTGCTGCCGGGGGGACCCCGAGCTGCCCACACTGAGCCCAGGAGCTGGGCCTGACTGCCTTGACCACCCCCCTAGGTCTGGGGCCCAGAGCCCTTATGGTTTCGGGGGGGCCTTGGGGGCTTAGGGGAGGCTCAGAGCGGGGCTCAGTCTCTCCCATGCTGTCTGATGGGTCCCAGGCTCTCATCTGCGCTCCCCCCCCCTCGCCCGCCCCGGCAGGGCGCCTGGGGTTTGGCGGGGTCAGCAGGAGGCAGGGAAGGTGCGTGGGCCTGGGGCTGAGCCAGGCGGGGTGGAGTGGGAGTTTGAGGGGGTGATGGAGACGGGGCAGGAGAGTGGTGCCGGCCCTCCCTGGCCTGCTGCCACATGCTGGCCTGACCCCCCTGGGGGTGTGCGCCCTGCAGCCAGCAGGCAGGTGAGTGAGCCCTTTGGCCTCCTTGCAAAGCAGGAAAGGGAGAGGGGGCCCCCAGCTGGTCAGAACCCCCGCCCCAGGGAGGCTGGGTGAGGCTAGGGTCACGCGGAGTCCGCTGGCCTGCGGAGGGCAGGGTCCCTGCTGTGCTCCGGCTCCTCCCGGCCGGGGGGTCCCGTGGCCCCAGCGCTCGGCTGTGGGGAGGCCGGCTTGGGCCCCTCCTCCTTCAGCACCCCTTTTCCTCAACATTCCCCCCCGACCCCAGGCCTACACCGCCCCTGCTTGCAGGCGGGTNCCCAGCCGGGCTCCTACCTGGAGGCCTGCAGCTCCCGCGGGGCGGGCCCACCTCCACCTGGGCTCCAGCATTTATAGCTGCGCTCCGCGGCCGGCCGGGCTGGCAAATATTTGTCGACTGCATTGTCATCGCAGACTGGGCAAATAGAGCCCGTTTGCTTTAGCGCCCGGCAACCAGGGCCCCGCGGGGGCGGGGGGGCTCAACCTGCCCGGGGACCGTGGAGTGTTTGCTGCAGGCACAGCTGGCTCACACCCGGGGCCGAGGACCCTTATCTCCGCCACCGACTGGGACCGGGACCAAGCTTTGTCAAATAGGCGGAAAATTAAATTTCATGCTATTTTGACTTCTGGAGTAGCCCTTCTCCAGCGCACATCCTGCCCGTGCGGATCTCTGGGTAAACCGTGCCCCAGGCCGGCGGCCGGGCCGGGCAGGCCGTGGACGGGGGCTGCGGGCACCACCAGCCCCGGTGGCGGCCTCACGTGCGCGGCCCTCCCTGGGGTGCCCTCCTGCCCCGCCCCCCGGGGTTACACGTCAGCAGGACCCCAGCGAGACCGCGTGTGCGCGTGGTGCTGCCCGAGTGTCCAGAAGCCCCGTCGCCAGTCGCCAAGGTGTTGTCCGGGCGGGGACCCGGGCCCGCTTCTCTCCCAGCACCTGCCGCGGGGCTCCTGGGCTGTGCTGGGTCCCTCACGCTTCCTCTCTTACAGGGACGCCCGTCGTCGGACTCGGGCCACTGGGATGCAGCCTGACCTCACATTCATAACGTCTGCAAAGACCGATTTCCATGTGAGGTTCCATCCCGAGGTCCAGGTGGACCAGGTGTGGCCTCTGCTGGGTGCTTCGTGCTTCGTTCCCCTGGAGCACCCGTCCCCCCCCCGCGCCTGCTAGGAGGACTCCAGAGTCCCATCCGCCGCAGCTCAAAGCCTCCACCACCTGCGCGCCGGCCGGGCTCTGCGCGCGGGACAGCAGCCGCCTCCCAGCCTGGCACGTGCCCGGCCCCTAACGTCCCTGCCGGTTTCCCGGGAGGGTCACAATGCACTCCCGTCGTCCCTGGGGCCTCGGCCTTTGCTCCAGGCTCCGTTCCCTTCAGACAGGACAGCACCTGTCCCACCCAGTGGGACCCCATTGCACATGGGGTGTGGGCGCAGTTCCAGGCCTTTCCTGCAAGTGGGCGCCGTGGGTGGTTGCTGCTGGCCATTTCATGAGCACTTGGAGGGCCCAGTGCACGAGGCCGTAGTCAGAACCCCCAGCTCTGGGGGACTCACAGGGACATGAAGTGTTCCTCCCCCCTGGGCCGGGCCGGGGACTTGCCAGGGGCAGATCTGTGGGGCTGCCGGCATCCTGCAAGCCCGTGGTTTGCCGGAGGCTGTGGACCCCGGGGGAGGGCACAGGGGTGTGGGGCACAGGGGTGTGGGGCAGGCCAGGCCTCCCTGCGGCCTGTGTTCACTGACCAGGGTGAAGCCAGGCCCCGGGGGATCTGTCTCGTGAGTCCAGTCTACGTTTGGACCTCAGTCTGCAGAGACTGACCCCAGGCACGGCCAGGGTCCCGCCCGAGACTCCTGGTTGGAGGACAGTGCTGGGCAGGCCTGGCTGTGGGGGGCCCGGCACAGCCCTCTGGGGCAGCGTCCGCTCTGTAGCCACGGTGTCCCCGGCAGCTCCTCGGGAAGGGCTGGGCCAGGGCCCAGGAAGGGGGTCAGCTGGGCCGGCACCACCTCGCTCAGTTGGCCGAGGGGGGCTGCGGGGACCCGGGGGAGCCCCGTCTGGGTGGAGGCGCCCTCACCGGCGCCCTGCCCCAGGCTCTGAGGAAGGCGAGGCGCGGCCCTGCCCTCAAGACAGTCCCGGCCCCCGGCCCTTGTGACCAGAGGAGGGGCTTCACGAAGGAGGCCGTTTGCTTGGTGTCACACTCGCCTGGCCTGTCCGTGGGAAGTGCGGGGGCTGCAGCAGAGGGGACAGCCCGGAGAGGCCCAGGCCACCAGGAGCCGGCACCCCCGTGGTTGGGTGGCCGCACAGACAGCCCCCCCTCGTGCCCAGGCACCGTGGACCCTGCAGACGTGCTCGTGGATAATCACGGGGTCCCTACGAGAGAGGGAGGTCAGGCTTGGAAGGGGAGACCTGACCACAGAAGCAGGGTCACCGCTGGCTCTGAAGGTGGAATGTAGGGGCCTCGAAACTGGAAAACCCAAGCAAGTGATTCTCCCCTGGAGGCTCCGGACAGCTGTTCCGCAGACCCCTTGGTTTTGGGGCATTTTGGACTTGCGACCTGCAGGCCAGCACGCTAGTCACCAGCGCTGCGCTGAGCCCCTCTGCGTGGGCTCAGCAGCCACGGGACGCTCGCGGCCGGAGGCGTTAGCTGGAAAGGGGGGGGGGGGTGGCCTGCGCGGCCCCTGCTGCCCACCGGGCCCCCTGGAGCGGGGCCGGGGCTGACGCACCCAGGCTGCCAGGCTTGGGCCCCAGCACATGTCCCACCACCTGCTCCCCGCCGGCCCCACCTTGGGCAGCGCCAGGCCCTCTGCGCCCCCTGCCCTGCTCGTCCGGCCTCGGTCCCCAGGGGAAAGGCCCTGCTCTTCCTTAGGCGAGGATCTGCCTGTCCCCACGCACCTCATATTGATCGTCCTGGGGAAAATCAATAACCCCAATATGTCAGCTCCCAGGTGGCGCGCAGCACACAAGGCTTGTCCTCAGGCGCGCCAGCCGGGCCTCCTCGCCCCTCAGCGGGACAGTAGGCCCGGAGAGGTCTCTGTGTGCTTTGAGATAATGAGGGCCCAGGTGTTGGTTTACGCTCTGACGGGGGAGGGGGCCTCGAACCCGAGCAGGCACCCGGCCTGGCACGTCGGGGTCGTGAAGGAGAAGGTTCCAGAGACACAGGGGCCCCCAGACCCATCGGCTGTGACTTTCCCCGCCCTGGGCTTCACCGCGCGTTGGAGGGTCAAGTAGATGGCAGCATCTGGGGGGGCCGCCGCCCTCCAAAGGCCACAGGGAACACACGGGTGGTTGAACAAGGCAGGCGGGGGCGAGAATCAGGCCCACCGCGGCACGCGGGGCCTCCGAAGGAGCGCGTTGGGCGGGGCTGCGTGGGCCGAGGGGCTCTGCTCTGGGTCGGGAAGTGGGTGACCGTGACTGCCCGCCTGCATGGGTCTCCTGGGGCCGCCCCGCAGAGCACCACGGGCTGGGCGGCCTAAGACGCAGAAGGCCCTTCTACAGTCGGGGGGCCAGAATCTGCGCTGAAGGTGTCGGCGGGGCCGGGCCCCCTGAAAGGTCCCGCGGAGAATCAGTCCCAGGCCTTTCTCTCAGCCTCTGCTGTCGCTGGCAAGCCTGGGGCCGCGTCGCTCCGGTCTCCGCCTGCCTCTGCATGGCCTCCCTCGTGTGTCTCTGGGTCTTTTCTCCTTTTCCCAGGGGGACACCAGTCCTTGGATTTAGGCCCCCCAACCCGGGATGACTCTACCTAACTGCATCTGCAGAGACTCCGTGCCCAAATAAAAGTCCTGTGCGGAAGAGCCAGGTGAATGTGAGTCTGGGGGCACGCGGTCCAGCCCAGGACGCCGGCCTCATACACCTTCTCCGGGGGGGCGGCGAGGGGAGGCTGCAGCCCAGCCGGGCCGGGGAAGGACAGCGTCCCTCCCATCCTCCAGGACGGGGGAGATGTCTGGTGTTTTTGTCTTTTTTTTTTTTTTTTTTTTTTTTTTGGNTTAGGTTCAGGCTGTGCCTGCATTTTGAGCCCAGATGTGATTACAGAGCAGCCTTGTTCCGTCATGAGCCATCGTGTTTCTGGAGTGGCCGGCTCCAGCGTTGTCCCCCGGAATTGCTCATGTCCAACAGGAGACCCCCCCCCCCATGAGCACAAGTCCATCTCCCCGAAGTCATGGGCTCCTGTCCTCTTAAGACTCAGGGCGCCTGGGTGGCTGAGTCGGTTGATCTGTGAGTTCGAACCCTGCATGGGGCTCTGTGCTGACACTTCGGAGCCTGGAGCCTGCTTCCGATTCTGCGTCTTCCTCTATCTCTCGGCCCCTCCCCGGCTCTTGCTCTTACTCTCTCAAAAATAATTAAACAGTAAAAAAAAAAAAAAAAAGACTACAAGACCCATGTCTTTTGCAAAGTGCTTTCAGTAGGAGCTGGAGACGGAGGAGGGTCGTTTGGACCCGGATTTGCTCATTCCCTATTGTGAGCAGCCACTCTCCTCCCCAGCTCCCGCCTCAAGTGCCCCTCAGGCCCCGGTGGCTGTAAGGGTGGCCCCGCTGCCTCAGGGCCGGGGGACGGAAGGGTGTCCCCTTATCAACTGTGGCTGTCCCAAGACCAGCCGCAGCCTCCCCAGGCGTGGGACCGGTCCTCACAGCAGGCCCAGAGGGCACGACGCCCATTCTACACGTGAGACATTGGAGGCTCGAGAGCTTGCGTCACCCGTCCAACCGCTCTTGTTTTGTCACTCGTCCACGGCAGTCACTGAGACTGAAACGGGACTAGCGGCCCCCTGGGGGCTGCCCTGACCCGAAGTGAAGCCCCAGCCCCGACGCCCCCCTCCCAGCTCTGCCCTCACTCTGCTGTCCCAGGCCAGCCTGTGCCCAATGCCCTCAAGCATCCCAAGTAGGTGGCTGCATCAGCCCCGGTCAGCAGCTCTACCCCAACCTCAGAGCTCTCTGATCTCCAGCTCCTCCAGGAAGCCCTCCAGACAGCACACCAGAGTGATTCTGGCTCATCGTGTGGACCACAGCAGAAGCTCCTGGGGTTCCCTGTGGGTGAGTTTGGCAGTGATCTGGGGTGGGGTTCTGTGGCTGGCCAGAGGAGAAGCTCTCTAAAGGCTTGATATACAAGGGAAGTCATTTTAGATTACTTTAAAAAATATTTATTAAAAAAGTTTTTCTTTTGAGAGAAAGAGAGCGAGAAAGGCAGAGATGGAGGAGGAGACAGAATCCCAAGCAGGTTCCACACTGTGCAGAGCCTGATGCTCAACTCATGAACCATAAGATCATGACCTGAGGCCAGATCAAGGATTAGATGCTCAACCGACTGAGCCCCCCCAAGCACCCCCATTTTAGATTTCTAAATCAGCATGACTGTACGTACACTTTGCTTACACCAAAAGCCTGATTTACACCCCCCCCAACATGCCTCGTACATCCGCTTTGTGAACAGCAGCCTAAAGGAAAACCATCTTGTCCCTGAGATATCGTCACCGTTGCTGGACGATAAAACACGTGACTGCTGCCTATATGCTGATCCATAATCTTTTGAGCTTTTACAAGATGTGGGGGGAAAAAAAGTGTAAAAACAGTTAATTCTCCAGAACACTCTCCTCCCCGTGAAGGTCGCATTTCCTGGGCAGCTGTCCTAACTTGGGCTTGAATACAACTCTCTATTTTCTATTTATACTAGAGTGTTCTCCCCGGTGCATTCGCATGGGCAGGGTGGGGCGGGGCCCAGCGAGGAGGACCCGGGCACACAGGTGCCTCTGTTGACACAGGCAACTCCGAACAGTCTAGCCTGGGCATCGAGCTGCCGCGGGGCATCGGGGCTGGGCTTGCCCGGGTGGGGAGGGCTCCCTGATGTCGCTGAGCGGAGAGCACCCCCAGCCTGCATCTCTCGCCCTAGTATCTGGAGAGTACCTGGGGACGGGGGTACTGGTCCCGGAGTCCGCTGTTCCCCCAGGAAGCGGGGGCAGGAGAGGGACGCTCCAGGGGCCAGGAAGCTGGATTAGGGAGGTAGCACGTCACAGCTCACAAGGCGGCCTCATGACCTGATTTTGTCACCAGGACACCCCCAGCACACACACATCCCCACAGGTGGTGCCTGGACACCCCCCGTGGTCTTCTGACAACACCAAGGCCAGTTTGCCTGGAGGACAGAAGCCACGGCGGCTTCCCTGAGGCCCGTTGGGGGAAGTGCGTGCGACAGGGAGCCCCGGGAGAGCCCGAAAGACACCCGCCCAGCCTGACTCCCGAAGGCCGGCGGGAAGGTGCGGCCGCAGCCTCGGTCCCAGACAGCAGCCTTGGCCCGGAGCGCGGACGCAGGCAGCGCGGTGGCCGCCGGGGTCGTGCCCTGCGGCTGAGGGATCACCGCCTGGAGGCCGAGAGCGACGATGTCGCCCCGGCCCCTGCCGACGCCCAGGCACCAGACGGCTCTCTCGGCTCCGGGCTGGGGGCGAACTACATTTCCCGGCATGCCCATGCGGCCTGCCGCGCGTCGCTGGCTGCGACGGAAGAGGCCGCCGGGGAAGGCGCGTCATTTCCGTTGCGCGAGTGGGCCCACGTTCTGTAGTCGTGAGCACAGGCTCCAACGGCGACTGGCTTCCGGTTCCGCGCTCCGGAAGTGACGCAAACGGGCCGCGCCGCCCCGCCCCGCCGAGCGCGGAGCCCGGGTCGCAATGAGTCGTGTGTTGTGTGCGCCGGCAACCCGGTGAGCGGCACGCGGTCGCCGAGGGGCCGGGGGGGCGCGGCGAGCGGGCGCGCTCACGGCTGTCTCTTTTCCAGGGCTGTCCCCGCGCTGAGGTTCGTGCGCTGGGCCTCCCGACGCCTGCAGCCGCCGCCCGGGGCCCGGGCTCAGGGCCCGCCCGCGGCCGAGGCCGACGAGGACGACGACCCTAGCCGTCCCATTCCCTTTTCCTCCAGCGAAGCCAGCCCGTCCCGCTGGACGGTGCAGCAGTCCCTGGGGCGGGGGCAGCAGCGGCCCTGGTGGGGGGTGCTGCCCCTCAGCTTCGCGCTCGCGGCTCTGGTCGCCTGGTGCTTCTTCAGGCAGGAGACCGGCGCGGACCGGTGGTTGAAACAGGTGTTGGGAGAAGAGGAGCCGGAGCCCGGCGGTGGTTCTCCGGAGGCCGGCGCCCCGGCTGCCCAGCAGGCGAGGACTTAGCGGGGGGCTGGGCGGGGCTGGCCGCCGGGGGGGCCGGCCGCCGCCCCCAGGCTGTCCACCTCGCGTTTGCCCGTTCCTGCGTCGGCGGCGCGCGTCCCCAGACCCGCGCTGAGCAGAGCAGAGTGGCCGCGGGTCGGAACCGGCTCTTTGCCTCATACTTGATGCCCAACGGATACGTCCAAACGATGTTCATTTTCCGACCCGAGGGAGAGGTTTCGGTTGCATTACGTGCTGTTGGACTTGTACTGTGTCTTTCTCCAACCCGATCACGTTTCCAAAGTAATTCTGGGGACACTTGCAGTCAGTCCAGCGTGAGCCGGTCTGCGGGCCGCTTGCTTTCTGCGACAGGGTAACTGGCAGAGGAGTTCAGCTTTTTGCGTTTTCATGTGCTGTGTATAAACACATGTTAGTATGACAAGCCAACTGACAATAAATTTTAATTTAGTGCCGTGGAATTAGGCCAGTCCCTTCCCTTTTTCACATCTCATTTTAAAAAAGAGGGGGGTGCCTTTTAGTTCTTTATACTTTGTTTTTTCTGTTTTTCCAGAATAGGAACTGAGGAAAGAACCTTAAATGTAAATTGTGGAATTTACAAAGGATACCAGAAAAAAATGAACTTTCTCGGCTTTACCAGTTTTTATTTTTAGCAAGGTAACTTTCTGAGTAGAGTAAAACTGACGAGTATTTTTTTGTTTTTTTAATGTTTTATTTTTGAGAAAGAGTATGTGTTTGTGCAGGNAGAGCTCCGTGTGGGGCTCAGACTCTAGTTCAGGAACCCTGAGATCAAGACCTGAGCCTCAGTCGGCCGCTTAACCGACTGAGCCACCCAGGTGCCCTGGTAGGTATTTCTTTTGACAAGTTACAGGCCATATTTTCGGGTATCTAAATGATACGCTTTTCAAGTACTACTTAGTAAGAAACTGCTTAATTCTGATTTAAATACAAGATACACAAGAGGAAGGTTTTATTCACTTACGCTTCTAGTGGAAGGTTTTATCTTGGCATGTCTGGGTGCTGAAGTTAATTGGAGGTTTCTCTCATTTGGGTGTTTGAAGGGACTCTTGGCTACACGGCGGTGCACTGGCTTCCCAAAGGCTCTCTCTGCTAGAGGCTCGTGGTGTCGGGGCNTATGCTTGTCTGGCAAGTGGGATGAATACAAGAATGTTCATATTTTTAAAAAAAAAATTTTAAAGTAAGTTCCATGCCTGATGTGGGGCTCAAACTCCTGACCCCGAGATCAAGAATCACATGCTTTACAGACTAAGCAAGCCAGGAGCCCCCAAATATTTTTTTTTTTTTAGCTTTTTTTTTTTTCCTAATTTTTAATGTTTTCATTTATTTCTGAGAGAGACACACACACAGTGTGAGCAGGGGAGGGTCAGAGAGAGAGAGGGAGACACAGAATCCAAAGCAGGCTCCAGGCTCTGAGCCGGCTGTCAGCACAGAGCCTGACACGGGGCTTGAACCCACGAACCATGAGATCATGACCTGAGTCGATGGGGGACGCTTAACCGACTGAGCAACCCAGGGGCCCAAGTATATTTATTTTTTAAACGTAGATCAAGGTTTGGAAAGATTGACCTAATTATAGCTCAGGCCACATTTTTATGTGGGAGGTAACAGAGAAGGAAGCCGTCCTTTCTCTGTCCTGGCTCGTGGTTCTCTGTTTAATTGGGAACTATGTTGTTTGACCAACAGTCATTCAAACCAGAACCCTTACCTTTTGTCTTCCCCTTACGTTTTGTCTTCCTAGCTTTTGCAGGAAATAAAAAGACCTAATGAAAAGAATTTTGGCTTTAATTGAAAGTTACTCTCGGGGCGCATGGGTGGCTCGGTCGGTTAAGTGTCCAACTTAAGCTCAGGTCATGATCTCACGGTTTGTGGGTTCGAGCCCCACGTCGGGCTCTGTGCTGACAGCTCCGAGCCTAGAGCCTGCTTCGAACTCTGTGTCTCCCTCTCTCTCTGCCCCTCCCCTGCTCGCTTGCTCTTTCTCTCTCTCTCTCAAATAAATAAAACATTAAAAAAAATTTTTTTTAAAGTTACTCTCCTATGGGGGTGCCTGGGTGGCTCAGTCAGTTGAGCGTCCGACTTCGGCTCAGGTCATGATCTCGCGATTCGTGGGTTCGAGATCCGCATCGGGCTCTGTGCTGACATCTCAGAGCCTGGAGCCTGTTTCAGATTCTGTGTCTCTCTCTCTCTGACCCTCCCCTGCTCACACTGTCTCTCTCTCTCTCGAAAATAAATAAAATATTAAAAAAAAAAAAAAGTTACTCTCTTATGGCGAAAGCAATGCGGCTTATCGGGAAAAGCTAGACACTGTCATAAGCAAAAGGAGGAGCATCAGAAACATTAATGACGCCACGACCTAGGCGCAACCACTGTGAACACAAGGATGAGTGTTATTGTCTTTGGTGGCACGTCCTACCACGTGGGAATAAGTCCTGAGCGTCTCCTGGGCGGCTGACAGCAGTTTTCTGCTTCCCGACCTCACACCCCAGACCTGGGTGGGCTTTGTCCCAACAGAAGGAAGAGCGAAGGCCAGCGGTGACAGCGCGAGCAGGCCCTCCCCGTGCGTGGGCTCCGCCAAGCGGTGGCAGCTGACAGGTGGTGAGCTAAGCGGCTACTGTGGTCCTGGCAGTATTTACCCTTACAGCTTGCTCTCTTCCGGCCCAGCCACACTTCTTCTGGGGCTTCTTTGTCGGGGGTTTTGTTCAGAACAAGAAAATGTCTGCCTACGCCACAGCCTCTTCGTTTTAATTTGCTTTAAAAAATTTTTTAATGTTCATTTATTTTTGAGAGACACAGAGTGTGAGGGAGGGAGGGCTGGAGGGAGAGGGAGACAGGATGGGAAGCAGGGTCCAGGCTCTGAGCTGTCAGCGCTCTGATGCAGGGCTGGAACTCGTGAACCCCAAGATCATGACCTGAGCCAAAGTCGGAGGGACACTCAACTGAGACACCCAGGTGCCCCTTAATTTGCTTTGTAAAAAAAAAAATGTTAACTTTTTAAAAATTGATTAATTAGAGGGGAGACAGGCAGAGAGAGAGTCCCAAGCAGGCTCTTCGGTGACAGCCCAGAGCTGGAGGCGGGCGGAACTCCCCAAACATGCGATCATGACCTGAGCCAGAATCAAAAGTCAGACCCTCAATGACAGCCACCCAGGTGTCTGGATTCTTCCTTTAAAATCAGCTTTATTGATACATAGCTCACATGCTGGGCAATTCTCCCACTTAAAGTACACGATGAAAGTGGTGTATTCACTTGGGGCGGCCATCACCACACTCTAACTCTGGGACATGTTCCCACTCCTTAAAAGAAGGCTGGGGAGACACGCACAGCAGAGCCGCCCCAGGGCCCCGCATCCACATACGCAGCCCTAAGCAACGGGGTCCATTCTCGGCAGCTCAGCACCCAGCCCGGGGTCAGAGCGATGAACGAGTGGACTCCCCGAGTGAGCAGCCGGCCCGCGGTCCCCATGCGGGGAACCTGCGGCGGGTCCGGCAGGACGCTGCGCGCTGGGCCGGGGTCCGCTCGAGCGCGGACTGGGGTGAAGGCGGACACGGGAGCCCGCGGGGGCGGGGGGGCGCGCTCGGGGCCCGGC
>NW_027529647.1:3349003-3349332 GCF_008692635.1 Crocuta crocuta
TAATCGCGCCTGGGCTGGGTGGGGGGTGGCCGTCTGGATTCCGTGGGGGAGGGGCCGTGCCTGGGGTCAGGAATCGAGGGCTGAGCCTGGGGTCCGGGACCGTGCCTGGGATCCGAGGAACGCACCCCGGCGCGGGTGGAGGGCGACCGTCTGGACTCGGGAGTTGGGGTCTCATCTGGGATCGGAGATGGTCGGCCTCGCGGGGAGTTGGGGACCGTTCCTGGGATCCGAGGAGCGCGCTGGGAATGGGGGGCGGCCGTTTGGGGCCGTCTGCCCTCAGAGAAGGGGCTGCTCCGGAGGTTGGGGCACCCTGGCTCGCGGGTCCCCTC
>NW_027529647.1:3349384-3357167 GCF_008692635.1 Crocuta crocuta
CCCTGCCCACGAGCCCCCCCAGGCCTCGGCGGAAGCGACCCGCAACGCTGTTTGTCTTTTTAGGTATCTAAAGGAATTTAGGACAGAGCAGTGCGCCCTGTTTGTGCAGCACAAGTGCGCCCAGCACAGGCCATTTACCTGTTTCCATTGGCATTTCCTAAATCAGCGTCGGCGCAGACCGCTCCGCAGGCGCGACGGCACCTTCAACTACAGCCCGGACGTGTACTGTGCCAAGTACGACGAAGCCCGCGGCGTGTGCCCCGACGGCGACGGGTGAGTGTGCGGCAGAGCCAGCGGCCGCCACCTGCACACGGGGTCCTGTCTCTGTGCTCAGGTGTTAACGGAGGCCACTGGGGGGGCAGACTTCTCTCCGCCTTCAGGACCGTGTCTCGGGGACACCCTTGCGCGGCGCCAACCGACTTGCCTTCACTTCCCGCGTTGGACCTAGTTGCCCAGATCTTCCGCATTAGAGACGAACCTTGGCAGACGCACCTGTCAGGCGTAGGACCGCTTTGTAGCTGCCCCGTGTTTTCTGGTCAGAGAGCGTGTTGAGAGCGCTTGCTCACGTCAGCGCAGACCGTACCCGGAACGCTGACTTCCTTGCAGCGTACGTGTCTAACTTCTTTTTTTAAAAAAATTGATAGGGAAATTCATTTGCAGCCTGTCGTTTATGTAGCACTTTAAAGTTGGGAAAACCAACGTTTTGTTTGGATTGGCTGTTTTCTTACAAGTTTCTCGATGGTGTTATGAGCAGATGTATTCATTCAGCAATAGGTAGAACAGGAAAACCGGGCACGTGCAGTCAGAGTGTATATTATGTAACAGACAGATACCGGTATCGGGAGGCTTTGTGTTTTCCTTCCGGGCCGTTTGAGGAAGGAGGGCTGGTCCGCCTCTGCCGGGAGGTCAGGCAGCATCACTGTGCTCCAAGGCTTGTGTCACCTCCTGGCATCCAGGCCTGATTTGGGGGAGCTCCATTTGGCTTCACCCCCTGATCCCTTGAAGGGAGTTGGGTCTCCAGGAATGCTCCCTTTTGGAAAAAAAGGTTTTTTTTAATGTTTATTTTTGAGAGAGAGAGAGAGAGAGGGAGACCCAGAAGCTGAAGCAGGCTCCGGGCTCTGAGCTGTCGGCACAGGTTCTGATGCAGGGCTCGAACTCGTGAACGACAAGATCACCACCTGAGCCCGGGTGGGACGCCTGACTGACAGCCACCCGGGCGCCCCGTGGAACATCCCCTTCTGACACTACGGTTTGTTCTTCACTTTCCAAAGATACTTAGGGCGGGGAGTAAACTTTTCACTCACGGCGATATCATCAACTTTATATGCTGCCTCGAAGACTTTCAGTTGAGCACCAGAGAGGTAAACAAGATAGCGGCGAGGGCGGCCTGCAGCCTGCCGAAGTACGTGCCTGGCCCTCCCTGGTTCCGCTTGTGGGGGCTTTTACAAGTGCCTTATTCAACTGCTTCTTAAACTGATATTTTCGGCAAATAGAAGAAGACCTGTGTTTCTTGGGCTGAGGCCTGGAACCAGGCCCCCATTTCTCTTGCCCACGTCAGTCACCTCTCTGCGCCTTGGGTCCTGAGATACCCAAGGTTGGGGGCGGGGGGCGGTGCTGCCTGACCCGGTATGGGATCCAGTCACCCGCTGTGTCTGACTCCCTTCCAGAGCCCTTTGTGAGGGACTGACCGTATTCGTCGATGCTTTTGGTGCCCATACAGAAAGCACATTGGGACAGCTGTTGGTATTGGTCATGTCCTGGTATTGATTGGGCCCCGTTGCTGGACACCAGGTGGCACCCCGTTCTTGCGGGATGAAGCATCTGGAGGTGGTCATTTCAGCTGGACTCAATAGTAATTAAATAACCGGCAACTGGTTTGGTTTTTTTTTTTTTATGTGTGTTTATTTTTGAGAGAGAGAGCATGCCAGCATGAGGGAGGAGAGGCAGAGAGAGAGAGAGGGAAACACAGAATCCGAAGCAGGCTCCAGGCTCTGAACTGCCAGCACAGAGCCTGACATGGGGCTTGAACTCAGAAACTTGCAAGATCATGACCTGAACCGAAGTCCGACGTTCAACCGACGGAGCCCCCCAGGCAGTTATTTATTACAGAAATATTGCCATGTCATCTCAGTGACACAGAGGCCATCACTGAGAACCTGGACGAGGGGCAGTTAGGCGCTGGTTTGGCATTTTCTGTTTGGGGTGCAGCCTGCGACCCCGGTGTAGTAAGAAAGTCACGTGTGTCTTAGCAGAGATGTTGTCACTTGTATCGAGCTTCACCCTGAACTTCAGGAAGTGTGGGCAGAGAGCATATGTGGCCCCGGGGGCCTCTCCTTAGTAATGGCCACTCAGTTCCACAGGGGAGGGACCTTCTCTCCCCCACGGTGGAATGGCACAGTTTGTCCTGTTTGATGACATGTTCTGGTTCACAAAGCACCCGAATGGCATTTGTCAGTAGTGACTACCTTTCAGAGTAAGGACAGAACCTTTTATTTCAGCTCATGGGTTCTCGAAAGTTGTTTGGGGCATATGAACTACCAACCTGTTTGTTTTTTTAATGTGTATGGGAGGGGCTGAGGGTGGGGGAGGGAGAGAGGGAGAGAGAGAGAGAGAGAGAAAAAGAGAGAGAGAGGGTCCCACACAGGCTCCACGCTGTCTGCACAGAGCCAGAGGTGACTGGAAACCACAAACCGGGAGATGGTGACCAGAGCTGAAGTCCGGCTTAACCGGCTGAGCCCCCCAGGCGTCCCCCATCCCCACCCATTATTTTATTTTATTTTATTTTATTTATTTATTTTTTTAATATTTTTCATTTATTTCTAGGAGAGAGAGAGAGCGTGAGCAGGGGAGGGTCAGAGAGAGAGGGAGTCACAGACTGAAACAGGCTCCAGGCTCTGAGCTGGCAGTTAGCACAGAGCCTGATGCGGGGCTCGAACCCACGAACCGCGAGATCATGACCTGAGCCAAAGTCGGATGCTTAACCGGCTGAGCCCCCCCAGGCGCCCCAGCCGACCTATTATTTTAAAACACGGATACTATCAGAGAGCGAAGGCCCGTCAGCCCTCGTCCGGTGACCTGAGCATCCGGGATTATTCCTGCAGCTGTGGGGCAGGACGGGACGGGGACCCCGGGACGGGTGGCGCCCCTGCTGTCTCGGCCTTTCCTAGGCTGGCGCACACGTGCACCTTCTCCCCTCGCTGTCCCCCCTCCTGCGGTGGCTGCCTCCCCTATTGTCACCCCTTCCCCCAGGCCTCCCCCCCCGGGGTGCTCCCAGTGCCACCTCTGGGTGACCTCCGCTGTCACCTCCCCTCCCGTGGGCAGCCCCGCCCTTACCCCCCTTCCTCCTTGGGCGCCCTCGCGTCCACTGCTCGGCTCTCCCTCGGGCCTCTGCTCTGGCGGACACGCCCCTTCTCCGAGGCTGGGCGCGATGGGTCCTTCGGGTCACGTGCTCCCGCCCCGGGGGTTACTAGCCCGCCAGGGTCGGCCAGCGGTGTGTGCGGTGTGTGCGTTTGGCAGCTCTCGGGAGAGTCGGTGGCGGCGGCGCAGGAAGCCGCTTCCGAGCCTGGGTCTGGCCCAGCCCCTCTCACTGGTCCCACGTGTACCTGCAGCTCAGGTATTTCTTGGGCTTGGCTTCAAGGAGAGCGACTCCTGTCCGGAGGGGTTTGCTGGTCCAGCCGCCTCCTGAAAGCTGCTCTGAGAGGCAGCCGGTGTGGACAGTCCCCGGCCCGAGCTGGGCCCGCCCTCCACGCCGCACCCTCCACCGTCCGCGCTGGCCTGGGTGCTCGCACCTGGAGTCCGGGTGTGGTTGGCGCCTGCTGCTGTGGGAGAGCGGGTGCGGGCCTCCTGGGGATGGTCAGGTGCCTTCCCAGTGGCCTCGGGGGCCCTCCAGGGCCCTTGGGCGAACATCGTCATTGGGGGAAAATCAAACAGCCCCCACTGGCTCGTGTGCAAAGTAGCCACTTTCCTTCCTCTGTAGGCCCCCCCACCCCCCTGCGGTCCGCAGGCTGTTCTGGGGAGTCGCCCTCCAGACCTCCAGTTGTGGAATCTCTTGCTTAGGAGGAAGTGGGCGGGTCCCATTACTGCGGCCTGATGCTTTCAGGGCTCCCCTGGCTGGCCTGGCTCTTCTCCCCACAGGCCCTGGGTCAGGTGGGCCGGTGATGTGCGAGTCCGTGGCTTCCGGCTCACGAAGCCGCGTGTGCTTGTGGGAGCCTGCTGTCCCAGGTGTCGGGGCTGTGGCGTGCCTGCCGCCCCTCGCCGTCTTCAGCCTGATCGTTGTGTGGACAGACGCTTGCGTGTTTAGTTGTAAAAACCCCAGCGTCTACGGCCCGAAGCTCTGGGTGAATTTCACTTCAGCGCAGCTGCAGGTTTGCTCCAAACTGGCCTTACAGGTGAGCTCTGCTTGGGCTTTTAGGGCCTGGGTGAAAGCCAAGGGCAGGTCCTGAATGTCACCGTGTAACAGTCAGGAGCCGGGAGCTGCTCAGTCTGGAAGACGCCTACTGTCTGGGTACGTTAGCTGCTGAGTGAGCGAGGTTGCGAGGGAGGGGAGAGGCGGCCAGTGGGGGCTTCTGTCTTCAGAGGGGGTGGGGGTGCGGGGCTGACGTGGGGTGAGCTGGCAGCCCCCCACCCCTGGTGTCCGAGAAGAGGGGGCGGATGCGAGCTGACCTCGAGCTTGTCCCCAGAGCCCCCCCACCTCCAGCCCACGGCCCGTTCCTTTGTCCGCATTTGCCGTTCCCCGCGTCGTGGGACTGCTTGGCGGTGCTTGGCTTGTCCTGGGCTGCAGCCCCGTCGTGTCCGTGCTCCGTCCGGTCTCCCACCCGTTTGAGCTCCTTGGGCCCTGGCAGCGAGTCCGGTTGTACCTGAATGTCCCGAATGCCCAGAAGTCCCGCGTTGCGGTCCCTGGACCGGCACCTGGGATCCGAGGAGCCCACCTGGACTCGGGGGACTGGACGGTTTGGGGTCGGCAAGGGCCCCTGGCCCGGGGTGCTCCTGGCCGGCGCTCACGCACGGTGGGTCTGAGCCGGGTGGGCCGCTTCTGTCGCCCGTCGCAGACCGGCCTCGGTGGCTCTGCTTTTGCTTCAGGCGAGGGCTGCCCGAGGGAGGGGGCAACGCCAGGCTCCCCTTCCTGGACCCCTGATCCCGTCCTCCCTGCACCTGGCTCCAGGGTCCCAGAGCGCCGCGACTGTGCCGGGGTCCCGCACGTCCCGCTCCGTCATGCCATCGACGTAGACCTGCCGGAGTTTCTTTTATTTTAGAGCGAGAGTGCGCACGTGTGTGCACATAAGCAGGGGAGAGGGGCAGAGAGGGAGGGAGAGTCCCAGGCAGGCTCCACGCTCAGCACGGAGACTGGCGCAGGGCCCCGTCCCACGACCCTGGGATCGTGAGCTGTGCCAGAATCAAGAATCGGACAGTCACCCCCCAACCCTGTTTCAGTGACACTGTTTGGGTCACTGATTGTGGCAGATCTCCTGAATCACCCCGGGGCACGGCCTGGGGGCGGTGGGCCCGGGATGGGTTGGGATGGGTTATCGGTGGCAGATTCTGCCTGCAGTCCTGGGCTGAGCCCTGGGTCTTCCCCCGAAGGAGGAGGTGCGGGCTTTGCCCCTGTGCTGCGCCTGAGGCCCTCGCTGCTGGGAGCTCCTGCAGGCGGGCCGCTGTCCTTCCTTCGGAGTCTTCCCTCCAGTACCTGAGGTCCTCCCTCCCTCCCGCGCTCAGGGCTGGGCAGGGCTGGCGGGGCTCCGGTTGCCTTGACGATGGCGCCAGAGAGGAAAGGAGGGTGCTTAGCTGGGGGCCGGGCGCGGGCTGGGCTGTGACCCGGGAAGTCAGGCGGCCCGCACCCGCCGCGAGCACCTCCCCGGGGCGCAGTGTGGGTGAGGAGCAGCGTTCACCTCCAGAGTCGCAGACTCCCCGTGACCGCTGCCGCGCCCCCGGTGCCCAGAGACCAAGTCCCAGGCCAGGGCGGTGCGCGCCCGCGGGCTGGGGGTGGAGGCGTGGGACCCCGGCACAGCTGCGTGGAGGGGGGTTGCCCAGGACTCGCCGTGGCCCGTGGCCCTGCGCCCGGTCTCCTTTTTCCGGTGTGTGTCTCGTGTCCTCGTGCTTGCTGTCATGCCGTGCCACCGAGTCGCCCTGTCCGTGTGCTGCCTGCCTGTCTCTCGGTGCTCGGGGACTGTTCCGGGGAACACTTTGCCAGGGCACCCTGCCCTGTCTCCAGTTTCTGCCGTCGCCGAGGGGGTGCACATCCTCCCCGCGGGCTCGTCCGAGGGCCCCGGGGCGCTGGCCGTGCTCTGCACCCCNCCGGACCTGACGCCCGCTCGTCTGCACACGGACACAGAGTCTCCTCGGTGTCCAGCGGGCTCTGTTTGCAACCACGACAGAATACTTGTGACGTAGGATTTGCCATTTTAGCCACTTTTAAGTGTGAGGTTTAGTGGCATTGAAGACTTTCGTAGGGTGGTACCAAACTGTCCCCACTGCCTGTTCCCAAATCCTCCTCTTCTTCGCAAACAACAGCTCTGTCCCCGCTCAGCACTGACGCCCCACCTGCCACCCGGGCCCCTCGCATCCACCCCCCACCTCTCGTCGCCCTGGCTCCGGCTTCCGCGACCCCGTAGAGTGGGATCACACGGCACGCGGCTTTGTGTCTGGCTTTTCTCGCTGAGCGACGCGTCCTCGAGGTCTACACGAGCCTAAACATGTCCGAGTTGTGCTCCCTTTTGAGGCTGAGGCCCTTCCTGGGGTCTGCAGGGGCCTCCTGCCGCCCCCCACTCCTCATCGTGTGGGCGCCTGGGTCGTTTGCGGCTTGCAGCTCTTGCCGGCCACGTGCTGGGCCCCGGGCGCGGACTGTCCTCGAGGCCACATCGGGGTCTCAGCAGAACGGCTGGACCCTCAGCCGGCTTCTCCCTCGGCCTCTGCCTTGTTCCCAGGGACACGCGCCCGCTCTCCTCGCGCCCCGCGCGCCCCAGGTGCTGCGCGGTCTGACGGCCGTGCCTGCCAGTTACTGTAGGGGACAGGCTGGAGGGTGAGTGGTCCCCCAGGCCTTCACTTTGGGGTCTCAACCCTGCTCTGGGGGGGGCATCCCCTCGGTGCTCCCGGCAGCTGGGTCCACAGCTTGCTGGGTAGCGAGGTGGCACTGAGCCTTGACCAGCGTCGCGCGTGCTCCTCAGCCGTCCCTGGAGGTGTGGGGGATGGGCCACAGCAGCCTCCTGCCTCACCCCTCCCCCAGGGACGGGNTTGCTGGCTCAGGCTCCTTTTCTTTTTTTTAAGTTTATTTAAAGTAGGTTTTTTTCAATTTTATATTTTTAATTTTTTATTTATTTCTGAGAGAGAGAGAGAGTGTGTGTGTGAGCAGGGGAGGGGCAGAGAGAGAGGGAGACGCAGAAGCTGATGCAGCTCCAGGCTCTGAGCTGTCAGCACAGAGCCCGACACGGGGCTCGAACCCACGAACCGTGAGATCATGATCTGAGCCGAAGTCGGACGCTTAACTGACTGAGCCCCCCAGGTGCCCCAAAAACTAGGTTTTTAAAACATTTTTTTAAATGCCTATTTTTGAGAGACAGCAGGGAGGGCCGGGGGGGGTGCACAGAGGTTTCGAAGCTGACTCCCCACTGATAACAGAGCCCAGCGTGGGGCTTGAACTCATTAACGGTGAGATCACAACCTGAGCTGAAGCCAAGAGTCAGACGCTTCACTGAGCCCCCTCGGCGCCCCCGGCTCAGGTCCTGGCAGAATTCCTCCCTCTTCTGCGGCTCCTGTCTGCAGGGCCTCTCCTCCGTGTGGGCTCGGTGCC
>NW_027529647.1:3357193-3360520 GCF_008692635.1 Crocuta crocuta
AGCCAGCCCGCCTGGGCAGCCGATGGGGCCTCTCCCTGGGCGTGTGGGGCTTGGCACCGACGAGTGGCACCGCCTACCCCCCCTGCACCTGGGGCACGTGACACCCCTGCCCCCCCTGCACTTGGGGCACGTGACACCCCTGCCCCCTCCGTATCCAGTGCATGTGATTCCCCCCACCTCCCTGCATCCGCTGTCCGTGGCCCCCCACCGGCCCCCCCCTGCGCCCACCGCCCTCCTGGCCGGCCCCCACCAGCCTCCTCCTCCAGCCAGGTCCAGGCCCCTGAGTCTCTCCCCAGGCCCCTTCCTCGAGGGTCCCCTGAAGCACCTGGGCGGGATGGGAGCTCGTCAGGAAAACTGAGCGGCGCAGCTGCATTCTGGGGGCGAACTTCCTTTTTCTGGATTCAGAAAATTATGCAGGATGATTTCCAGAAAATTTGGTGTTTCTACCAGATGTACTTGAGGGATTTGTGGGGCCTCTGAGTGCCGGGGGGACGAGTCCAGGGGACGGGCCCCGCCCAGGACCGCAGTCCCGCCATCAGACATTAGAGCAGATACTCGTGCGAAGATGAGACTGTGCGAGCAGGTGCATGGCCGGGTGCCGACGAGGAGGGGCGCGGCTCCGTGCTGCGGGCAACCCCACGCCCCGAGGCCTCAGATGGCCTGTGTCCACCCCTCTGCTTCCCAGGTGTCCGTACCTGCACCGGACGACCGGGGACACGGAGCGCAAGTACCATCTGCGCTACTACAAGACGGGCACGTGCATCCACGAGACGGACGCCCGCGGCCACTGCGTCAAGAACGGGCTGCACTGCGCCTTCGCGCACGGCCCGCTGGACCTGCGGCCGCCCGTCTGTGACATCAGGTGCGTGGGGCGTCCGCGGGGCAGGCGGCCGCTCACCTCTCCGGCCGTGGGCCCGAGCGATTCGCTCTCTGGCCTCGGCTCTACGTCTGACGAGGTTTCCGTCCGCCCCCGTGTGCCCCTGGGAACTCGCGGGGCCCAGCCCGTGCGCCGCAGTGCCCTTGACGGGGGCAGGTGAGTCCCTGCTAAACGCATCCCGGCTCTGAAGCCGTCGGATCCGTCCCAGGACAGGGCCGTGCCTGAGGCCTGAGGCCCACCCGGCCGTCCCGGACCTTCTAGGTGGCTCCGCAGAGCGACAGAAGCAAAGGATGGGGTCAGCTTGCAGGCGGGCTGCACAGATGCCAGGCGGCGCTGTGACCCGTGTGCCGTGTGCCCGCAGGGAGCTGCAGGCCCAGGAAGCCTTGCAGAACAGCCAGCTGGGCGGCGGGGACGGCACCCCTGACCTGCAGCCCGGGGCGGTGGCCAGCCAGGCCGTGATCGAGAAGATCCTGGGCGAGGACCCCCGGTGGCAAGGTAACCCTGAGGCCTTGGGGGGGGGTCCTCGCCGTCTCCCCCACACAGTGGACCTCACTGCCTTCGTTTGTAGACCAGATGGGGAAACTGAGTCTCCAGTTGAGTGTGTCAGCCCAGCCCCTCAGGGAGTGGTGGCCGGTGGGGTCTGAGCCCCAGCGTCCAGGCCCCAAGGTTGCCCTGGACGGTCGGCCTGTGGCTGCTGCCTGGGGAGGGGGCTGTGTGGCGGGCACGGCGCCTTCCGGGCCCCTGTCCCGGAGCCGGGCCGATGTTCACCGCACACCTGCTCCTGGGACATCCCTGTCTCCCCCCGTGGGTCTCCAGGAGCCTTCATCTGTGTCCCTCGGGCTGGGGGACCCACATTCCTGGCAGCTCCACAGGTGATGGCCGTGGGTGGTGACATTTTGGGGGTTTTTATTGTAAATACACGGGACGTAAATGTACCGTTTCAGCTGTTTTAAGTGAACAATTCGTGTCATTCTGTACACTCGGTGGCGTGCAACCATTTGCACTAATTCCAGAACCCTGTGCCCGTTAAGCAGCACCCCCCCGCCCCGGCACCCGCTAGTCTGCCTTCTCTCCGGGTGTTTGTTCCGGGTAGCTGAGAAGGGCAGTGCCATTTTGAGAAAAGCCCCGGAAGTCGTGATGGGTCCCCTCAGACTTGCTCGGCCGATGTCATCTGTGTCAGTGATGCTTTCACACCGTTGTCCCCTGGCACGTGTCTTTGCCGGCCCCCGGGAGTCCACGCCAGGGCCTGGGGTACCAGATAGGCCCGCAAAGGTCGTGCNCTTGTGCTGAGTGCTCGTCCCCCCGGTGTGCTGTCGCTGCTTGGGGAGGGCCGCCTCAGAGCCGGGCCGGGTGCCCGCAGCTCCCCGCTTCCAGCGCCTGAGGACCCGTGCTTTGCCCGCGGTTTCTGGCGTTCCGGAAAACGCCCCTGAGCACCTCCTGTCGCCCATGTTCCAGCCTGCTGTCCCCCCGCCTGGGGGTGCCCAGCTGAGCTCGGCGAGGGAGAGCCGGGAGGCGGCGAGAGGCCTGTGGCTCCGCCCCCGCCCCCGGGGCTGGTCACAAACGACCAGTGAGGCGCTCTGGCTTCGGCTTCTGAGCGTCTCCCATGGAGCCTGTGGCGCCGACCCTCGTGGTGAGCGCGCCGCTCCCGTCTGTGGCTTCCACCTCTTCCTCTTCTGTCCCTGTGTGGTGGTTCGGCCTGTAATCGGCCGATCTGACCTGTTGGGCTTTTTAGATACGGACATGTTGCTGGTGGCCCAGGGTCCCGTGCACCCCTCCGTTTCCCCTGGTGAACACGTGACATGCCTGTGACAGCCCGGGAACCAAGACGGACACACGAACCAGCGTCCACAGTTCCCACTAGGGCTCCCGCTCCGGCCCCGGCCACCACTGAGCCTTCACACCACGGTTTTGGTGCCGTGGCTTTGCCTTTTTCAGAATGTCGCATGGTTGGGGGCGCCTGGGTGGCTCGGTTAGGCGTCCGGCTTTGGCTCAGGTCATGGTGTCAAGGTTGTATCGGACTGTATCTGCACAAGGCACCCGCTCGGCGCTTGTGAATAAATGTTCTCTAATTTCTGTTTTTTTTTAAATATAAAGTTTATTTATATATGTTGAGAGACAGAGAGCAGGGGAGGGGCAGAGAGAGGGAAAGAGACTCCCAAGCAGGCTCTGCACTGTCAGCCCAGAGCCCTGTGTGGGGCCTGAACTCACAGATCTCGGGGTCATGACCTGAGCTGAAACCAAGAGTTGGACACTTAACTGACTGAACCCCCCAGGCGCCCCTCATTTCTGTTTTCTTAAAATGGGCTTATTTCTCAAACCCCCTTTTGTCTTTCTGTGCCCCTCTGTGTGTCGTCTAATGAGTTCGAATTGTATTTGGTGTGGCCGGACATTAGGGTAACGTTAAATTTCAACCTGGGGACATCTTCCGAGGGTCCGGCCGCGTCGTCTCG
>NW_027529647.1:3360593-3361654 GCF_008692635.1 Crocuta crocuta
GCTGCCTGCCCCACCCCCGCCGCTCGCCCATCCCTGGGCGGGGGGCTCAGCCCTGCCGGGCAAGTGCCTGGGGAACAGGGCGTGTGCAGGAGCCGTGTTGGTCATTAGCCCGCCTGAGACTGGGGATGATTTCTAGGCATCTTCTCTCAGTTCTTGTTTCCAAATGACACCAGGTGGGGTTTTTTGTTTCTGCTTTGCGATAAAATTTAGAGAACAAGAAATTGACTATTTAAAAATACATGAGGGGCACCGGCACCTGAGCTCAGTCAGTTAGGCACCCACGCTTGCCTCAGGTCATGGTCTCACGGTTCGCAGGTTCGAGCCCTGTGTGGGGCTCTGTGCTGGCAGCTCAGAGCCTGGACTGCTTCGGATTCTGTCTCCCCCTCTCTCTGCCCTTCCCTGCTCACACTGTTTCTCTTACAAATAAACATTAAGAATTTTTTTAAGAAAATTAAGGATACACTATTTTTTAGAGCAGCTTTGGGTTCCACTGATAGGAAAGTACAGCATTCCTGTATGCCCTGTGACTCCATGTGTGCGGCGTCCCCACCACAGCCGGACATCTGTCATGGCCCGCGAGCTGACATCACAGGTCCTTGCCACCCCAAATCCACTGGTGATATCTGGGTTAAACAGCACCGTTTTAAAGTGTGCGTTTCAGGGGTTATCAGTACCCTCACAGTGCTGTGCGGCCGTCACCCCGTCAGCCCCTGGCAGCCACGGGCCCCTCCCGTCCCGGATGAGCCGCATCCCACCGCCGGGGTCCCGCGGGGCGGAGACGCGTGTCTGGCTCTCGCTGAGGGTCAGGCGCCTCCAGGCTGTGGCGGGTGTGGGCGCCTCGCTGCCGGTGGCGGCCGTGGGGTCGGCCCTCTCGGCCCGCGTGCACGCGTTCCCATGTGGCCCCCTGTGTTTCAGATGGCAGCTTCGTGCTGGGCAGCTACAAGACGGAGCCGTGTCCGAAGCCGCCGCGCCTGTGTCGCCAGGGCTACGCGTGTCCGCACTACCACAACAGCAGGGACCGGCGGCGGAGCCCGCGCAGCTTCCAGTACAGGTGAGCTGGG
>NW_027529647.1:3361683-3362035 GCF_008692635.1 Crocuta crocuta
ACAGCACCGAGCCCTGCACGAGCCACACCCGTTGTGAACCGGTCCAAGCCTCCGAGCCACACATGCTGTGGAACCGGCTCAAACCCCGTCTGGGTTCAGGCGGCCCTCACCCTGAGGTGCGCCCCCGGGGGCCGTGTGCACCGTCCTTGAGCACCCCGACGTCCCCCCCGCCCCGCCCCCAGGTCCACGCCGTGTCCCAGCGTGAAGCACGGTGACGAGTGGGGTGAGCCCGCGAGGTGTGACAGTGGGGACAGTTGTCAGTACTGCCATTCCCGCGCGGAGCAGCAGTTCCACCCGGAGGTACGAGCCCCAGGCCGGGCCCACGGCGGGGGGCTGGGGGCGGGAAGCGGGG
>NW_027529647.1:3362154-3362836 GCF_008692635.1 Crocuta crocuta
GGGAGAGGGAAGCGCGGGTCTCCTGCCGGTGTCTCTGGGTCCTGCTCTTCTCGGGGAGGATCCCAGATCCCGGCAGCACCGCGGTGTCCGCCCCGCGGTTCGGGGATTCGGGGGCCATGTCGGCCAGGGGCGGGGTTTCCCCCCTGGGCGGGGCAGGGCGGGGGCGAGGGCAGACCGGGCACGAGCTCCCAGTTCTGACCTGTGGGGTGGCACGCGCCGGGGGTCGTGTAGACGCGCTGACCTCCGTCTCCAGCTGCCCCAGAGGCTGAGCCAACACCACGGGGCCCAGAGCCCCCACCAGAAGTCATGTTGGGACTATTCGGGGCGGCCCCAGACCAGGGCAACAGACACTTACCAGCCGCGCCTCCCCTCCCCCCAGCTGGTCAAGGCCAGCCCTTCCTTTGACCCCGGCAGGGTGCAGACAGTTGGAAGTTAATGCTTGGATTTGTGTTAAAAACAAACCAGTAAGGAGCGCCTGGGTGGCTCAGTGAGTTAAGCAAATGACCGGCTCGGGTCATGGTCTCACGGTTCGTGGGTCCGAGCCCCGCGTCGGGCTCTGTGCTGACGGCTCGGAGCCTGGAGCTGCTTCGGATTCTGTGTCTCCCTCTCTCTGCGTTTCCCCCACTTGCTTTGTCTCGCTCTCTCTGTCAAAAAAATAAACAAACATTAAAACAAAACAGTG
>NW_027529647.1:3362949-3383705 GCF_008692635.1 Crocuta crocuta
ACCGGGGGCAGGTCAGCGCCCGGGCCCGTGAGGGGCTGTGCCGGCCCGTCGGGAGCAGGAGGCGCCGGGTTCTGGCCGCCGTCTGCTCCTGGCGCGAAGCACGTGCCGCCCAGGGAAGGGGCTGAGCAGCGCTGGGCGGGGCCCGCCTGGGCCGCTCCTAACTCTGGCGAAGGCCTGGCCTGCCTGTGTCCCAGGCCCTGTGATTGTCTCGGGTTAGGAGGTTGGTCGTCCGCTTCCTTTGCTGACTGTTTGCTTGTTCACTCATCCGTTCAGCGTCTCAGACTCCGAAGCCGCGCTCGCTCGCGCCAGAGGGGTGTAAAGGGTTCCGCCTCCACTGCGGCTCTGGGGCCCCGAGGTCGCTGTGTCCCCGTGCACCTCTGCGGCCCCTCCAGTACTGGGAACGCGTAGCCACTTCCTAGGCGGGCGGGGGGGACTTAAGGAGCACAGGACGCTGAGGATTTCCGCTTCGCTCCTTACCGTCCCGTGAGCGGTTCAGCTCGGACACGTGACTTGGCGCCACCACTGGGACTGTCCCACGTGCTTGTGCTCCGGGCCCTGCTGGTACTGTTTGCAGGTGCACGGATGCGGGGACGCGTGGCGGGGCACCCCGTGACCTCCGGGCTCTGCCATCTGCTTTCCGGCCGCAGGCCCAGCGGCGTCCGTGCCCTTTTGCGAGGCCGAGCAGGGCGGAGCCCAGCACTGTGCCCAGTGAGGCTCTGGGCTCCCGGGAGGGGCCGCCTCTCCTCTACCCTCCTGTTCCCTTTGTTGAGATTTTGCTGTTCAGAGATTCTGTGCTTTAAGCCTCACGTAACGTGACCGTCTCCTGACGCTGTACGTTCTGAGTTGCAGCCCTTTTGAGATTGCATTTGTCTGAGGGGCTTAACATTTCAGTGCCGGCGCTCAGCGGGTGGGTGAAGACCCCAGGGAGCGCGTGGCACGTGCGGGGGGCGCAGGGCAGGTGGCCGGGACGGCTTCCCGGGGGTGTGGATTTGGGGTCTGGCGGAGTGCGGATGGGCCTGGCGTGCTGTGCCGCCAGAACCGAGTGTGGTTGTCGTCGCGAGAGTGTCTGACCGTAGAGAAAGGAACGGGGCTGGCGGTGGTGTTCGCGCGTGTGGTCGTGACAGAGACGTTGTCGAGCGCCTGCTGTATACTGAGCAGTGAATTGAGTGTCTCAGAAAATCCTAAGGGGCAAGCTTGACTTTGTGTGTGATTTTTTTTTTGTTAAGTTTATTCATTTATTTTGAGAGAGACAGAGAACCCCACGCCGATTCTGCACTGTCAGTGCAGAGCCCGATGTGGGGTTCAGTCTTGAGAACCATGAGATCCTGACCGGAGCCCAACCGACTGAGCCACCCAGGCACCCCCATGTGTGATTTCAAGGACAGCCAGGCCCGCTCTGCGGAGAGTAGAGGATTCTGGGGCCATGGCGTGTGGGGCAGGGGTCGCGTCCACACCCCCTTTCCAGCAGACACGTTGCGGTTTGGAGCTGGGTCCTCTGGGTTCCCGTGGAAACCCACTCCCAACCAGCCCTTTGTTTTGCTCTTCGATTGTATTTATCGTACTTTCTCTCTGCTGCCCAGATCTACAAGTCTACGAAGTGCAACGACATGCGCCAGACCGGCTACTGCCCGCGCGGCCCCTTCTGCGCCTTCGCTCACGTAGAAAGTAAGTGTGTGGCGCCCCATCGCCCCATGGCTCGCAGCCCCCGCCAGGCTGCCCGGACGCCTGGGGAGGAGGGGCGGGAGCTGCCCGCTCGCCCTTCAGGGTCACATCAGGCTGCCCCCGTCCGGACACCACCCTGCCTCGTGGCCGGCGCTGCGGTTCCTGGGGACAGCCACCAACTCCAGGCCGCCCTGCCCCAGATTTCACCGGGAAGGGCGGCCAGTCCCTGCCGCGCTTCCACATCTTTCTGTGGCGCCGTGGCCGCCTTCCCCTGTGGCGTGGGGAGGGTGTCGTCAGCGGGCTCCCTCCCCGGTTTGGGGCCCCCTGGACCCGAGGCCGCCCGCACGCAGCTCCGCCTCCAGCGGGCGCGCGCTCACGGCCCGCCGCCTCCCTCTGTTGACAGAGAGCCTCGGGACGGTCAANCTTCTAGAAGCCTGCGAAAGCCCCGTTGGGCTCTGGCCGGGGCCGGCCGCCCCAGACACGTCGCCAGCACGTGAAACGGGCTCTGGGGCTGAGCGCAGGGAAGGGGCCCTGCGTCCGGGCGGGTGTCCTCACAGGAGGGTGGGCGTGGCACGAAGGGGGGCGTCTGGGCGGGGCAGGCCCTGCAGGTCTGCTTCAGGCGTCGGGAGATGCGGGGGTGGGGGGCACCGCGGGGAGGATGGTCCTGACCCGGCCAGACCTCGCGTGTGTGAGGTGGACGACACGGGGGCCCCAGGCCTGGTGCCCTGCCCTTCAGCCCGGCGGCGTGGCGGGCNGGGAGGTGGCTCCCGGGTGTCGATCTGCCGTGAAGGCGGCCCCTCGGCCAGGAAACGAGGCTCAGGCACCTCCCCATCCACCTCCCCTCCCGCTCTCTGCTTTTCCTCTTTAACTTGTTATGTGTTTAAGTACACTTTTTTGTTAAGTTATTTATCGAGAGAGAAAGAGCGAGCGTGCGCATGAGCAGGGGAGAGGCATAGCGAGAGGGAGAGAGAACCCTAAGCAGGCTTCCTGCTGTCAGCACAGAGCCGGACTCCGGGCTCGAACCCACAAACCAGAGCTGACGTCACAAGTCAGACGCTCAACCGACTGAGCCACCCAGGCGCTCTGCCCCCGCTTGGCACTCTTTTAAAGAAAAGAGAGAAAAGAGGGAAGGCGAGGAGAGCTTGGCTGGACTTTACGGACAAGGAGCCGGGCAGGGAAACGCCGGCTGGCGGCCTGTCCTGCGCCTCCTGCGTCTGTGGCAGGAGGCGGCACAGCCATCGTGCGTTCCAGGCGGGTCAGCGCGCCGTGTGCCCGCCCCCCGCACGCGGGCATTCACGTCCCCTCCCGTGACCACAGAGCCTGAAGCGCAGAGAGATCGCGGGCCTGCCGTGTCGCTGCAGTCCTGGCTCTGGAACACCGAGGGGGCCCGGCCTGACCCCTCCTCACCCCAGTGGTGACCGTCCCTGTCACGGGCCTGTCCGTGAGGCTGGGCAGCCGTCCCCCTGGGGGGACCCAGCAGAGGAGAGCTGTGGACCCCCCGGAGCACAGCAGGGCGCTGGGCGGGGCAGGAAGCTCCCCTCCCCCCATCTTTGTGGCTCCCGGGGGGCGGGGGATGGTGGCAGTTGCGGGCTTAGGTGGTGGGCACGGGCCACTGGCTTGCCCCCCCCTCCCCAGGGCCTGGGGTGAACAGAGCCCCTGTGGGGCCTACTGCTCAGCCCCACGAGGCCTCTGTTCTGTGCTTTCCATTATTTTGAAATTTAAAAGCCCGATCTGCTAAGGGCCCCTGGGTGGCTCGGTCAGGTAAGCTTCTGACTCTAGATCTGAGCTCAAGCCTTGATCTCAGGGTCGTGAGTTCAAGTCCCCTGGCTCATGCCCGGCACGGAGCCTACTTACAAAACGCGGATGGGGCAGAAAAAGTCAACCTGGAGGACACGGTGGGCGGCGGGAGCCGGGCTGCGGCGCGTCCGCTGCCGGTGGAGACGGGAGCCGCAGGGTGCTGGTCACGCCGCCTTGTAAACGCGCTCGAAGCCCCTGCGTCCTTCACTTGGAAGCGATTATGCTCGTAGGCGTTTCTTCTCCGTCAGAAGTAAGGACGAGGCAAGCAAGCGCTCCGTCGCTTTGGGGCCCGCGGCGCAGCCGGTCGGGGGCCTGACTCGGCCCCGAGCCCTGGCTCTGCTCCCCGAGGCCTCCCGCTGCAGGGGCCCCCGGAGGCGCCAGGAGGGGCAGCCCCAGGGCACCGGCCCCGAGGAGGCGATCGTGCTGGCGTGGACGTGTGTGGGGAGGGCCTCTCGTTCACTGCGGGCCAGTCCCTCCCCCGACCCCCAAGGATCGGCTGCAAACCCCGAGTCTTGATGTGCGCATAGCGCGTGTCCCCTGCCGCGTCCTTTTCGGTGCAAACGGTCTGTAAATGGCGTTAAACATGAGAACCGCGAGCCTCCGACGCGCGCTTACAGACCTTCTCTGGCCACGCGCCCGCCTCACTGCGTTTGCGGCCCCTCTGTGGGCGGCGTCCTGGGCGCCGGACTCTATCCGGCTTGGAATCCCTCGGTTACCAGCAGGCGGGGGAGGGGCGCAGCGTCTCCACAGCAGGCTTTGGGGCTGGCTCTCCGCGTGTCGCGTGCCTCAACGCGACCGTGCTGTGAGATAGAAGTGCCTGTTGCGCTCTGACCCCGGTTCCCGACACACAGCCCCTAAAACCCTCGTCGTTTCCTGGGGGTACAAACATCTGGTGTTGAGGGTGCCTGGGGGGCTCAGGTCACGATCTCGCTATCTGTGGGTTCAAGCCCCACCTCGGGCTCTGTGCCAACATCTTGGAGCCTGCTGGGTATGCTCGCTCTCCCTCCCTCTCTGCTCCTCCCCTGCTTGTGTGCTCGCTCGCTCAGTCACTCTCTCGCGCACTCTCTCTCCCTCAACATAAACTTAAAGCAAAAAAAAAAAAGATTAAAAATCAAAACCTCTTCTGTGTTGTGGAGGGGACTCTGGGTGGGCTCCTCATAGCTCGGGGATGGGGGCCGCTCGGCAGAAGGGCCGAGCGTGGTTAGAAGCTTGGAACTCTCTGCACCGCCCCACGTGATCCCAGGGCGGGCAGGGGCTGCAGACGGAACTCCCCGGACGAGCCCCACCCGTCCTCGCAGGGTGGGCGCCCCTGCGCTCGGGCCCCCGACCTCGCCTGCCGTGTCTCCGTCCACCGTAGTCTCTGCCGTAGTGTATGTTGTATGATAAATGAGTAAGTGCTTCCCTGGGCCCTGTGAGCGGTTCTAGAAAACGGCCAAACCCAAGAAGCGGGTGGTGGGAAAACCCTGATTCGGGGCCAGTTGGTCAGAAGTCTAGGTGACGGCAGGGGGCGGCCGCAGTGGGGGCGTCTTCAGGGGCTGACCCCAGGCTGACCCAGCCCCAGCAGCAGGGAGCCCTGGGTTGCGAAGGCAAACAGAACGGTTTCAGGATAATCGTGCTTCACGGTATCACTTGGCCTGGAAGTACATTCACATCTGCGGCCAGTGACTTCCGAGCCCCTCCCCCCACGCTGCAGGTGGGGTCACCCCTGGACAAGAGAGATACGGGGAACCCTGAAACATCAGGATGACCTCCGGGTCGAGTGCCGTGTAGAAGGGGCCCCGGTCGGGGCCTGCGTGGACCCCTTTTCTTCCTCCTCTGCGTCTGGTGTTCACTCTGGGTCCTTCTGCAAACCCAGAAGCCAGAACCTAAAGGGAGAAGAAAGGCCAGGCCAGGCGGACCTGAGCCACCTCTGCAGGTTCACGTGTTGTAAAATTAGTCGTAAAAATGTGACGCTGACTTTGCCCTTCGATCTGAACGACCCCTGGGTCTGCGGCTTTCCTGCTCATGCCTGACCTGGGGGAGCACTGGTCCCCAAGCGCTCAGAGCGGAGCTGTCATTGGGCCCAGGTTTCCTGGCAGGTGGCTCCTCAAGTCAAGATTTCTGTCTGTGTCTGCGCGGGACAGATGATCCCCTCCACCCTTTCATGTTCTGGGCAGGGCCTCTGCTAATTAAACCGATACAAGATAAGCAGGACAAAAGGCTTATTGCTTGTCCGTATGGAAGGTTTCACGCAGGGGAAGTAAAGACCCCTTTGGGTCTAAGCAGTTAGACCTGGCGGCTTACGTCCCCTTTACCAGAGGGTGGGGATCAAGGGGGAGCCGGACTAAAGGAGTTTCTGCTCCTAGGGAGGTGAACCGGGGGACGGTAAGTGTAGGGGGAAGAGGTGTCGGATCAGGGGTACGTGGACGCAGCCGGGAGTGTCGGGTGGCTGAGGGTCGTCCCCCTGCTGGTGTGGGAGAGGCGAGGGGCGCCCCCTGTCCGCAGTTTCAGGGGGATGATCCTTTGCTTCAGGAGAGGCTTCCCAAGACTTGCCCAGCTCTCCAGGCTCAGGTCGCACGACCTCTGGTCGCAGGGGGTGCAGGTCTCACACCCTCCTTCACGCGCACCGGCCTGGAGGTTAGAGGCCAGTAAGCAGGTGCGAGACGGACTCGGGAGAACGGACGGAGGGCGGTGACTTGACCGCCTTTTCTGTTTGCCGAGTTCTCCGTCGGCGCATTTGTAAACCGTGCTGCTCTGTGCCGACGCTGGTGCTTTTCTGTTGCAGGCGAAGCGGAGGGAGTCCCCTGCCGAGGGCAGCCACAAGGCCGCTGAGCGGGACAGCAAGCAGGTACCGCCCGGAGGCTCCGTCGTGCGCTGGGACTCGCGCTTCCCTCCCGACCCGGAGCCCCGTGCGCAGCGTCCGTGCCGGGCGTGGCTCGCGTTTCACTTGTGTTCTTCTTAAACCAGCCCGCTCCCCGAGTCCCCTGTCTTCACGTCCAGAACACGTTCGTGGTGTTCTTTGGACACAACAAAACCAAAACCTCCCAATGTTTTCCTCCGGGGAGTAAGGGGCGCCCTCCGCCGCCGTCCCTGTGGCCTGTGTGTGGCCGGGTGCTGCCCTGACTGCCCCGCGGATGGGGCGGCGCCAGCCACTCCCCGTCCAGAGCCGGGCGTCCTCACGTTGGGGCCGTGGGGTCGGCACTCCGAGGCCACGTGGGAGGTGCCCGTCCTCGGCCTGTACACGGCCGATGACTGCCCGTCTCGTTCTGCCCCCACCGACCCCCTCTCCCCCAGGTCCGGGTGTCTCCCCATTTCTCCCTTTGCATAACGTCACCGCTCACTGATTAGGACGGCTTCGTCTGAACTTGATTTCCCTGGTAAAGACCCCGTTTCCAGGTCAGGTCACACTCCAGGGCTCTGGGGGTCAGGAGCCCGGGAACGAGGGGACACAGTGCAGCCCGCCGCCGCGCCCAAGCTCTCCTGGGCTGGCCTCTCGGGGCTGCAGTAGAGACTCGCCGCTCCCGCGTCACGGCCCGGGGCCACGTGCACGTCTGAGATCGTCACAGGCCGGAGCTGCGTCGTCCGTCGNGGGGGCGCAGTGCGGCCAGGCCGCCGAAGCCCCTCCCGGCCAAGCACATCGCCACCTGTTGGTGGTCCTTCCTACGCGGGCGGCGCGCCCGGGCCCCCTCTGCCACCCCCTCAGGACCCTCCTGACGTGCTCTCTGCTCTTAGGGCCTGAGGCCCGCAGGGGAGCTGAGGGCGGGCTGCAGCTTAGTCATTCTGCCACCCGTTAAAGACATTAAAGTGGGTTAGAGGTTCATTCCGAACCTGAAGCAGGAAATGTTAGCAAGGACGCAGCCAGCGCGGGGGGCGGGGAGCCTGCCCGGCTCACCTGCGGGCCCCTCCCGCCTGCGCCCAGAGACACCCTCCATCCCACCCCGAAGCCAGGCTCCAGGGACGGCGAGGGCGCAGCGGGAGGGCCGGAAGGCCAGCGGAGAGGCTCCACGGCCCCCGCGTCTCCCCGCGGCCCTCCATTTGAAAGGTCGCGTGGCTGGAGATCAGCCCTCTGGGGACCCCTCCCTGGCCAGTCTGCTCCAGCCAGGCGCCGCCCCAGCTCCTCCATCCCGGAGGGTGTCATTCTCCGTATTCACGATGCAGCGTCTCCTGACATCTTTGAGGGACGTGGTCCTCTGCACTGCGACTCTGGGTGGGTGAGGTCACAGCGGGCACCCGTGGCCCCTGGGCCGTGTGTGGGGGTGGCTGTGACGCGCCTCGGAGCGTCCTCGCTGCTGCCGCCCTTCCCGAGGGGCCGGATGCGCACCTGCCCCGCGGTGCGGAGATGGCCCACCTCTGGCCTGGGCCCCCGGAGCGCTGCCGACCTTGCCGTCCCGCCTAATGCAGTTTGACGTCACCGCAGCCTCAGGCGCGCACTCCCGGCCCGTCTCAGGGTCTGTCACTGGGGCCTCCTGAGCACTGCCGGCCGATGGGGACACGGGAAACTCTCAGAGGAACTCTGCTGCGCCGCATTCCTCTGTCACAAAAGCTGTGTGTGTGTGTGTGTGTGTGAGAGAGAGAGAGAGAGAGAGAGAAATTTCACTTAAGCCAACAAACTAGTAAAATCCTGCCCCCCTGTGGTTGTGCAGCCTCCCCCCCCCCCACAAGTGAACTCCTGCCTCATTTTGAAGCAGAAACCAGACGCCGCACATTTGCCTTCCACGTGGCTCGGGGCCCTGGTCTCAGAGTGACGGTGGGTGTGGCGTGGACACAGCCGCGTGTGGAGCCCCGGCCCTGGCCTGCAGCTCTGTCCTGTCGGGTCGGTAGACGGCTGCTCNCGCTGGCTGTGTCCTGGCCCGGCTGGCTCTTCTCGTCTGTTCCATCGCAGATCAGAGAACGCGCGATGCCCAGATTTTACCCGAGTGCCGAGCCGAGGGGCGAAAACCTGAGACCGTAGAGCTGGTTTTCCCTTCCCGGAGGCTCTGTTGGCTATTTGTCTCTCTTTTTTTTTTTTTTTTAAAATAGACTCTCTTTTACTGTTTGAGAGACAGAGAGAGAGAGAGAATCCCAAGCAGGCTCCGGGTAGCCTGACACGGGGCTTGATCCCACGAACTGAGATCGTGACCTGAGCTGAAATCCAGAGCTGGACATTTAACCCGCTGAGCTCCCGGGCACCCTCCTGCTTCGTGGGTTGTTATTATCCTAGATCAGCTGTTGGAAACCATTTCTGCAGAAAAGCTCACTGGATCACACATTTTGTGGNAAAGAGTCAAGCTGCTTTATATTTTGCTTTGGGATAGAAGTCGGATGACCGTCCCGTCCGTGACTGCGCGCTGCCGGCCTCCCCCGTGTCCACCATCACCGCGCCGTCACAGGGCTCTTGGGTGTGCGCAGCCGCTCACCTCGTGTGTCTCTGCACAGAAGCACCTGGCCGTGTCTGCGGTGGCCCACCCGCTCGCCCCCAGCCTGGGTTCCAGCGTGNTCCCTCTCGTCTCCCCGACTTCTCTTTGCACTTAGTTGTGTATTTTCAGGAAGGATCTAATTCAGGACACGTTGTAGATGCATTTTGGTCGTTTGTCACTTCACTGTGCTGCCCGTGATCTGGAAACCCTGTCCCCTGCCTCTCTGAGAGTCACAGGCTGCAGAGGGGACTGGAGCCGTGGGCCAAGGCCGCCGCCCCCAGGCGCTAGGACCAGGGTGGAAGGGGCGTGGGGATGTGGCCGGCTGAGGGCCCTTAGCCCCCGGGAGTCTTAGAGGGTTTGGGGACCGATGGCCCAGGTGATCGGAGGCAGGCTGGGGGGAGGGGCTGTCCTGAGAGCCAGGAAGAGGGGTGGGTGTGGGGCTGGGGGGAGACCTGGGCNGGCCACGTCTGGCCACACCTGCAGACGCTTGCGTCGCCAAGCCTGTCCGAGCCCCCATCTCTGTCCCTTCAAAGGGAAACTCGGCAAGGGCTCTGTGTGTGGCGCCTTCCACGTCCTCCGGGCTGGGCTGGGCTGGGCAGGCGTGGCCGCGGGTCCTAGAGCACACGTGTCCTGGTGCCGGGTGGACGCCGGCTCTGCATGTGTTTCTGCGTCAGTGCACAACCTCGGCTCCAGGCAGTGATCGCATGCACGTTGTTTCCCATCCCCCAACACCTGTGGATGCCGGTGAAGCCACCAGCGGTTGGGCCGTGGCTGAGATGTATGTTGGGGACGACACCAGCCAAGGCGAGGGAGGAGAGGTGTCCTGTTAGTGGCCATTTAGACAGCACACCCTGGACTTGGAAGGGCCATCAGAGCACCTGGCGTCCCTCGTGCGGATGTGAAGGACGCCGGGCAGGTGTGCGTGACCTTGCTGCCCGTGTCTCGGCCGCCTCCTGGGACGCTTCCACCCATGTGGGGCTCCCACCCCTGTGCTCATTCTGAGTAGATGCCGCAAAGGGCTACTTCTCTAGAAGCCCGGGCGCGTCTCCCGCACAGTCCACAGTCCTGCGTGGGCTTCGCTGCGGGCTGTTCCGTCTGCCAGAGAACCCTCTGGAGTCCAGCTTGCCCAGCCCTCGGGGGGGTGGGAGGGCGTCCTTGACGAAGCCACCCCTCCCCCTGCTGGTGCTGCTGAGCCCTGACCCTGTTTCCTTGCCCTGCACAGTCTCATGCCCCGCCCCCGCCCCCACCCTGTGCTCTGGTCTTTTGTGGCGATCCTGTCCTCTTGACTCCTGCCCGGGCTCTGCCTTAGACTCGGGGAGTGGTTCACGTCCTTACATGCTTCGTACGGCACATCCTGTAGGTTCTCTTTTAAGCAAAAGTAGAATGGGTGCGTTATTTTACGTTGACTTGGAATTGAGGAGGAGCGAGGTGTCCTTCCTGCAACCCTTTACCCCAGAGGCCTTTGGGTGCAGGGTCCTGGGCTTACATGCACTCGTCTTGGCTGATGGGCTTGAGAACTCAGCCCTCAGACTCAGGAGCGCTGGTGGAGAGCAGAGGGCGGGGCCGAGGTGTGAGGTCATGCTGCGCTGGTCTGAACTTGGGACGGGAACCAGCCGGCCATGAGCAGGTTCTCTGCCCACGCGCGGAGCTGAGCAGTTAGTTGTCAAAGATCGGAAATCTCAATTACGCGCCTCTAGAGCACGTTAGATTCAAGGCACCCGGCTAACGCTTGGAGGGAGACCCGTCTCGGTGGCATGGCGTGGGGGGGCGCTCGGCTGACACACGCGGAGGGAGACCAGGTGGCGCGTTCACACAGCAGTCCTTTGGTTACCCCCGGGAACTAAGTGGAAGGTCATCGTGCAAATGGCATGCTTCGTTTTGTTGTTCCATGTTTTATGTGTAAAAAACACTTTTTTTTTTTCTTTTTGGGGCGTCTGGGTGGCTTAGTCGGTTAAGCGTCCGACTTTCGCTTAGGTCATGACCTCGCGGTTCGTGGGTTCGAGCCCCGCGTCGGGCTCTGTGCTGACTGCCGGCTCAGAGCCTGGAGCCTCTTTCAGTCTGTGACTCCCTCTCTCTTGCCCTCCCCTGCTCATGCTGTCTCTCCCTCCTAGAAATAAGTAAAACATTAAAAAAAATTTAAAAAAACCCACTTTTTAAAAAATAAGCCTAATTTCCCCAAGTTTAAAGGTAGTAATAGTAAAATGTGAGTATGGCAGGGAAGTACTTAGGTAACTGAAGCCGCCCCAATCAGGCAGGGCCGTCCTCGGCTCTGCTCTCCCGAGTGGACGATAGCACTCGATGCACCCGTGCCTCTGGGGCTGTGTGGTGACCCAGGGCGGACAGTGTCTGCAGCCGTCGTCCAGCCTTCAGGGGGTCCTCAGGCTGGTTGCACGAGTCACCATTTTGCAGTTCGTTCTTTCATTGACACGTTTCACAAACCGGGTACCCAGAGGTGAAGGGATTGAGTCCTGTTCAGGATCCACACCGTCTGTTCACAGAACATTGCTGCTGCTGGTAAATCATGAGCTGCTGCCACAGCAGGGTCCCCCTTTCTCAGACCAGTCTCCTGAGCCCCCGGGTCAAGTCGTGTCCCAGTAACAGGGGCCCCGGTTAGGAGAAGTGACGGACTCCTCAGAGCTGCCCTCTGGACCCGGACGGCCGTTCTGAGCTGTCGTTTTGCCTCCGAGGACCCCAGGGCTCAAGGGCTCCTGGACCCAAGTCTGCTCTACCTACTTAGAGGCTGGCGGGTATAGACCGGGTCCTTTTCTGCTCGTAGTCTGGTTCAGGCTATCTTGTCACTAATGCACGGCTGCAAAGAACGAGTAAATTCTAAAATAAATAGGTCTGTTTCCAGATGAACTGTGTATTCAGTGGGTTTAGTGGAGCCATTTCAGGGCCGTTTGACAGAGTCCGTTTCCTTTGCCTTCCCGCCCTGGGAGCAGGCTGCCCGTGGAAACAGTCCCCTGCAGAGCTGGCGGCCTGGAGTGGCCGCGGGGCTGCGGACAGCGGACTCCCCGTGACCTCCGAAGGCAGAGGTCATGGCTTGTTCATGCTGACGGCTCCCTTGTGTGCGTTTTCACCTGGGGGTCCGCCCCAAGCCAAGATCCTGCCTTACCTGAACAACAGCGGCCTGCCTGGCGAGGCCCCCGCGAGCACCCGGGCTCGGGCCTCGGGCTCGGCGCCGGGAGGGCCNCGCGGGGGCAGCGCCGGCTTCCTTGCGGGCTGTGCCGGGAGGCGGAGGCGAGCGTACCCTGCCCGGGAGCCCGCGCCGCCGAGGCTTCTCCCGGGGGCCCCGCATCCCCCGCCGCGGTGGGTCGCGCTCTCCCCGCCGAGGACCGTCGGCTGCACTCCGGGAAACTGAGGCCGGGGGGTGAGCGGTTTGCCAGGTGCGTCGCCCTGCGGTCAGGGCAGGCCGGCCTGCGGCGGTGGGCGCGCCGGGGGGGGAGCAGGCCCGGCCCCTTGTTCCGCCCTGGGTGCTTTGTCCCTGAGCGCCCCTTGACCCCGAAGGACCGCGACGCCTCTTGAATGTGCTGTGTCACGTCAGGACCGGGGTTTTGCCTGGGCCGTTACTCAGCAGCTCTCCCGTGATTTCTCATTAACATCTGGGCGGTTCCTGGTAGTCGCGCAAGGCGGGTTTTGGGTCAGATGGCAGAGCTTACGTAATTCGGTTCAGCTGCATTTTGAACGTTAAAGACTTTTTAAAAGTTAATTCTTGCTTGAAGAGAATACCTCAGAAGACTCGGCTCTGACTCAGAGCCAGGAGGTGGAGTAGCTGCGGGGCCAGCGCCAGGACTCGGCAGCCGGGGGCCCCTGGGTGCGGGCTGTGCTGTCCTGTGAGGGCTGGCTCCTCCGCGTCCCCCTCCGGCCGGGGGCTCCTCTGTGCTGAGTCATGAGGTGGGGGTGGGGAGCATGATATGGTGAATCATTTCAAGGTGAGGAAAGGCTCCCGCTTCAGCCTCTCTTCCTCTGTGTATTTCTGCTTTTGTTGTCCAGAAAGTGGTTCTGGAACTTTGTTGGCGTTAAAGCACTCCACTCCTAAGCCGTCCTGTGACCCCAGGTGCTGAAAGCTGAATCAGCGTTGTCAGGCCTGGCTGACCTGCAAGTCCCGGAGGGAGGCCGGGGGCGGGGGCGGCGGCACACCAGGCCAGTGCAGTCCTGGCCGCGGCATTCAGTGCCGACAGGTGGGGGGCAAAGCAGGTGGTGTGCTGGGGGGAGGGCAGGGCACTCTGCACCCGGTGCTGGTGCTGCATGAAGTGCCAAAGAGTCCCGTGGGTTGTGGGGCTGAGCAGGAGCTCTCTCAGGACGCTTCTGGAAGCCGCACCTGGCTGCCGCCGGATGGGAGGCTGAAGGGCAGAGGAGGAGCTGGGGGGTAGGGGCCTGGCCCCAAGTGTCCACCAGCGTGCCAGGGGCATCTTCTTTTTGGACCCTTGAAGTGCCAGGCTGACCTCCTGGAAAGGTCACTCTGGGGACGGTGCAGGTGCGGACAAGGCCAGCCTGCAGAGATGGCTGGAGCTTGGGGCCTCACCGGTGAGGGGTCAGGGAGGATGGAGGGGCCGAGGGCTCCCGCCACGCTCCTGCTCAGTGTGTGGGCCTTGGCGCGTCCACTCGAGGAGGCACCCGTGTCCCCAGAGTTTGAGAAGCTGCCAGCAAGGCGGCCTTGCTGGGCCACGCCGGCCTCGGAGGGTTAGGGTGGCTGATGCAAGGTGCGTGTGCGTGTGGAGCCTACATGGGCCAGGCTGCTGTGCTCCCCAGGAAGGGTGGGNCACTAGAGTCTGTTCGCGGCCCCCATTATCATGGGGTGAATTATGTGCCCCCAGAAGACGGGTCTTTGTTCTGCACCCCCCCCACCCGTCTGTGAGCGCGGCCGCGTGGACGCAGCCTCTGCAGGTGCAGTCAAGGTAAAGCGAGGTCATCGGCGTGGGCCCTGATCCAGCGTGACAGGGGTCCGGGTAAGCAGGTACTTTGGAGCCAACTCGGGAGGGCGGCCATGTGACAGGGAGGCAGAGGGTGGGGTGGGGTGTCCGCCGGCCCCCAGAAGCTAGAGTGCACCGTTGGAGGGCACCCGGCCATGCGCCCCTCGCCTGGACTCCGGCCCCGGGGCCGCAAGAACTTGTGAGCGCGTGCTGGGTCAGGCCCCCGGGGGACCGGCGGGCGGGAGGCGCCTGCTGTGAAGAAAGGCTGGAGAAGCAGGGGTGGGAGCCCCCCAAGGGGCCGGTCCCACAGGCAGGCGGGCGGGGTCTCCCCGAAGTGCAAGGGCTGCGGGTGGGGGGTTGCCGCTGTGGGTTCCCTGGCTCTCCCGGCCTTGGCCTCCTTGCTCTTCAGAGTGATGGGATGTGGGGGTGCCGGCGCATGGGGGCGTCTGGACCAGCTGCCGCCCTGCACGCTCACCTCCTTTCTGGAGGAGACCCTCGAGCGTCCCTAAAGCCTGTGTTGGAAGAGGGCAGGCCCAAGGCGGGCCAGGGTTCGTGCCCTCACAGCACGCCCCACTCGTGCTCCTGGCTGTGGCCGTGGAGTGGGTGCCGCAGTGGGGGTGAGACAGAGCTCGCCAGGCGGCACAACATGCTTGTGCCCAGACACCAGGTCCCCACACATCCCCCTCACATGCCACGGAGGCCGGAGCCAGTGGCTCACGGACAGCGGACGCGCCTGCTGCGCTCTGGGAACTTGAGCATTTGGCTGCCTGCAGGTGGCCGCTCAGCACCAGTGTCGGGTGAGGGGCTGTCCCTGTGGTCAGCTCAGGGGCCCTCTCGGGCTGAGCGGTGCCCGCAGCCCTAGGGACAGGGATGGGAGGGTGCGGCTGGCGTCGCCCACTGGGGCGGACCTCACGTCTGCCCTGCACGTGTCCCCCAGCGGGCTCCCTGTGACCTGCGTGCACCTGGGACGGCCTTTGGAAGTCACGTGTCTCTTCCCCGCCCCGTGTTTCCCTGGTAATTATGGTAAATGCCCGTCATTTTAAAAGGTAGTAGGCTTTCTGCAGTCACTGGCGGTCGCTGGCAGGTTCAGCCTTGGCTCCTGGATTGTAACTCGGTCATTTGAAACAGGCCTGGCCTGCCGGCCGCTTCCTGGTGTGTGTCTGTCACAGCTGCTCCTGGGACACGGCCAGGAGTCGGCCCAGCCGGAGTTCGCGCTAGGGGCCTGGGGGGCAGGGCAGGAGGCTCCAGAGCCTGGCTCCTAGATCCAGAGCGGGCAGGCTGGCCCGGGGCCGGGTACTAGGTGCAGGCGCACTTGGGCTGTTTGCGCCACTGCCAGGCCGTCTAGACCCTGCGCGGGGCGACGGCAGCTCAGGCTCAGCGCCTGTTCCGGGGTGGGAATTAGCAGGCCTTCCCAGCCCTTGCCGGACAGCGTGCCTGTCCAGGTCCTCCGGATGCTCAGCGGCTACAACTTAGAAGCCTTGGGTGCTGGTGGGCCTCGGAGCTGGGGCGGTGTCAGATGGGGACGGGGTGAAGGGAGGGGAGCCTGCTTGCAAGAAAAGGCTTAAGAGGAACTCTGGCAGTGGGAGCTCCAGGGGCCCCACGGTGTTGCGCTCCTCGCTCTCTAATGGACGGGCCCAGAGAGCGCGCCTGTGCCGCCCCCGCCCCCCAGCGGGGGCTCTGGCATCATCCTGCGGTGACACGTTTCATCCCCCAGGTTCTGCTCTGGACCTCCATCCTGGTGACATCAGCCTCGCGCCCCTAGATACAGAGCCGGAGGAGCATGACCCAGGTGACCTGGGACTGGCAGGTAGGGGTGCTGACGCCCTGCTCTTCCCGGGGCTGTGCTGGGGCGGCCGGGCTTTTTCTCTGGGGAGCCCTTCTACGGTTCTCGGAGGGGGGCTCCCAGCACACTGACGCGCGGCTGGCCTCCCACCGTCTCTGCAGCCACCGCGTGGGCACACGTACCCTGGGACACCCTCTCCTCAAACGTCTGTCTTCCCTGCTAGGACAGTAAACCATGCCTGGGGGGCCCCGAAAGTCCAGGACCGGCATGCCCGGGGGTGGGCCGCCCCCCCAGCTCGGAGGCCTGGTGGCGTGTCTGGCGGTCAGCGCTTCCCACTAACTCGGTCCCCCCGATCCTTGCAGGTCCGCGGTCGCCTGGGGGCTCGGCCCCCGTCACCATCCCAGGCCGCCTGCCCCGCTCCCCGTCCCTGCCCTCGTCCTCCTCACTCTCCACCTCCCCGCTCAGCTCGCTCTCCCAGTCTCTGTCGGGGCCGCTCGTCTCTTCAGCCATGACGCCCCCCCAGCAGCCACCGACCCTCAAATCGGAGCCTGGCGCGCTGGGCCCCCCGGCTGCGTCCTACAGCTCCTTAGGTGAGCCGGGCGCTGGCGGGGACGGCGGGGTGCGCGCCCCAGGGGGTCCCCTGTGCGGTCTGCAGGTTTGCTGGCGGTGCCTCAGGGCACGGAGCCCGAGACAACACACGGTGGCCCTGCTGTCGCTCGTGTGCGGTGGAGGGTCCTCGGGCCGGGGACCCAGCACAGACCGACACAAACCGCGAACAGTGCTTTTTCCTTGGAAAATGTTACCTCGCGTACCTTGTTGCATTTTAAAGGAGTACTTTTAAGTATCATTTTCATTTCTAACGTCACAAGCACGTATCCGTAGGTGTCATCCCAAGCTCTCTGGGGTCCTCAGGACCTGGAGGTGGAACAGGTTCTGGGCCCAGAGTTTGATGCCGCGGCGGTGCACCGCGACACTGCCAACTTCCCTCCTTTGTCTGCTTCAGCGCCCCCCAAGCCGCCGGAAGGGGCTGGGCGGGTGTCCTGGTCCGCCAAGCCCCGGAGGCTGCCGGGGAGGGGCCCCTGCAGGTGACCTCTCCCGTCCCCTCCGCACTCAGGCTTGAACGGCGTCCCCGGGAGCATCTGGGACTTTGTTTCCGGCACCTTCTCTCCCAGCCCGTCCCCCATCCTGAGCACCGGCCCTGCCCCCGCCTCAAGTGCCAGCCCGAACGGCGCGGAGCTGGCCCGGGTCAGGCAGCAGCTGGACGAGGCCAAGAGGAAGATCAGGCAGTGGGAGGAGTCCTGGCAGCAGGTGAAGCAGGTGAGGAGGGGGGCGGGGCACAGGGCCGAGGGAGAGGGTGCAGGCGCCCGGGGGCTCCCCGCCGCACCTGCCGCTGCAGCACAGCCCCCTGGGTTTCAGGCCTGTGACGCGTGGCAGCGGGAGGCCAAGGAGGCCAAGGAGCGGGCGCTGGCGGCCGACAGTGCGCGGCAGCAGGCGCTGCGGAAGAAGGAGGAGGTGGAGGCCCGCTTCCGGAGGCTGCAGGAGGAGCTGGAGGGCCGCGGGCCGGGCCCCACGCTCGCGGGGCTGCAGCGCTGTGCCGACCTGGGCGCCGTCCCGCTCCCCAAGCTGCACTCGCTGCAGAGTCGGCTGCGCCTGGATCTGGAAGCCGTGGACGGGGTGAGTACGGGTGGCGCGCCCGCCCGCGTATCCCTGGGCCCCCCGTCGGCTCTGCCCTCCAGCCCCGCCCCCCTGACGCGCTGGGACAGCTCTGCCTGCTTCCACGCAAATCCTCCCCTCCACGCCAGGGCCTTGTTAAAACCTGGAGCATCGAGGGGCGCCTGGGTGGCTCAGTCGGTTAAGCGTCCGACTTTCGCTTAGGTCATGACCTCGCGGTTCGTGGGTTCGAGCCCCGCGTCGGGCTCTGTGCTGACTGCCAGCTCAGAGCCTGGAGCCTGTATCAGTCTGTGACTCCCTCTCTCTCTGACCCTCCCCTGCTCACGCTGTCTCTCTCTCTCTCTCCTAGAAATAAATAAAATATTAAAAAAAAAAAAAAACCCTGGAGCATTGGAGGCTTCCAGAGCCCTCTCACACCCTCTCCCCCTCCGCTGGCCTGAGGCGCAGCGCCCTCTGCCGTCCCCCCGCCAGCTCTGGCTGCTGTCACGGCCGGTGCGCGTGGTCCCGGGTCGGGTCAGGATGCTGAGCCCAGGCCCGCAGGCCCGCGGGCCTCCACCCAGGCCCAGCCCGTCGAGGCGGCCACCCCTTCCGCACTGGTGCAGCAGCTCCGCTCCCCGGGCCTTAGCGCAGAGAGTCTCCCGCCGCCCTTTGTTCCCAGCGCCTGCTCCCAGGAGGGCCACCCTGAGCCGCCGCGCGTGTCTCGCCCCACAGGTGATCTTCCAGCTTCGAGCCAAGCAGTGCGCCGTGTGCCGGGAGCGGGCCCGCGGCGGCGCCCTGCCCCCCTGTGCCTGCTGCGAGGGCCAGCCGCTCCCGTGGTGACCGCCGCGTCCCCACTGGCCCCTCGGGTGCCCCTGGGCCCCGGAACGACGTGGGGCTTGCCGGCCTGACGCACCGGGACCCCGACCAGCACTTTGTGAAGCAGGGGATGGAGACGTTCTCAGTTGGTGTAAGCTGCTTTCTAGGTTCGTGGTTTTTTATTACGCGGTGACATGAAGCTTTACGCGTACCGCGAGCTGAGGACGCTTCCTGTCCACTGGCTGTTTGTTCGCGGTATGGCACACTTTCCAGTCCTACTCTGAAACTAGTACTTCCGACATGAGCGTTTACCTAGTAGTGAGAAACGCCTAGGACTTTTTAATCGTTTTCAAATTAAGTGCAAACATAGTATTTATCGCAGTGAGACTAAAAGACACACGTTTAGGATTTTAACCTCGTAAGAGGGACGCGCTCACGTGCACACCGACTGGAGTTTTAGGCCCCAGGACCACAAGGTGGCGCTGCGCCCGGTCACGCTCCCTGCACCGGGGCCACTTGTCTAAGTGCCTGAGCCTTGCGGGGCGAGCGGAGGCCCTGCCCTCAGGTGGTCGGCTCCTCGGGCGAACAGCGAGCCTGGGGCCCCGAGCTGGAGGCGGAGGCTTCCCGGGGAACCTGAGAAGGCCGCGCCTCCGCGCCCTCAGCCTCCCAGGCACCCTGGCTCCTTCGCGGGTGGCAGCCGAGACCAGAGCCTCGCTCGTGCCCCTCCCTGCGGCCAGCGGGCCGCCCGCCCGGGACCCCCTGCCTGCAAGGGAGAGGCCCAGGTGTTACAGGGTCACTCAGGGGACGCTGGGGTCGCAGGCCCCGGCCACCCGGCTGTGGCAGGCACGCTCCTGAGAAAGGTCTGGTTTCGGTGAAGACTGGAATCTTCTCTGGTCTGCACTGGGCCGTTTTTCCTAGAAACCGGGGGAGACGCAGAGGCCGTGTGCAGTGCCCCCCAGACTCTGCTCTTCCCGCGGCCGTCTACCTGGCTGCAAGGCCTGTCCCGAATCTGCCGCTGGGGCGGGAGCGGCCACGGCCCACCTGTGGCTTTGCCAAAGACTTTTAATAGCATTTTTTTAAAGTGCAAAATGGCTCGGTAAAAATTATGTGACCAAATATTTACTATATAGTAAGAGGTTTAAAAGATTTTTTTAATGTAAGACAAAGTGATAGTTCTGTCGTGTAAAGGCTGCGGCTTGTCCGCTACTAACGGTGACCATTGACTTGGTTTTAGTGAATCTACTTGGTTTTTAATGATAGTGATGATGATTTATTAGCTCTTAGAAACGACGTATATTTTGTGCTACTGTTATCACTGTTTAAAATTATTTTTATTAATATTTATGCACTTGTTTCACATTTCAGACCTTTGGTCTTTGATGGGAAACAGAACAATGAGTTTATCGGGGGTGGGCGGCCGGGGCGCTGTCAGGTCATGAACTGGGACCGACGTGTGCCCTCCCCATAGGTGGGAGGCAGGAGCATCACAGGGGTCCCCGTGCACCACCTGAGCGGGTCCTTCCCGCTCCGTGGCTTGGCTGTGGCGGCCCTGGTCTCCTGCAGGCGCCCTCCCCACCCACGGGGCCTCACTGTCCCTCAAGTGGGCGTGGCTTTAGCCTTCACGGGGCGCTGAGCCTCCTGCTGCTTGGGGACCAGGGGCCGGCAAGGAGACCTCAGGCCAGTGTGGACCCTTCACGCGGATTAATTTATGGAAGCCTCAATCTATGTTCGTTCGGGGTATTTAGATGAGCTCGTTACTGGAATGAATTTTCTTAACCCAGAAGGTAGTATTTATAACGCATAATCATTTACTCGTAGCAAACTGTTCAAAGTTAACACTTGTTTAAATTTTTTTACACTATAGCATTTATGCAATGGTTTACAGAATTCATGGAATTATTTTTATCAGTATGGGAATTAATTAAACCTTTGAATCTTTACTTTGTCTGCCTCTTTGAGCGGCCGGGCTCAGGTCACAAGGTGTCCCCACGCAGTCCCGGGTCGCCTCGTAGCTGCTCGGCTGTCCCGTCCGTGGGGGTCCTGAGGACCACGTGCTCAGAGCTGGTGGTTTCTGCCAGAACAGCAAGCAGCATGAGGGCGGCGCCGGCGACGGGTCCCCAGGCAGACAGGCCCCACGCCCAGCAGGACTCACCTGCGTAGGGGATGCCGTGCTGAGTCAGCACGCTCCGGAGCCTCCTGATCTCCTTCGACAGTTCTTTGTGTGCCTGCAACAGGGCAGGTGAGGGCAGCGCCGTGGCCCCGCGGCGGGAGGCCGGGCTGGGGCACCCTCACCCGTCTGTACCTCGCTGCAGGTCTCCAGGGTCTGGAACACCAGGCCCTTAGCGCCTCCTTCCTGCACGGAGTCACCTTCTTCCGGGGGCTTTAAGTAGCCGGCCTCTTCAAAGAGCGCCCTCAGCAACTTCGCGTAGCCCTGAGGGCCGCGGGAGAGTGAGCCCCAGCTCCTGACCGCCCGTGCCGGGTGGGGGGTGTGCCGCCGCCCCGGACTCACCTGGGCCGTGATCAGCTCGTCAGCCAGGCTCTGCTCCACCCGGTCCCAGCGGCGCTGCAGGGCCGTGGGCAGGGCCGGGTACACTGCAAACAACCCAGCAGGTGCGGGCTCAGCCAAGCTCCCCTGCCCCCGCCTGCACCCCAGGGGCGGCCCCCCCGGGTCCCACCTAACAGGGAGTGCGGGTGGCAGACCAGAGGCGTCTCGAAGGTCAGCGCGTAGACACAGGTGCTGGGCTCAGACACGTGCGCCAG